>NC_081569.1:12584748-12793087 GCF_022355385.1 Mustela nigripes
TTCATTGAATAAATATTCAGAAATGGACTTGGAGTCGACCTTGTGGCTGGTAGGAGTTGATGAATTCCTGGACAGGGAAGTGAGCCATGTTGAGGGGAAGCAAGACTGAGGGTAAGTGGAGGAGACACCACAGTGGAGGCAGGGAATGGAGGACAATTAGCAAAAGGGAGAGCGCTCAAAGTGTGTCACATGTGGACACGGGAGGGGTATGTACCCGATGGATATGTGGGCTCCGGGTTGACGGTGGAGTGGTCGTGAACAGAAATGTGGAGGAGGTGTGCCAGGGTGGAAAGGTTTGGTGGGAAGGAAGAGAAAATGAGGTAGCCACTTTGCATCTGAGTCTGGACCCATGTCTGTGGGACACACGTGGAATCTGCATGTGCTACTCCCTCCCTCTGGGCTGTCTCTTGAGTTAAAGAAAGAATCCTACCAGAAATCACTGAGCTTAAGGGTATGTCAGTTACTGGCTTACCACGTGTGTGATTATGTTGGGACAGAGTTAAGATTGCAAAGATATGATCAGGGATTATGGTAAAAAATCCCACTGGGGAGAAACTTGAAGGATGTGCTAATAAATCATTGTAGCCAGGCCATCAAGCTTGGGGGGTGGGAGATGCAGCTTGACGATTTGCCTCTGTAGTGACTTTTGCTTCAGCTCTGAAATTCTCTCCCTTGATCACCAAACAGCAGACTTAACCTACTTCTCTGTCTGTGTAGATGTTTGGGGAAGCCGGCGATGGCTTGAGTAATCTGCCCAGTCCTTTTGCCTACCTCCTCACCATCCATCTGAAGGAAGGCCGGAACCTGGTCATCCGGGACCGCTGTGGTAAGCCTGGCACACCTGTGTCTGTACTCTTGTCTCTACGTGATTAGGCCGCCTTTCCCATCTCCTGCAACAGAGTGGAGCTCAAATCTATACCCCTTAGGTATCAAGGCCTTTGCAGCAAAGTATTTAAATCCCCTGAATCTTACTGTCTTTTACTGTTATTAAATTAATAACAATAATGATAATAGTAATAATCACATAAAGTTGTTATAAATGAGATGAGATGACAGTAATAGCTTTATGCCTGGCATATAGCAACTGCTCAAGAAAATGTTCCTTTGATTCTACTTTAATTATGCATAAGAAAAGATGTGAATGCATCCATAGCATGAAGCCATCAAACGTACATGTAGATGGAAATGCCCTTTGAATTCCATCTCCCTCCTGCCCTGAAATCCCACTGGACTCCCCACCCCCAGGATAACATCTCTTACCTTCATGATTTGATTTGTTCACTTTTTCTGTTTCTGTGCCTTTACACGCACACACGTGCACACATGTATATTTTTAATTAAAATACTATAATGGCTGTATTATTCTGCAAGAAGCTTTTTTTGTGCTTCACTAAAGATGTCTTCAAGATTGACCATGTTTTTCTATGTAAATATATCTCCTTTCTTTTAAATACCACATAATATTCCATAATAGGATATGTTGTTCATCTGTTTCTTGACTGACAATGCTTTTTCCTTCTTAGGGATATATATGATACTGTGATGAATACCTCAAGTATGTTTTCATACACAGATGAGATTATATCCTACAAAAACTGGCATGTGCTTAGGAGCAGACAGCCTGATGAGACTGCCTGGGCTCAAATCCTGCCCTTCTCCATATTTTGTTGTTTGATTTAGGAAATGTTCCTTGGCCCCTCTGTGAGTTAGTTTCCTCAGCTCTAAAACGAGGATAGTAATATTAACCTTTGTTACAGGCTATTGGGAGTACTGAATGTAGTAACTTCTTTAGTACTTAAAACTATGTCTGGCTTCTAGCGCTTCATGAAAGCTAACTGTCGTCACCAGCTAGGACAGAACCTGGAGATGGAAGTCAAGATCCAGGGGATACGCATTGTTAAATTTAAGAGATCCTGGCAAATTGCCCTCCAGGAGGTGCAGAATATGCCCTCTCTTACAATATGTTTACAATTTCCCCACTTCCTCACTGTCGAGTATCTAGTTTTCCGTTCTTAGTTCTTGGCAATCTCATAGGTTGGGTATCGACTCTCCTTGTTTTAATTTGTACTTTGTGGATTATCATGATCACAAATGTGGTCATTCATATTGCCTTATTTTGTGAGTTTCTCTCTATCTTCTGTCCAGTTTTCAACTTTTTCTTCTCTCCGTTTTTAATTCTTTTTTTTCTCTTAATCTGTTGCTTATCTTTTATTTTTATGTTATTTTTATCCTTCAGAGATTTTACATTTATTTACGGGGAAATATATTTGAGTTTTCTTTATGGTATTTTAAAGAATTTGTTTAGTAAGAAAGACATTCTATTCTAAGGAATTGAGTGTCTCCCCCAGACCCTTCCTTCTGTCCTCAATGTCTGCTAGATTTTCTTTCTTATTCTTCCCATGACTTTTTCCTTTCAGGGAGAATTCCTCCACTTGGCCTTCCAGCTTTCTCATTTTCTTGTCCATTGTGACCCCTGTGCTGTTCCATTCATGTGTTGAATTGCCACTTTTTAAATTTTTATATCAGCCTATGATTGTTTCCTAAATGAGATGATTCCATCCTATGTGTGAGAATACTAAGTAGACATTTAAAATCTCCTATTCTGTACTTTATCTCTTAGCTATTCCAGTTTGACATGTTGATGCTCATCTTTTTGTATGTCTCTGTGGCCCTGTGCCCCCATCCATGGATGTTATTTTTGCTTACTGTGTCCCATCTTACCAGTTAGCAAGGAGGACTGGGACACACAACTGGACAGGCTGAACCATGGTTCAGGCTGGCTCCTTGCCATTCCTCCCGGTTATCACCAGTTCCTGGTTACCACCTATCACTTAAAGCTTTCCTCCCTGGCTTACTGTGCTTGCATTCAAGGGCTCTTGCTAATCATTGCTTGGCACCAAGGGGAGAGGATGGTCCTGGGCCACCCAGCTGCTGTACATATTCTGTGCCCTGATATTTTCTCAGACTGTCTTCTGCTTCCCGTATCTGCTTCCTGCAAGCTCAGAGCATCCTCGGTGTACCTGGCACATGCCCTCATATTCTCCCACCCAGCCCTGCTTCTGAAAGCTCTTTTGTTGCTGTGATTTTCTTCTGCTCATGTTTTAGATTATGGATTCATCTGTCCATCTGATCTCACCTGACTTACTTCCATCTTTCAGGGTATATAAAATATTTTAACTTAAAAAAAAAAGATTTATGTATGTTTGTATGTATGTATTTATTTAGAGAGAGCACAAGCAGGAGGGATAAAAGGAGAGGAAGAGAGAGACTCTCAAGCAGACTCTGCACACTGAGTGCAGAGCCTGACCTCGAGTTTGATCTCATGACCCTAAGATCAGGTCCTGAGATCATGATCTGAGCTGAAACCAAAAATCAGTCACTTAACCAACTGTGCCACCCAGGCACCCTCCATTTTTTTTTTTTTTTAAACAAAATTACTATCTCTCTCTCTCTCTCCCTTTGTCTTTTCTCAGACACAGGATTTCAAAGTAGTGGAAAAACTTCTCGTGTTTTTACTCTTTGGTTAATTTTTTTTCCACCAAAATCATAATTTCTCTCAGTCATATGACTTCCAGTGTGCTACCACTTACGTGCTATAGTTATAAACTCATGCATTTTAATAAATCCATGTCTTGTGTTATTGTTAATGATTTGATCAGGTAACATTTCACACCTGAAGTAACATTGAGGCAACAGTCATGAACCTGTGTGATGTGAACTCCCACAAAAATCCCAACTCTTGCTCTGAATGTGCACAGTGTCCCATGGGTGCTTCTGTCAAACTAAGATCTTTATCGAGCTTGTTCTGTGAAAGCTTATCTGGAGTGGGAAGTGTGTTCCGTGGAGAGTGTATTTAACTTTCCAAAGAAGAAAGTATTCTAAACCTTTTAAAAGAACATGTTTTTTTCTTTTGTTTTATTTTGTTTTAAATTTTGGAACTCTGCTAATAGTTTGTAACTTTGGGGATGAGTGCAGACCCTGGACTACTACAAACCAGCTCCCCTCTTTCCAGTGGACCAACCATCTCTGGATCTTTCTCCCAGTGGTCTGGCTCTACCACCCTTGACATATCCTAATGATGCACTTACTGTACATTCCTAGTAGATGGCAGTAAACTTAGTAGATGATGAAGAAAGCATTGCACACATCAGAAAATAACCAGAAGAATGGGGTGTATATGTTCATGCTCCATACCTTTGCCCTTTTAGAGATAAAAGAGAAATTGTCATCTGTGCTATCATCCCAGCCATTGGCATTTCTGAATAGTTTCATCAGAGTTAAACATCATATGACTTTGGCTTTATCTTGTGTAAACTCAGTATGATCCAACTAAAATATCTAGTAATGCATCTAGGTCATCAACTGTGCTGTTCCAGCACCTCTATCTTTTGGAACAAGTAGTGACTGTTCTTGTCTGTTTTCTTTTATTTACTGGGAAAGTTCATCATTATTGAGAAAATATCCCTCTCCCAGGCAGTTCTTTTTCTGTAGTTGGAGGTGTGGTGTGCCTTCCTACATGGTGACGCTATAAATTTCTGCTTGATTTTCATAAACATTATGTTAGTGATCAGGGAAATGTTCCAGAGACCCCTCAAGGCAGGGTAGCATACAAGTGGGCACTGTTGATTTAGGCAGGGACCAGAACGACCTTCATACATGCTCCCAGTCCTGACTCCTTGCCTGGGACGGACATTCTTTATCAGTACAATGATAATTTCTATGCGACCCACAGCATCAGAATTTTATCCAACACAGTACTTCGCACCAATAGTTTTCAAATTTGAATGAACACCAGGGTAGCCTGGAGGGCTTATAAAAACACATGGCCCACCCCCAGAGATTCTAATTCAGCAAGTCTGGATGGTGTGGGGGTGGGGAAACCAAGAATTTGCATTTCTAACAAGTTCAGGGCAATCCTGAACGGGTGGTCCAGGAAACACACTTGAGCACCGCTGTTCTAGGCAACCGCTGTCCACCAGTATGTGTTGGCACATGAGAACAAGCACTAGCTTCTCCTGATGGGCAGAATCTCAATTCTCTATTAGGCACAACATCTCCTTTTCCTGAGGCTTTACCTTGTTTCCTCTTTGCTCTCCAGTGCTCTTAGTTTGTATTCTCTGAACATAATTTAATTTGATATTAGCCTGATTAACACAATTTGATACAGAGAACTGTTTGATATGCCAAAATACTAAATACAAAAGGAATTTTGAATTATCCACGAATTACCGTTATTTATTCTATGAAACATGTCCTCCAGGTCTGTGGATATAAGCTGGATAGCCAATTCAGGGGCCCGATGTGGGACTCAGTCCTTGGACTCCAGGATCATGACCTGAACCGAAGGCAGATGCTTAACCAACTGAGCCACCCAGTGCCCCCAGATGCCACTTCTTTGTCTGTTTATCACAGACACAAGTTCTCTCTCATGTCAAGCCTATAAAAATGTTACCTCCATGAAACATATACTTGTACTCTTATCTGGATAAATGACCAAGTTGCTGTATTAAGATATTAGCACTCTATTAGCTGAATGGCGATTTTATTCATCTTGTATATCCTACAGTGCCACAGTGATGGTTTACACATAGGATGCTTCCTTAAGTAAATCCACCAGGAGCTTAAAGAAAAGGAATACTAAAGACGGTAGTAGGAGGGGGAAACATCCTCCCCAAAGGGAAGAGAATTCGGTCTCTCTCTCCTTCCTTCAGGTAGCGAGCATGGTTGAGTCCCTTCCACGAGATGAGCACTGCACTGCTTCTCTCCTAGGACCCGATGGTGAAAGTCACGGAAGAGATTCTGATGATTTTGGAAGTTCAGGACCTCATACAGATTACCTGCTTCAATGGCCAACCCAACAGAAGCTTGAATTCTGTAGACTAAAGTCCAGAGACTATGTGACCTACCAAGGTCACATAGGGACGCAGTGTGTGGGGGAGCTCTCTGCATAGCCTGTGTAGCTTGGTGGGGCAAGGAGAGGTTTGGACATTACAGCCTTTTTCCCAGCTTGGAACCTCCTATGGCATCTCCATCACCCTCTCTGAAGTTGAGTTTACCCATCAGTAAAATGGGCATGATGTCATGATGCCATTATAAGTCATTAGAATATCATTAAAGTCATTAGAATGAACAAAAAGGAAGTAGATGTAACATAGAACCATACATATAGAAAACACTCAGTAAAGGATAAAGAGTGTTATTATGGTTTTTTGTTTGTTTGTTTGTTTTTTGTTTTTTATTTGACAGAGACACAGTGAGAGAGGGAACACAAGCAGGGGGAGTGGGAGAGGGAGAAGCAGGCTTCCCACCTAGCAGGGAGCCTGATGCAGGGGTCGATCCCAAGACCCTGGGATCATGACCTGAGCTGAAGGCAGATGCTCAATGACTGAGCTACCCAGGTGCCCTATGTGTTGTTATAGTTCTTAATGAGTAATAGTAATGAGAATAGCCTATATTCCTGACTCCCAGTGAAGAGCTTGGTGTTCTGTTCCACGTCAATGCCCCTATCAGTGACCTTGGAACTGGGTCCCTCTCCAGTCTTTCAGTTTGTCGGCACCCCCTGTGCCCTCTCTTTATGCTCCAACTACAAACATAGGAGTTTATATTTTGTTTTCCTGATAGTGAATCATAGTGAATCATGTATTTAATGTTTAAGCCTCAAGCAGAATGGGTCAAATGGACCAGATAATGATTTTCCGTTACGACAGGTCGGCCTTTGGAATATCGTTGAGATGTTTTGGGTCCTTGGCTCTGGAGGGACTGCTCTGGGATACCAAAGTCAGTTGCACAGTGTCGTTTCTGAATGTTTAGGGAGAAAAACTGTTTTTTGATGAATCATCCTCTGAGGAAAGAGTTTGGTATTTTCTTTAGATTGTTGTGTAATCGGTATCGTTTATGTAACTTTCTGTCTAGGATGTGGTTGGCAACTTTTTCTGTCCAGGGCCAGAAAGTAAATATTTTAGGATTTATGGGTCATAAGGGCTCAGTGACAGCTACTTACCTCTGCTGGTGTAGCGCCAGAAGAGCCATTATCTTTAGATCCATTTTAATGATTCATTTCCTTTTTGGTCACAGAGCTGCATCACTGAAGAGGAAAGAGAAGAATCATTGACAGTGTGACTCTCAGGTGCCGATAATCCATTGTACGAAACTGACAGACGTTACCAGAGTGCTATATCACATCTGGTGTATTATTTAATGTTTTCTAAAGTTAAAAATGTTAGCAGCTTTCCAAAAGGCCAAATAGAAGTAATTCTTGGTTCGAATTAGCATCTAAAGATAATATGCAAACTCACGGTCATGATTAGGTTGGATTCTACAACTTTATTTACCAAAACAAGCCGTGGGCTGGATTTGACCCATGGGCCAAAGTTTGCCAACATGCATCTTAGAATACTGTGTTCTGATTTTGGAATTTGGCTCTCAGAAACTGCTTTTTAGTGAAGCAGAGTAAAAACTTGATTGAAAATAAAGGAGTTGGGCGCCTGGGTGGCTCAGTGGGTTAAGCCGCTGCCTTCAGCTCAGGTCATGATCTCAGGGTCCTGGGATCAAGTCCCGCATCGGGCTCTCTGCTCGACGGGGAGCCTGCTTCCTCCTCTCTCTCTCTGCCTACTTGTAATCTCTCTCTGTCAAATAAATAAATAAAATCTTTAAAAAAAATAAAAAAAAAAAAAAGAAAAGAAAGGAGTTGTCCTCTAAATTTGGGAAAGCTCACACTTTCAACTGCGGTGACTAGGAAACATTTCAGTAATATGACCTCAAATGAAAGGAAAATGTCTGGGGATATTAGGTGGTAAAAGGCTATTTTTTTCTATATATATTTTTTATTGGGCAGTAAAGTGGAAAGTCATGGTATCTAGGAAAAGACATTTCTGACATCCCCCAGGAAATGGGCTTACAAGGAGTTTACAAGGCTTGACACTGAGGATTGGAAACTTTCAGTCGGTTGACCCGTCTGAAAACAAGTGGGAGGCAGGTTCTCAGACCCCAGAGCACCTCTCTTCATTATGATACCATGAACCAGGCCTGGATGGTAGACTTTTTTCGTGTAACGAGTGCTGTGGACATTTTATGGAAATCTCTCATTTCTCTGGCTCAAACAGAATGACGGTTTTTTTAAATAGATTATCAAGGTGGAATTTTGAGATTTTTCTGGGGTTTTGGGTGAAGTTGGTTCAACTTTATACTTGAGAATTGTTCTTTGGGCAGAATTAGGAGGGGGCTCTGGCTTCGGAACAATGGGCAGGTTTAACAGTGGGCATCAGAAGGTCTTTTGTTGTTAACTGGTCTTTCCCTTGTACAGAATATGTGGTTTGAGTGTGTGTGTGTGTGTGTATGCCACGTGCACTGAACAAACCCAGCAAAGCCTACAGGTCATTCCAAAGCACTGACGTTAGTGGGTGGCCAGTAACTCACTGCCATGGACACGGCCCTACCTGTAGGCATCATCCTGGATTTAAGAATAGCACCTGGGAGGCTGAGAGGGTTTAATGAGGTTGTGCTAGCGGTGTGGCCCCATTTAGAAGACTGCCCCCTACAGGTCATTTTCTAAGTCATGAATTTCCTTCCATTCCGCTCTGTGACATGGGAAGGCCTCTTATCCTGGGAAGGCGTCTTATCCTGGGAAGAATGCTCAGCTCAAATCCTGTTAAAACCTCCAGCATTAGTTTCTGAAAACCCAGAGCCCTTGCATTAAAACCCTGCTTTTCCTTGACGTGAAGACAGAGAAGCCCTAGAACACTGTGTTGCTGATGCCCTCTGGTGGTCACTTTTCAGTGTTGCAAGAGTCCTTGGAAGGAGTTCATTGTAACATCATGGGGCCACAAAAATCGCTTTGACTGGAGGCCTGAAGGCTGAGGGTTGATGGTGCTTTTTGAGGGGGGTTTTAGGTGATGAAAATTCAGGACCCGTTCATCTAGCAAACTTCTCTCTCTCTCCTTTTCCAGCACAGGTAGGTGGTTGACCTTTGTTTTTAGTGCAGTAACAACTTCATTTGCACATTGCAGGAAGAATATGTTGGGTAAGTCATTTTCCTCTTTGGAAAGAATGACTTAGACAAAAAATATAAGAGGTTGCACCAGTGTGAAAAGCCTGGCATGTGACAGGTGTTTAGTAAGTACTGATCTCCTACCCCAAAATTCAAATGTCTGGTTCCTCTGTTTTCTGACCTCCGTTCCTTTTGCAATAGCAAAATAGGCTAATTTTTATCCTTTTAACTTTTTTACAGATTATATATTTCTTCTTTAAAAAGAAAAGATATCGTGGTATTAGAGCTAGAAAGATACCCATTGTCCTCTTTGCAGCTGTAATTGGGGGACAGATGGGGTGTTTCTAGAACCCCTGTTCTTGGTGTTGTGTGCTGAAGAACAGCCATACGGCTTCCTGGCAGGTGTGTTCTGAGTGGACACAGACAGCTCTGTGGAGCCTGGGCCAGACCCCCAGCAGCCTCTTCCAGGTGTATCCCGCTGTGTCTGAAAAAGCCATCTTTTGCTTTTGTGCCCTAATGTGGAGTTTTGGTGAATGCAAGTCCTGGACCCTGGGTGCAGACCCCCCTGGGTTTGGGTGCTAACACAGTGCCATCTAGTGAAGGTTGTGAGGATTCTCCTGGCGTGAATGCTCGCAGGGACATGGGGGTATGGGTGGGGTTGGAGGACACAGAGCATCGCATAGTAAACAGTACGTAGTATTGTGTGTGTCTACTTGTTTTTATTCTTGTCCGTGTTTTATTTTGCATTATCCCTCGGGGAAGGGAAGGACTCACAGCATTTCTGCCAGTCTTATCATCTTTCTTCCCAGTTTCTTGATCATTTGTTTTACTGTTTACATATCCTTTGCTTTGTCTCTTTTTGGAATAGATTGATTCCTCCCCTCTCTGGCACTCTGCCCCCAGGGTGGGGGGCAAAGGGTGCGAAGGGTGTTTTCTGACACCAATTCCCACTTTGTGTTTCTGCAGCAGCAGACATGAAGGAGAAGCTCGTTTTTAGTGATTGGAATAAGGACTGTATAATGGGTTGATGGTTTTATTTTCCCCATCTTAAATTTAATTCAGAAAATAGTGGCCAACCTGGGTAGTCATGGGATGGTGAACAGCATCTTCCTTGGTCACTCACTGGCTTTAACCTCCTTGATCATTTGCTTTTTTTTTTTTTTTTTAAACCACATGTATTTTTTTGTTTTGTTTTTTGCCATATGATCAAAATTCCATTTTGAAAAGAAATGGGAAGATGACTATAGTACATCATTCTTTGTTTAATCAATATTCCAGTTTCTTTCAACATTTTTATCCTAAGTAATAACGCACCATGTAAACATTGCTGTACCTAAAATCTGGGCATACGACTTCCTTTTTTATTTCTTTGCAGATGTGTCTATTAATCTGAGCATTTCAAGGTTCTCATTATAGAATTGCAGCTGGCAATATCTCCCTCTGTTGCTCACCCACCAATAGCATATTACATGGTCTACTTTCCACTTCTCACCTACGCTGTGTGTAGATTTTATCTTTGTTAATTTGATAGAGAAAAAGTATTATATTTGTTTCAATTTCTATTAGTAATTTTGGTCCCTCAGATGCGTTTGGTTATGAGCTATCTGCTTCTCTTTTGTGCAAAACCCGTTCTATCTGTTACTGCCACTCATTCTTCTGTTCTCTAGGTATGTTCCAGTATATTTTTCTAATTTCCCATTTGCCTTCTAAATTGTTTATAAAATTTTGTTGCAAAATTCTTTTCAAGTCTTACAATCCTATTCTAGAGAGTTTCTTCCTTTGTTTTTATAAGGGCCTTTCTTTCTTGAAAGGGGTACACTCCAACCTATATTTATTCTCGTTGCTGGTTTTTTTGACATTTTTCTTTTATCTCTTTGATCTGTCTCAAGTTTAATGTTTGATTTTCTGGCTCAGAGTGGAAATTTAGATTTACTTTTTGCCAAATGGCTATTTAATTAGCAAGGACTAAATATTCCTTTCCCTAATGATTTGATTGCCACTTTTTAATTGTGTATTAAAATGTAATACACATTAGGGTCGCTTCTTGGATTTCTCTTTGAACCCTACAGATGTTTTGTTTTGTTTCTGTTCATATGCCAGCACCACACCAGTGTTACTGTATCAAAGGATCACAATCAGTACTCTTTTGCAAAACCTGGGGTTTGCTTCACGTTGGAGTACCTTCTCTGAACACCAGATGGCATGAGATCACTGGCTTGCTCTGTGCAAGCAACAGAAACCCAGCCATCCAGTGTATAGTCATTCAAGAGTCAACTTGAGACTTTCAGAGAGGCAGACCCCCGTCTGAAATCACAGGAAGTGGTTGGCTTTTCTCTGCTTGCTGGGTTGTGCCAACCTGCCAAGCTACCTCAGCAAGTAAGTGGGGCCGATTTTTTTTAAATTTTATTTATTTATTTGACAGAGAAAGATCACAAGTAGGCAGAGAGAGAGAGAGGGAAGCAGGCTCCCCACTGAGCAGAGAGCTTGACGCAGGACTCGATCCCAGGACCCTGAGATCATCACCTGAGCCGAAGGCAGCGGCGAACCCACTGAGCCACCCAGGTGCCCCAGTGGGGCTGATTTTTGAAACCCGTTTCTGTTGATAACCTTTCCCATTTTGATACTGAGCATCCTTGGTTGGCCGTGTTTGTCTTTAGAGCCTTAATGTGTTCCCACAATGGAACCCTTTCCTCGGGAGATCTCCATTGTACTTTGTTTTGGGGTTCTGTGCCTCCTGACCAGCTTATTAGAAGGTCTTGGTACTCTTCTGTTTTATAGAGTTGGTTAAGCTCTTCCTTCAGGGGGATCCTGTCCCAATTCATAGGAAGTGCCTTGGACCGAGACCAGCATGTTTCCTGTATCTGCTGCACATAACAAACGGCCTTACATCCAACTGAAGATCATTGACTTGAACTTAATGTAGCATGTCTTCCATTTAGTGGACAGGGGCTTCTCCAGACTGAGTGGGGTGATTTTATTTATTTGACAGACAGATCACAAGCAGGCAGAGAGGCAGAGAGAGAGAGGAGGGAAGCAGGCTCCCTGCTGAGCAGAGAGCCCAATGCAGGGCTTGATCCCAGGACCCTGAGATCATGACCTGAGCCGAAGGCAGAGGCTTGAACCCACGGAGCCCTCCAGGCGCCCCCAGAGTGAGTGGTTTTATCAGATGCTCATTTCTGTGTCAATACAACACGGTCCCCATTGCGTGCTGTGTTTTCAGGAGTTTTGTTTCCTGACTCCGTTTCATCGTGAGGTTGATCTGCTGTGTTCTGCTGCAGGGTGTGTGGGCGTTTTATACAGAGAATTAAGTTCAGAGGGGGCGTCCGTATATCTCTGTACGTCCTGTGACTTCCTTGGGGTGTAGTTGAGATCGTCGTCCTATCACGCCATCATCACACCTCAGACACACCTGGCACGCTGAAGTTGAGGCAGAGAACACAGCATGTGATGGTGAAGGTGATTATTCCAGAAGCCATCCCCATGTAACCAGCTACCACAAAGCTTAGCAACCCCAAACCACCCCATGTTCATGAATTCCGGGCGTGGGAATTTCCACAAGGCCCGCTGGGAATGGCTTCTCTGCCACACACCATCTGCCACATCTACTGGGAAGACTTGAAGGTTGAGAATGCCTCGCCTGTTGGGAGTGATCATCTGGGGGCTTGAAGTCCTGTTTGCGCCAATGTTGGGAACCTGCTGGAAGACCAGGTCTGTTCCTCTCGAGGCCACTCTGTGAAACACTGTGGCTCAGAGTTGTCATGCCTCTGATGTGTGAGTGTAGGGCACAAGGCAGGAGCTGGATCCCTCCCATGTGGCCCAGCCTTGGAAGGAAAACCGTGTGACTTTCTCCACGCCGCATTGGCTGGAGCCGTCATCCTGATTCAGAGGGAGGGGACAGGTGAGGCTTTAAAGTTGCTCTAGTTACAAAGACTTCATACAGACGTCGATCTGAGTCTGAGGCGTGGCTCTGGGAACTCACTAACTTTCCTCATCTTTCAAACAACAACATAAATAATGCTACCCCTTCCAGCTTTGGGAGGATTAAATGAGAGCATGACCGCCGTTAATGTCATGGCCAAGCTCCCATCCTTTGTCTCTTCTCCGTGGAGGCTGCTGTCTCTTTCGTTACATTTAAACTTATGCTCCTATTCTAAGTTTATCTGGGTCCTTCATAGTTTGATGTGACAGGGACAGTCCTAACTGATGCAGGAAGCAGAGGTTCACACCCTTGTGTGCTTTGGACCGAAAACACGGCTGTAAACATCGCTCAATGACCACTTCACCAAAAGCCAATTTGTCCAATAATCTGTTCACCAAATGGCCCATTTACCAATTTACTAAAATTGTCAGTATACTGATAATGTTTTCCTTTAATCCATATTTATAAAATGGTATGTATAAGGTTATGAGATGAGAACTTTTAAACACAGCTGAAGGTTCCTGGGTCATGTTTGTTAATTGGTTTATGAAGACGGAATGAAAACAGAATTTTAAATATTTGTCAGTCCAAAAATAAAATAAAATAAAATAAAATAAAATAAAGGGGGAGTGATTGGACATGCCATAGTTTAGACTGCAGAGCCCAGAAAGGGATGAATGACAGGACAGAAAAGAAGATATTAGGGGGAAGGTGGATATGGAGTGAAGCCTGGGTGTGGGGTAGGTGGACCTGAAAAACGTTTAGGGAGGTTGTGGTGCAAGGGGGAGTCTGAAGGTCCCAGAAGGACTTTACTTCCAACAGCTCTATTAGGTCCCACTCACTTACTCCATATAAACTTATAAATAGTCAAAAATAAGCAAGTTTTTGTTGAACTTCATAAAAAGTTAAACAAGCTTTAGTAAAACTGGTTAAGTTCGGATCATTGACCCCACTGTCAATTGGTTATTAGAAATCGTTTCCGATACTAGATTTTGATAAATGGCTTTACCACCACGTTGCAGGGTCCCACGTTGCAGGGTCCCACGTTGCATGGGCAGGTGTTGAGCAAAGTGCCATTGAGGCATTTCATGGCAGGCTCCCTTAGAGGAGAGGGGTCCGACATATTCAGAAGAAAACTTCAGGAATAGCTCAACTAAGAGGTGCTAAGTGGCAGAACACATACAGCAAAACACTAAAATGGTTGGGTAGGAAACTGTTCTTTTGTGCTTGGTAAGAAGAGAACAGCTCCAGGAAGCATGCAGCCACCATTTTCCAGAATGATGAGGGCGAGGGTGATTCTGAGAATAAGTATGTTCCCTTTATTTAATTCTTGTTTCTTCTTTCCCACGTGACTGAGGAGGAATGCCCTCTGAATTCCCCTAAAAGCCCACTGTGGTTGCTGAAGGTCAGAACTTGACGTGCAAATCTGAGCGTCCCCGCAAGGGGGCAGCAGCAGCTGTTCAAAAATCCTCGCTGGCTGTTTTTTCTGGGAATCCGATCTGGCTCTTACTTCGGCAGCCTCAAAGAAAGTCAGAACTTACAGGTCTCCTATAAAAATGGCCCAGCCTCGGTTCTTTTTCTGCCAAGAAGAGAAATTCTAAACATGTATAATATTGGAAAGATTCTAAATGCATGCTTATAAATAGTTTGATTAGTCACTTATTACTCTTAAGCGGGAGGATAAAAAAACATCAAATTTATACTTTTCATGTTTCCAGATATTGTTTATACAGGATGAATTCATTGATGTGTATCTCACTTTCCCTAAAGACTTGGCAAATAATTGTTGTCTTGTGTCCACTCTTAAGATCGCCTAGCCAAAGTTATCGGGTATTAAAATAATGTGAACTTAATGCAAACATGTGGAGATAATTTATTTTCACAAACAAAAAACTTCTCTGAGAAGTGCATTTAATTAGGAAACTTTTCTAGTCTGACAACCTTTCTTTTTTATGGCTGACATGTTTTTGCTTGGCCAATGAGCTTTGCTGATAGCAAATAAGGAGGTTCTTGCCTACAAATATTACGTTTGCATGGATTTTTATTTTAAATGAGGAATGCTAGTTTTTAAAAGGCATATTTTATTTATATGCACAAATATACACATAAATGACCATTGAGCTGATCTGTAGAAATATATTTATGGGCACAAAGGAGACTGAAATGTTATTGACCGAAGAAAGCAAGTAAAAATATAATATGAAGGCTTGTTCTTTTTAAGATTTTATTTATCAGAGAGAGAGAGAGTGTGTGGGCACTCAGTGGGGGAGGGGCAGAGGGAGAGGAAGAGAGAGAACCTCAAGCAGGTTCCCTGCTGAGTGCAGAGCACAACATGGGGCTTGATTTCACCACTCCGAGATCATCATCTGAGCTGAAACCAGGAGTCAGAACCTCAACTGACTGAGCTATTCAGGCGCCCCAAGGCTGGTTCCTTTTTGTTCCCCCCAAAGATTTTATTTATTTATTTGTCAGAGAGAGGAAGAGAGAGAGAACAAGCAAACACAAGCAGGGGGAGTGGCAGGCAGAGGCAGAGAGAGAAGCAGGCTCCATGCCGAGAAGGAGCCCGATGTGGGACTCGATCCTAGGACCATGGGATCATGACCTGAGCCGAAGGCAGCGGCTTAACCGACTGAGCCACCCAGGTGTCTCGCCTTTTTTGTGAAGTGCTTGAGTGTGTGTGTAAAGTCTGGGTGCATATCACTGTATTACTAGACTGTAGTAATTTTCTTTCCTTTTAGTGCATCTTATATTTCTGCTTCTCGACCATGGCCATGAGTTACAGTATAAAAAAAACAAAGAGAAGTTTGTAATTATAGCTTCATTGCAGACTTATTTTATTGGCATATTAGATGATTCTTGAACCAGTCAATACGATATGGTCTGTTCTACTTATCAATTCTGTTGCTTCTGACCCTTTTTCCTCCTCTATAACTCTCTCAGTGTGGCAGTAGATAAAT
This sequence comes from Mustela nigripes, assembly GCF_022355385.1. NCBI lineage: Eukaryota > Metazoa > Chordata > Mammalia > Carnivora > Mustelidae > Mustela > Mustela nigripes. The sequence continues at coordinate 12,600,611 of NC_081569.1, forward strand.
AAAATGCCAAGAGAACAAATATGGTTCTTGATGACTCTCTCCTTGAGATGTCCTGTGTCCTCTCTGAGCTGTCATTTTCTCTAGATTATATATGCAATGTGATCTGAAATCCTCAATGAATAACATTAGGATGGTAGGTAGAGAGGTAGCCAATACCCATGAATGCTTAGTACTATTTAGTTCTTAATACAATCCTTTCTTTCTGGGAAAGCTCAGATTGTTTCAGGGAAATGTCCTCAAATCAATGGGATCTTGTAAGAAGTCTGTATGGAATTTTCTATTCAATTTCAGAAAAAAAAAAAAAGTAATAGAAATTTCACAGCATTAGAGAGGGCTATAGAAGGAGATTACAGAGACAAATTGATACATGTTATCTTGGATAGATAAAATAAACGAATGTTTCATTAACACTGCATATGTTGTTCTGTACTCAACCCTTTTTAAATTAATTGAGTAGTAATACTAAAAATAATAGCAATTGCTATGGGACTTTCTCAGCAAATGGCTAGAGACTATGATTGAAGTATATTGGGTCATTCAGCTCTTGAGATGATCCTAAATGCTTAGTGTATATTTTTTAAGATTTTATTTATTTATTTGAGAGAGAGCCTAAGCAGAGGGAAGGGGCAGAGGCAGAAGCAGACTCCCCACTAAGTAGGTATCCCGATGTGGGGATCCATCCCAGCACCCTGGGAACATGACCTGAGCCGAAGGCAGATGCTTAACCAACTGAGCCACGCAGACACCCAGGTTGATACATTTTTTAGAAACAAGTGAAGATCGTAAGACATAAGGAAACAGTAAAATTGCCCAAGGAAGGAAGTGGGATTTTACGAAAAGGAAGTTAAGGAAAGGCAGGTAAGGGCTTTTTGCTCTTATACCGACTTATTTCAAATGTCGTGCTTTCCTGGACCACATATTTCTAATACCTGTACCATGCACATTAGACAAGTTTGGGGCATCCATCTTACTTTCTAGATCTTTGATTTGGAGGAATCTCCTATTACGTTCATAGAGGCTCCTAGTAAAATGGTTTTTATGTAGAAATAATTTTCTGAGACACAAGGTAGAAAAGTTTTGAGGTGTTGGTATTGTTGTCTGAACGTCGTTCTTAGCAGACGTCAGTATTCCAAGGAAGGACGTGGTAAACAGCTTCTCTCTTGGTTTTGTTGACCACAGAGCATCCCTCCAGGTGAGGTTCTGAGGGGCACAGTCGGTGAAGCCCCAGATTGCCTGCTCTTGTGGTCTGGGTCTTCTTGCTTGGCCTTCCAGTGCCCTGGGGCGGCCTTATCTCAACCAGCAGCTTTTCTTGCTTTTGTGAGTTTCTTCTGCCTCCTACATAATAAGCGGCTACCAGATTTATATTTCTAAAGCTAGGCTCGGATCATTTTTACTCTCCTGTTCATACCTAAACCTGACTTTCCGTCCCTCCTTACACTGAAATAATTCCAGATGGACGAAGGATTCATGTGTAAAAACTGAAAAACTACAAGATTAGTGGAAGGAAACATAGCTGAGCTAATTTAAAATCCTATAGTGAGAAAATTTCTTCCGAGCAGAATGTCAAACGACAAAGCCATAAATAAAACTTTGGTAAATTTAACTAAATAAAAGTGGAAAAAAAAAAACTTACTGCAAGAAATAGCTTAAGCATAAATAAATTATGACAAGATTTATAGCCAGTGGCTGATTTCTATAATTAAAGACTCATTCAAATCCTGAAACAAATAACCATGAGATCTTAGAAAAATGGACAAATGATATGCATGTGAATTTCCCTGACAGAGAAATAGAAACGTAGGTCACTAAAATATGAAAAGATTCTAAGCTTTAGTCAACATGTCAAAATTAGAGAAAAATAGAGATACCATTTTTCCATCTGCTGTTCTTTTAAAACAAAGACATATAACATCCAGTTTTGGGGAGCATGCAAAGAAACAATTACAAAACATATACTCTTGGTAGGTATTTAAATTTGACAAACTTTGGAAGAACAATGTGACGATGTCTGTCCAAACCAGGAAAGGTTTGGCTGTTCATGTGCCCTGGGGTTCCGAAGTTAAAAATTCCCTCTGAATATACTCGTGCACTCCAAGAGAGTCATACAAGAATACTTAATGCTGTATTGTTTGCAGTAGTAAAAAAGAAAAAAAAATGGAAGTGGTATGAATACCCATTATTTGGTGGCTGGTTACATAAGTAATGATAATTTATGAGTGGGCTAAAAAAAAAAAAAATCCTTGGTGAACCTGTATTTTTTTTGGTTTTGTTTTATTTTGCTTTGTAAAAGCATGAAGTCCAAGGCATGTAAGTTGATTACATTCGAATTCAAATCAATTCTTGTATTTTATTCCTATGATGAACCTACAAAACCAGAGTATTAGGAGAATGGGAATGAGGAAAGTCTGAGAGAGTAGTAGAGACTCTCTTTTTCATTCATACCTTCCCGAGACTAGTGCGTGTCTAATATGTGTGTGAAGAAATTTAAAAAAAAAAAAAAAAAGTCAAAAAGAAAAAGAACAGAAAACACAAAACCATGCTGTTTCTTACAGAACGGAACTAAACTCCTTGTTTTGTTATTTTAAAGCACTTTGGGCTCTGACTCAAACCTGCCTTTTCAACTTCATTTCTCGTTATATTTTTTCCCACTGAGTTCCCAGGTCAATTGAAATGCCACCCTTATCTCAACCAACAACTTTTGTCTCAGCCTCCATGGGCTGAGGACCCGCCCCCGCCCCCCCCAGAGCTCATCTCTCCTACCTGTGAGCTATGAGCTAGCATCACCCCCGAGTTCAGTTCTGTTCTGACACTTATCCCTTGGGCCTTGTGTTTTATTTATAGTGTGCCTGCTGCCCGCCAGGGGCAGGAGCCTGGGCCGAAGCAGGCCCCTGGGACTGCCGGACCTCGGCGCCCCTCCTCATTGTGCCTAGCACTGAGCCAGGCTCTGAAGTCAGCCGTTCATGTCTGTGGCACGTGAGCCACAGACTCATGTCTGCGGGCTTGACAGGGCATTGTGTCATTGAGCAGGGGCAGAGACAAGCACAGCCACGTGTTGTGGTCACGAGTATAAATTGCTGCAGCATTTTTGGAGGACCAGGGAATGGTCGTTAGTCTGTGTTTTGGCAAGCTTTGACCCCCCGGGTGTTGGGAGGGCAGCAGGAAACGCAGGCCTGGGCTGCTTCACACCTAGCTCTTCTCAATCTGAGGTTGTGTGGGACCTCCGTTGGGTCTACAGGGCAGAACTGGGGGGCCGTGCCGGGACGCAGGCGCCCGTCTGGCCTCCTGGCTTTTTCTTCTCTTCCCAGAGTGCCACGCTCCCTCGCTCCCTCTTTCTTCCAAAGAACCTCATTGTTAATGAAGCTCCCAGTGAAAAAGGTTAAAGTCCAGCCATTCAGGTGTCATCTCATCATGTGCATAATCGGGGAGTTGCATTCTTGAGCCGCGGACCCCTTTTCAGAACCTGCCTAGTTGAGATGTCACTTTCCTGACGGTGAGGCACTTAGGCTCCCGGAGAAAATCACAGTGTGCTCCCCCTTTCTCAAATTCTCCCTAACAATTAACGCCACACTAACTTGACACCCTCTTTCCTTGTTTGGCTTTGTAAACCCTGGTCCCTTTTTCTATTAATTCCAGACATTAATATTTTCTTTCACGCAACTGACGCCATTCACCCGTGAAACCGTTTGAACATTATGTAGCTGTCAAGATGCCTGGGGATTACCCAGTATGCTTTGCCTGTGAGAAAGTGACACCACCGAGGCCTGGTTTTGAGATGTTTATTTTGAGAGTACGCTGACAAGCATGAAGGCCTGATCCCAGAGTGGCAATTTCATTTAATTAAAGGCCTCTTTTTTATTATAGTTTTCCCCTGATATATATATATATATATATATATATATATAAATATCCGAATGATGGTTAAAGTCTGACTTGCCAGAGGTGTTCTCATGTACTGTAAAGGGGGGGGGGTTGCTCACTCACTAGTGACTACTGCACTGGATGGCTGTGAAGGCGTCCCTTTTTACTATCCTGCTCACAGCTGCCAGCAAACACTGGGTGTGTGCGTGTGTGTCCCTGTGTGTCCAAGTCTTTATAAAATAAAGACTGCCAGGGGCTTCGGTCCCCGTGTTGCCAAACTTACAATGCGAGAGTCGAATATGTATGTTTGTACGTGTATGGTTTCATTTCTTTGTCTTAGAGCTGGTAGGCTTGCCATGCCGGAAGGCTACCATCCATATGATACCTTGGGTCACCTGTGAAGTCTTCTCAACAATGTGTTTGATCTTGCTTTCTAGGGAAATCCCTTTCTGGTAAAGTAGTTGGCGAAGGGATCGCATTTAGGGTCTGTCATTTTTAATACAGCAGCTAAATAGAAACCAACCCCCCAAACCCTCCCCCAAAAACAAAAAGCAGAGCTAATGAAAATAAAAGCTTAAAGTAATGAAGGATGGGTATTAATGACTTAGTAAAGGTTTGCAGCCGAGCAGCCTAATTAGTTTTTGAGATAATATCTTTTGCTACTTTGGCTTGACTTTATAGCAGGAATTCACGTCTGTAAACGTATGGGACCTGTGCTAGGCACCGTCCGCGGCACCTGGGGTGTATGTCAGAGAATATATGTTGGTCTTTGTGTACTTATCATGATTGTTTCACAGTCCATTATAATAGTCTAACTCCTCAAATGAGATTTTTCCTGTCTTTGTGGCGTTATTGGCCGGCCTTCAGGCCTCTCCTCACCAATTGTTCATTCATTTGTGCCTTCTTTCTTCACCGTCCCCAGGGTGTTCAGACACAAGTGTGTCCTAAATATGGTGACATACTTAGAGCCATGCACGGACATGCACAACAGAGAATTCACAGCGTGTGTTCACAGCCGCCTCCCTCCCCCAAACCGATCTGGAAGTAGGGAGGAGGGTTCCTCCTCAGCCCTTCTTTCTGCTTGGGATATGTAGCTGGAGGGACATGACTCATTCTTCTTGGCAGCTGTTTCAAAGCTCCCTGGGGAGGAGCTGGGCGGGCCAGGGGTGTCGGCCCTGAGGCCAGCTGAGGGCCTGGCTGGGGTAGCATTCAGCTGGCCAGGGGCGAGACAATGTTCACTGGCTTTGCTGCAGGTGCAGGAGGCTGTGAAGAATGGCAACTTTTAATCTCTCTGCCCCCTGGTTCCAGTCTTCGTCCTGTGGCCCCATCTTTTGAGCCAGTGTATCCCAGAGATTGATTGATTTATTATGATTATATCCAAAAGTACAGAGTTCTGTTGAGTCAGCCATCTGGCCAAGTGTTTGAAAATGGTTTCTTTCCCTTTTCACGGACTTGCTGCCCTTCTTGGGAGGGGTGGGCTTCTCCCCAGGACTCCTGACACCGTCGGCTGGTGCTGGTGATTTTGTTTCTGGAATTTTTGTGGGTGGTGTAGTGATGAAATACTCAGAAGGAAACCAAACAGAAAAAGCTCAAGGAGCCCATTTGTATTCTACCACGAAAGGCAAAGAAGAATCAGTCATTTACCCCAAATTGTTTCATTTTTCTCTCCTCTCCACCTCTGGGGCTTTCAATCCCTGCACAGGGAGACATTTGTCCTAGGTGCACTCCGTGAAATGCTTTGAGCCAAGGGGAGTGTGGAAAGAATCTTTACTTAATGGAGATCCTGGGCTTTAACGTGTATTTTTAAAACCTGTCTTGTTCTCTTTTTTTCTTTTAAAGGCACAAGTGATCCCTATGTGAAATTTAAGCTGAACGGGAAGACGCTGTACAAAAGTAAAGTCATATATAAGAACTTGAACCCAGTTTGGGATGAGATAGTTGTACTTCCCATTCAGAGCCTTGATCAAAAGCTCCGTGTGAAGGTAATCACAGATGGCTTTCGAATCTGCTCTTTGGTTAAACACATGGATTTCTCAGCAATCTTTGCCCCCTTAAAAAGACCATGTCTCCCAATTCTTTTATTATTATTAAGCTCTGGGTGAAAAATATTAGTGTGGAAGGAATTATTTATACCCTTCATTGAAACTGTATGTTTTTCTCAGGTCAGTGGTCTATACTCCGCAGAAAATCAGAGTGGAAATAATATCTCCATTAATTGTATTTAAAGTTATTGCACGTGGAAGAATTATTACAGCTGGGGTAGTGACGACAAGTAGGAAAGCCTTTCTCATTAGGAATAACTTTATACTTAATAGAGCTGTAAGCTACCGGGTGTAAGCATCAATTGCTCTAACATCTGGGTTAAAACTGCATGAGTTGAGCGCAGGATAAGATTGCTACAGAAACTTTAGCAAATTTTTATTTAATTGGCAGATCTGCTCACCGTGGAAAATACTAAATTTTAATGAGACACCATTTAAACTACAGAGAGCATTCCATTGTGCGTAACATTTTAATGCACATGAATCCTGCCTTAAGAGTATTTTCTGCTGTTGTTTTGGCTGTGGTAGGCAAACATGGGCAAGTTTGAATAATCTTCCTTCTCACCATTGGCTTGGCCTAATGCCTCAACTGTATGGTGCTAATTATTTTTTAGATCTAGAAGACTGAATTCAGAATCCCCAGCCTGTCGCATGTATTAATAGTAAAATAAATTTGGTTGGTTCACCTTATTAATGTGTGTTACTGACCTCTTCCCTCTTTGTAGGTATATGACCGAGATTTAACTACATCTGATTTCATGGGTTCTGCCTTTGTCGTTCTCAGAGATCTTGAGCTTAACAGGTATTGTGTTTTTACCTTCTAATTGTGATTTTTTGAATTTTAGAGGGAACTCAAGATAACGTTGAATGGCATGTGTTTATATTTAAATGAAAAAAAAATCTGAATAAATGAAAGCGTGCTTTGAAATGTAAACTCTTCTATGATTTTAGCTTTTATCTCCTGAGTGTATGAGTCAGACACTTAGTCTTCTACAGCGTGTTCCAAAATGTGTATGGGATTTTGAACTGTTAATATGCAGGTTCATTAACCTACCTAACCTAAAAATAAGACAAGTATTTAAATTTTATTTGGGCAGTAAGAGAAAAGAATCCATTAACCAACTGTTGAATTAGGTAATGCCAAACAGCTCCCCTACTTTGAAGATGGTTGGGTTATTTTTACTGAATATGGTGCTTTTTAAACCTGGTGTCTCACTCTTCCTCCAAGGTAGGAGACTGTTTCTGTAAGCTCTCCAGGCATCGTCAGATTATATGGTAACTGCCCATAAGTGCTAACGTTATTCATTGCTTTTTGCTTGTAGAACGACTGAACATATTTTAAAATTGGAAGATCCAAACAGTTTAGAAGAGGACATGGGGGTGATTGTGTTAAATCTGAGCCTAGTGGTAAAACAGGGTGATTTCAAGAGACATGTAAGTGTGACCCTTTTGTTCTTTTCAAAATTCTTCACTGCAATTGTCCTTTGATAACTGGGTTACCAGATGGCTGACATAAAAAATGATTATTTTTGGAGGGAAACAAATTAATTGTATCAAGATGTAAAGTACGATCTGTGGTTCTACGCACACTTTATTTTGGAATTCTGGAAAAAAATTCTTTAAGGAATGGTCTCTACTTTGGCTAAGGATGTGGATGTTGCTATTATTAAAATGCATATGCTTTTCCTAAGTGGTAAGATTTCCATTAGCTATTTTCTTAGGTACTGGATGACTTAGACATTATTCAGTTATGCAAAGCAGTTCCCAGTATTTAATTATTACACTGTAAATTATTAAGGTGATCAAATACGTATTTGTAGCATTCCAGTTTATTTTGTTTTCTTTCAGCTATCACATTTTCTGTTGAGAGTACTTTCGGGAAGACATAAATTTTAATATCCTCTGATCTATTATCACAGGGATGTTTCTAGTTAATGCACGGCGTATTGAAGATCTCTCTAATACCAACAAAGCATTGGATTTTATGACGATTTGAGTGGAAGTGTGTTCTTATGAGCAGATCTGTGACTACAAATCATAACCTAGTTTTATATGCAGGGGTCAGGCCTGAGAATTTCAACAATTAAAATAAGAACAAAAAGCATCTTTGATCAGAACTTATTTGAAAGGTGTTTCTAAAGCCAACTAAAATACCTACTTGGAAAAAGACTAGAATGTGTTCAAATTTAAGCATGTTTAGACTCTGGTATGAAAATCTAAATTAGGCCTCCAGTACTACTTCTTGAATTCAGTCAGTGGGGTCAAATGAGGAGAATATACTTGATTTTGACATCACCTTTGCTTTTAGTTGTAATTTATTTTTATGGTGAAACTCAGGACTGATTTACTAGTAAACTCGCAGAAGATAGAGAGGGATAGCAAAGCTGAACAGTGCTCTGTTTTGGTTTTTTTTGTTGTTGGTTTTTTTTTTTTTTTTTTTTTTAGTTGTCAGAAAGTCAACTCAGTCGTTGCTATTTTTAATTTGAATTCTTTACTTATGAGTGTTTAGTTGACAGTAACTGGGGGAAAAAGAAAAACCCTCCCATTTATTAATTTTTTTAGAGAAATAGTCCTTTGAAAACTGGAAACCTCGATAAAGCTGGTATTGTGGTGTTAGAGTATCTTAAATCGATGTTGAACATACACTTTTTTTCTTTTTTTCTGTCCAACATAGAAGGAGGCTTTCCTTTGCTTCTCTCAGCCTGGACAGTATAGCTATTGGATTTGGTGTCGGTGTGTGTGGCCAGGGACTGGTTCCTTGAGCTGGACACCACACTAAAATAACAGGCCATGTAAATAAGTACCAGTGGCCCCATGATCAAGCAATTGCTACCTGATACATGCTGAAAATTTTCTTACATATGCAAGTAGGGCTCGGGAAGTTGGATAATTTCTCATGGAAGCAGCTGCCTAGGTCCTCCTGTTGTGACTGTTTCTGTAGCAATAGACTGTTTCTGTAAGGGCCCTTAACATCTATTTAGATATTGCCAAAATTTGGAATTTTAAAGTAACACCAGTTCAAATGCATTTCATATTGCAGAGGTATTAATACGAGGTGCTGCCTAAATGTGCTTTTGTCAAACATCTCAAAGAAAAAACTTTTCAGAGTCCCGAAAGGAGCCACACTTTTCATGTTACTGAGTTTAGCCCTTTTTCTCCTTGACTCCCTGGGCCCCTCCCCCACTTCTTTTCAAGAGTTTGCCAGACTGTGTATCTGCTCACCCCTGCATTTTCTCATTTTCTTTGTTCTTTGCTTGTCTGGTAGAGGTCTAGGGTACCATATATTTCTTGTGTATATATTTTATGGGGCATTATAATACAGAAAACCCTGCCTGCTCTGATTTGTTCTGATCAGTAGTTTTATTTTTCTGTTTATGTATTTGGTCAACGTATCCCCAAGCAAGGAATCCTGTATCCGGGGCCATGTGTGTTTGGTTATTCAGCTTAATGCTGTGCCTATGGGGTTCTTTAGGATAGACCAGGTATCAGAAAATGTTTGTTCTTTTCACCATCTGAGTATTTAAAGACATCCTTGTGTGGGGTTTTTAAATGGCAATAACTCACACTCGAGAGTGGAAAGGCGAAATCATTCGATCGGGAATCACTTGTCTGCTACTTCCCACCGTGGGAGTCTTTGTCACTTGAGAACCAGACTGACAGCAATCTGAACACGAGCGGAATGTCAGTGAACTCACCCTCATGCCCAGCGCCCGGAGTGTACATGGCCATGGTACATAGAAGTGGAAGGCAGGTGCCAAGTGGAAGGCTGAGAAACCCACCACCCGTTTCTTTTCCTTGGGCTGTAGTTGGAATTGTGGGCTCCATCCTCAGACGGCCTCAGTAGCTCTGCTACTTTCATGCTTTGAGAAGTTAACTGATCAGGTCAATACACAGAATTACTTAATCTCTCTCAACTACAATTTCCTCACATGTGAAATGGAGATTTTTAAAAAAAAAAAAGTATTTTACAGGATTGTGAAGACGGAAATGATCAAATACAGTGTTTCGCGTGGGGTAGACTGTCAATATATGGTAGTTCTTAGTAGTGGAATAAGCAGACAGGCATTTAATTTCTATTAATTTTTTTTTCTGCATTTTGTGTATCTTTTATGATTGTTAAAAAAAAAATCAAATGCATTCTATGGCAGAGAGCCCTAACTAGAAATGTGTACCTCTAGGATGGTAATTAATTTTGGTGATTGTTTGGGTATAACTATTTGTCAGTATGATGTTAGGAAAATAGAAAAAGAACTGACTTTAATACCCAGATTGTAATCTACAGCTCTGCAGCACATGGTAAATGTTGGGGGGGGGGGGGTTGTTTTTTTTAATTTTAATTTTATTTAATTAATTAATTTATTTTCAGTGGGAGGTGTTTTTAATTAAGAGTATGTTCAGGTCATTTTTCTACCAGTGTTTGTGGTTGCTGGTCACTGGAATGTAAGTGGATTTCCCCCAAAGACTATTTATTTTCTGGTTTCTAATTGATTGGGAAGACGTATTGGCAAAGTGGGTAAGGTCATTTGCCTAAAGGTATTTTTTTTCCTTTAAGCATAATAGGAAATGTGGTCTGCTCGATTAGATTCATAATTGCGCTGTAATCTCGCAAATTTATCCAAGTTTGAACATCCAGTTAGCTGGTTAACCAGCCAGAGTAGAGCTTCGCCATCCTGGATGGTGACAGAGATAATGAGAGGATTTTGCTAGGAAAGAATTTTAATTGTAGACGAAATTCAGCATGACAAAGGAGAGATCAAAAGAGAACAGTGGTGAAGTTACTTGCTGTTCAGAAAATTTGTTCTACCCTCCCTTGGTGCTCTCTTAGCCTATTTTTCTTAATTGTACAGGAACAGCTCAGATTTATTTTTCCCTATTATTTTGAGTATTGAGATTTGATCATTGGGGTAAATGGAGTGATTTTTTTTTTTAAGTTTCTAAAAGTATGGAAACCTAAACATGCACATTGTCCATGAACTTACTAAATATTTTTAGAATACTATCTGAATTTTTCAAGTAGGAGAAATCTGCCTCTGCAGATTGCTTTTAGACATAATATGAGGGATCTTTAAGGCAATTCAAAGCATTTTAAAAATGAAGAGTCTTCTCATATTGAGAACTGGTACTTCTAGGATTGAGCAGTAGTCATTATGTCCTGTCTTCTGATTATTGAATACTAGGAGAAAACAATGTCACACAACAACAGAAATTGTATTTTTTTGTTTGTTTCTTTCTTTCTTTTTATTTTTTTGCTCAAATGTGTTTTCTCTTTAACCTCAGAACTCAGGTGTTCGTTGTTTGACTAGAGTGTGCACCATCTAACTAATGAATTATATTATTAACGATTCTATTTCTTTCTTTCCTTTTGCCATTTTCCACCATTCGATGGACTCAATCCCTAGCGTTGGTCAAGTCGGAAGCGGTTAAGTGCCAGCAAGGTAAATATACTTGTTTATTTTCTTTACGTCATTTGGGGAAATTTCATCTTTGTGGCAATACACATGACTGGTATTACCCAATCTTTATGCATAGTAACAGAATTCTTTTCTTCTCACTATTGCTACTAATCAGAAGGAAACAGCCTCCCTTTTAAATTTCACTTAAAAAGGGCATAGCCAGATGTTTGAACTTAGACATGTGTTCGTGGTGACATTTTTTATGTACCAACCATGTTAGAATGTTACACTTCATTAAGCCTGGATTATTTGGAATATAGTGCTGTTAGAATTAGTCCTTTAGGAAGTTATATACCCCTAGATGGAAACTAGCTTTGGTGTTGTAGGGGCAATGAAAAGATTCATCGAGAGGAATGTGTGGTATATTTTATAAATCTCTCTTGTATTAGTCCTATTTTTCTGTTTATTACCTTCTTTGCTGAAAGTTTCTTGAAAGATTTTTTCATGAAGTACCGGTGATTTTTTTTTTTTTTTTTTAACATTGCTGGTATCTTTTTAAGCAATCATAAACTGTTGTCCAATTTGTAAAAGCTCTCTGTGTACAAGGTAAGAAGACACTGTTAATCTATCTGGTTATTAAATCAGTAAGTCCTAGTGACTACATGTCAACAGTGATGTGAAGATAAACAAAACCAAAAAAGTATTTGTAACTTTAATGTTGCTACTCTGCTACTTTTTAAGGAGATGTGGAGGTGACTGTGATGTGTGTGTGTGTGTGTCTGTGTGCCTGTGTAAGACAGAAAGAGGCAGAATTGTCCCCTAACTAGCACTAGTCATTTGGGAAGAAAGACAAACTTTCCAAACCTTTTTTAAAATCCAGAGGACTCAAAGCCCACCTCTTACTAAAATGTGTATCCTTTGCATTTTATACGCTCTAAAAATGACCATGATAAGTTGTTTTGTTAACTAGTTCACTTAGTTTACAAGACTCTTTTTTTCCCTTGTGTGTGTGTTTTTTCTGTTTTTGTTTGTTTGTTTGTTTAAGAAATAAAATTAAGAGACAATAAATAATAATGTGAAGCTGTCTCAAAAATTCCTCCCAACTTTTGTCTTATTCCTTTATAGTCACTAGAGGGTAGAAGAACATCATTTCTTGCCACAGAAGGGAGCCCGGCTCTTGCTCTCCCATATTAAGAGCTTCTGCAACCATCCGAAGCAGTAAACTTTCCCGGCATGCTTTGGAGAAGCCTGACAAAGCAGTATTTTCTCGTTTATTGATTCTGCCGCTGCACTAAAACACTGGTACTGTACATCAATAACCATCTTTAGTTAGGGAGCTCCGGCCTGTGGAAGAGCTCTGGCAGTTTGTGGGAGAACATAAAGGCTAGAAAGAAAAATTGTGAGCTTGGGGAATATTGGAGTCTAGGGAGGACAGGAGAGGTTATGGGAGAATGACCAAAGGAATGAGGAGGGAGAGAAGAAATGTTGACGGCCTGGATAAAGATATCACAAATACGAAAGACACAGAGGATCCTGGAGAGCAGTATTTATATCTGTATTGCAGACTTGTGTCTTACCACTGAGCTGCTGTGGTTTTTTTGTTGTTGTTGTTGTTTTCCCTCTCGTGGTCGTTTCTAGAATTTTGACTTCAGTGCACAGGGCTGAGATTTAATAAATGCCCAGACCTGGGGCCTGTGTTTAATAAAACTTTCGATGAGTAGAGCTCAATGAATGCCACTCATGATCTTACATGAGGGATGTGGTTTATGTGTTGGTGAAGAATGTCAATTGTTAAGTTGACTTTTTGCTACTTAGAATTTGCAGGTTTTGTGGAGAAAGTGAGGGAGCTTCTAATCTGACTTATGAAAATGATTGCCATGGAAAATCTGTAGGCACGATGATTAACCCTCTGTAAAAGTAGTTAAAATAGCCCAATCAACCTGTCTTGGTATTTTTTAAACTGTAAGCTTCTTTTTTTTTTTTTTAAGATTTCCATATTATATTTAAAAATGAGGCAACAGAAATTTGACATAGAGATTACTATGCTTTGAGTATCTAAAATTTTACTAGTCCTAAGTAATTATTCTCTATAAAATGCCATTGACTTTTTCACCTCAATCTTAGTCTTTTAATGGCTTAATTTTATTTAGGTAATTCCCTCTTAAACCCCACAAGTTTATAATTTTGCACCATCCAAAGGGGCCCAGAATGGCATCCTCTCTTCTAAAGTGTTTCCTTACTCTATTGACCTTAACCATAATGTAGTAAATACGAAGAGATTGCCTTTAACAAAATAGGTTTTGGTTTCACCCAGAGCCTCTGTTTACCTCTGTTTAACATGAGAATTGAGAATCTGATTTAACGGGGGCCTGAATCATTTAACTAGCTCTTTTTAGATATTTATTTAGATAAGTAGATATTTATTTTATTAAATAGATATTTATTTTTTTTAGATAAACAGATATTTTAGATATTTAGATATTTATAATCTTTTCTGTGAAGAGATCTGTTTCCAAATCTTACTCTCTTTCTAACACATGTGACACATAGAAAATTAACAACAGTGACTCCTCTAATATCAGATAGTTTAATGGAGGAAAAAAAAACCCCATAATGATAAAAGATGGAACTGAGAAATCACTGACTGTATTCAGAAATCCATGCACATGCACCCACACCCACACCCTCTCCCTGTGCTTTCTTTGGGCCTTTGCTGGTCCTGTGGCCAACCACAATTCCCCTTTCCTAGAATTTCCTTTACTGTACATGCATTCGCTCTGCAATAAATCTTGATTTTTTTACATAACCCATCTTTTGACTATTGGTTTATACTTGGTATACCAGTAATCCGAAGTAAGAGACCTGACCTACACCACTTTTATGTATGAAATTAGTTCACTAGTGGTGCCCGTCTTTGGGCTGTTCAGCTTCATATTCTTGTAGCTTTGTTCTTCTCTGTTATTACAGAGGCTGATAACCACAGGATATGTTTTCTAGGTTCACCTGTCAGGTGGCCTCCAGCTGACTTTATACCATGAGAGAATTGTTAAGATACTACCAAGTAGGAGAATTTCCAGGGTGTTTCTGTTTTTCCCTCTGTTTCATGTGGTGTCTGGACATGGACCGTATTTTGCCTTTTCTCTTAGACCTGCCATGGTTTCAGCTTCTACCAGGTGAGCTTGACCCTAGTATTGACTTTTCCTGCCTCACTACCCAGGGCTTGCAGAACCTCGGCCTAAGGGCACAAATCCAGCCCTAGGTCTGCGTTTGCAAGTCATGTTGCAATAGAGCTGTACCCATCCGTGTAAGCATTGTCTCTACTTGGCAGCAGTGGAGTGCTGTAGTTGGGGCAGAGACTTAACAGCCTGAAGCCTGAATATTTATTCTCTAGACATTGGCAGGGAAAATTTGTCCTCCCCCCTTTCCAGCCCCAGAGTGTTGGGGAGAGCTTCCTTCTGTTGCCTACTTAGGTTTTCTTAGCCATGTCTGTTTGGTCTCCCAGGCGTCCTATACCTGGGAAAGCAGGTGTTTGCATTATATCCCCTCTATTTTCAGTATCCGTTGTGGTTCTCTTTTCCCTTTGGATTCTGGTGCAACCTAAAGGGGCTTTGTTATTGGCTTTTTGGGATACTTTTTAAAAAAATATATTATATTTAAATATTTTATTATATTTTATTTATTTTTTTGACAGACAGAGATCACAAGTAGGCCGAGAGGCAGGCAGAGACAGAGAGGAAGAGAAGCAGGCTCCCTGCTGAGCTGAGAGCCCAATTCGGGGCTTGATCCCAGCACCAAAGGCACAGGCCTTAACTCACTGAGCCACCCAGGCACCCTGGATTTTTGGGATACTTTTAAAATTGCCATTATTTTGTAAGATTCATGAGTCCCAGGATAAGGATTCTTCATGAATTTAGGTCATACCCTCTCTGTTTTCCTTCTGTTTTATTCCTTTGGTCCATCTGTCCCTCTGTTTCTGTCTGACATCTAGGACTTCTGAAAGGCATTCTATAAATCCATATAACTATCTCTCTGGGTAGAAAGACCTCTAGGGCCTGTCCTCATTTCTGGGGACCTCAGTCATGCTCAGGTAAGGCTGTGAATCTGTTAGCTCTCTCTAATCACATGTGTGATCCGGACCAGAGAAACAGAGCTGCTGCCTACCTAAGCTTCTCACCAAAATGTCTCCTCTTAGTGACATAAGAGTCAACTTCGGCCCAAACCCTGTCACTGCACACACACTAGGATGGCTGGAATGCTGTCCTGAGGATTCAAAGATGACATGGACTTGGCCGTGTGATTGCTGAGTCAGCAGGAGACAAGACTGTAGGGAGGTAGGGGTATTCAGAGGCCGTGGTTAGACTGTATACCAGTCTTGCAGGTGGGCTGAATGCTGGGGACAGAGAAGGACTGCAGTGAATCTTCGCAAATGAGAGGGAGGAAGAAGTAAATTGAGATACGACCATATAAAATAATGTGGCCCATCCCCAGGGCTTCCAAAGCATTTATTATCAAGCTTCAACCAATTGGGTTTTCAAAGTAGAGCCCCTAGGACCAGCAGCACCAGCATCCCCTAGATGTTGTTAGAAATGTGAATTTGTGGCCCACTTCACCCTCCCAACATTGCGGACCTCTTGAATCAGACATTCTACGGATGGACCCCACAATCTTCCAGCAAGCCTTGCAGGGGATTCTGAAGCACGTTCAAGTTTGAGAACCACTGGGGTGGACTTGGGTGTGACGTGGGGTGTTAGGAAGAGGAGGAGACAAAGCTAGAAGCCATAAGACAAAGCTGCCAAGTCTTAGGTAGGGCTGGAATTAGTGTGAAGTGAGTGCAGTTCCCAGCATGCAAAAGGCCCAAAGATACTCAGGGGCCAGCCCTGCCATTGCAGAAGCCTAAGAGTGAATGCCTTGCTTGCTTTGCTGTAGAGGGAGGTATGGCGGGTCCTGGATAGGGATGCCCTTGAAGTACTGTACCTGAAGGAGACACATAGAAATGGGGAACACAAAAGGGAATCCAGAAATACTGCAAACTTCATGTTACTACATACGTGCATAGTATTTAATGTTGAACTTCCCAGGGGTTAGGGTGAACAAGAAAATTTTGTTCACCCTATCAGGTGGCCTTCTTTTCTTTTTCTTTTTCTTTCTTTTTTTCATTTTCGTTTTTAAGGGTAGGAAATGTGTGAGAAGCATTTTCCTGGTCCTAATCCCTGAGAAGTGGGTATTTATAGAGTGTATCATATTTTTTCAAAATCTTTATTTTTTTATTTTGGAGTGCAAAATGAAAAAAATGTTAAATTTCATGGAAGGCTTTTCTAGCTGATGTATCTGTACAACCTACAAGTTATTCATTATCCTTGGGTCTATAATCTAGTTCTCATGTACAAGTATAAATCTCATGGTCCATGTCCATGTCCTTGTGGGAAATTTAAAAGGCTTTCTTTATGTCCTGACGCAGAGATTTTTTGTGTGTGGTTCTAAGAGAATTTATGCCTACAGGATCCTCTTCGGCTGATGTAGGAAGCTGCCAAGAGGAGCTTCTTTGGGAGTCTGTTGCACAAATGTATGGATCTTCTCATGTCATGTTATAAAAGCTGTTGACAATGAGCAGTTGTTTTACATGTGGGGAAAAAAAAAAAAGCTTGGAAGGGCTATTTCAGGGAAACCTCTTACAGACTGAATGTTCTCCCTTAGCTTCTCTAAGCAATGCCAACAGAGTTGAATCTTGTTTTATTGTTCACTTAGCTTACAAAGTTAGTTAATTTTTTTCCCATGCATTTGTTTCCACGGACACCTCTTTTCTCACAATGACTTAGGAAAAGGAACTAATGAGACTCAAAATAGGACACATTAGTGGCGTTAGGACACCTATTTTTATACTTTTGTAACTGAGATCATAGAAAAAGAACCCCCACGGTATTCGGCACCTAGTTAGGTATGCCTTCCTAGGAGGATGTTGTACACATATTTTCCCGCTGCCCCTCTTTTTTGTTCCTATCTTTTAAAATTTGGTTGGTATTTTGTCCCACCCAAGGGGGTGCTTTGGATACCTGTCCTGTGGTGTTGGTCGGCGTGGTCTGTTCCAGACTTTGGCATAGACCGTGGTCACGTTGCTTTTGGCGATTACAGGCTGTGGCCCCAGTTCCTGGTTGGATGCTAGACCGCATGCTACTCCTTTCAAGATGTCTTTTTTACTCCTAACCCTTCTGCCATCCTTCCTGGCCCACAACGGAGAGGATGTATCTTGCTGACATGCCTGTCATTTCTGGGCTTTCTTCTGCAGTCCTGCCAAGAGGCTGGGATCCACATCACCATCTCCCCAGTACACCACTTGGCCGAAATCCTCCAGAAATGCATGTGGCCAAGACATAATCAGTTTTGTATATCCCAGGAATGATAGTCGTTCACTGTTTTCAGAGCCTGTGCCCAGATCACAAACTTGTGACGTTTCTCCGCAGCGCTTCCCTTCACCTTTGCTCCCTTTTTTTAACCCTTCCTTGTCCCTGGGATTGTCATGACTCAGAAGTAAATTGTGCCTGAAGCTTTTCATTTTTCTGAAAGTCCATGTTTCTTTCTTTCTTTCTTTTTTTTTTTAAAGATATATTTATTTGAGAGAGAAAGAGAGAGAGGGTGCGTGAGGGGAGGAGAGGCAGCGGGAGAGGGAGAGAGAGAATCTCAAGCAGACAAATGGCTCCCTGCTGAGCGTGGAACCTCACGTGGGACTAGATCCCACAACCCAGAGATCAGACCATGACCTGCGCCGAGAGGTCAGGTCATGGTCTGAACCATCTGAACCATCCAGGTGCCCCGTGAAAGTCAGGATGTCACTAAGTTAAATATTGTACCTCGTATTCACTGGTCATAACGAAAGTGTGAGTTTTGGGTGGAAGTCACGATTTCTGTTCAGAGGAAGGGTGTGGGTTTGCTGGGGTGGGGGCTGAGGAAGAGCGAGCGCCTATGAATGAAGCAACATAGAAACAGTGAAGTGTTCCGATCCTTAGGGAGGAAGGAGAAAAATAACAAAACCCTGATGTACTATATTTTATCCTTTATGTTGGCTGAGAAATTAGGGTCAGGACCCAGAAACTTTGCTCTATCTACTGGTGTCTGTTTCAGCGCAGGTGGGGTGGGCTTCTCCTTTGATGGGTCATTTCCTTCTCTCCTTTCACATTCCAGGCTGCATTAAGATGACAAATTTCACTTATAGGCTTAGGCACAGACGTGAAAACCTGAACTATGGAGTTAGCTGAGTGAGTGCAGGGGAGTGGATTTATTGTGGGGAGACAGGGATTGTTTGAAGAGCACAAAAGACTTGGGGAGCCCAGGTCTGCATCAGAGCACACAGAGGATGGGCTCTTACCATGCTCGCCCTTACCCCAACGGCTCCTTGCTTAAGGCTCATCGCTTGTCTCAAGGCTGAAGACAAATACATGTTAAAGTAATTAAGACACTTCTTTAAAACACCCCCACCCCCCAAATACATTGCTCGTAGACAAAACTTCATTTGGACATAACCTTGTAGTGGCTTTTGCAGAAAGGTCGAGGGTAGTGTAAGGAGGATAAAGTCCTTGAGTTCTTTTTCTATCTGGGAACTCTGCAATAAATAGTTCACTTTTCCTACCCTGCCTTTAGTAAGGGGGGGGGGAAATCTTGGACGGCAAAGACCAAGTCCGTCACATCAAACATGACTGCGTTAAATACTAAAATGTTCAAAGTCCGACTGAGATAGATAAAGGCTTTGATGGAAAGTGGATATTTCCCAGGGACATTACAAGCAATAATCCAGATGTTATGGTGTAATGCAACGAGTGTCCGTGGATAGATCAGGAGCTCCAGCCAAGCCGCGCCTGATGTAGGCCTTTGCCTTGCCCTCCCATGCTGTTCTGCCATATGGAACCTATCTCTCGGCCCCCTTAATAACCAGCTTTGGATTCCATTTTCACAGAGCTCATAGAGCTAAGTGGGGCTGTTTTATGGACAAGATAGATAGAAGCCTTTCCAAGATAAACATCCAATTTGAAATTAGGACATACCGAGCCACAAAATTATTTTAGGGCATATTTCATGGAAGCAGTGCCATTTTTCTTAGGCAGTTGCCAGACTGTAGGATGCCCTTTGATCCCATGTGGACATTACTCCCTTCTTTATAAAAAGGATTTTGAAATAGTTGCAGTGTTTAGGGAGGAATATATCTGTCGGAGCTTTGAAGCATGGCCATGGGACAGGTCATGGTTTAGCTTCTTGGTTGGCAAGTCAAACTTTCAGAAGAAAAAAAATTTAAAAAAGAGAATTGTAGCAGGATATACGAATCAAAACCTCATATTCCTTTTAAAGATAGAGATTTTTCAGCCCAGGTACTTAATAAGGTATAAAATATATTCAACGTATCCAGCTGTATATGGCCACATTCAGAGTTACAAACGCATATGCTTATCTGTTCACATATGTGTCTATTTATATGCTGTCTTTTTAGTAACTGTAAAATTGCTTAACTTTAATTATTTCATAAAGATTTGTTAGTGAATATATTCTATGTACAACCGAACTGGAAACAGAAGTTAAGAAAAGATCGTCCATGTTCTCCCAAGGACAGGGATTTTTTTTTTTTTTTCCTTTTGAAAATCCCAGTTCTGTCTCAGCACCTCCAAAACTCGTGTGTGTTGTGTGTGTGTGTGTGTGTGTGTGTGCACGCACACGTGCGTGCCTGTGCCTGCATCTTAAGAGAAAAGCAACACAGTTGTGAAGTTTGAGAGTGTAGATTTCCTTGAATGTGTTTTGTTTAAAGGGAGTCACAAAAGGACCCGCCAAATGGTTGGGGTGGCCCTGCTGTATCATTTTTTAAAAGTGGTGGAGTGACGTGTTGGATGAGGTAAGCTGGGATATAATTAATATGATACTGACATACCATTTGTTGTGATAAATTGTGACTAACTGGTGTCCAAGCAAATTGGTGTCTGAATGATCTCGAAGATATATTGAGCAGATGACAGGGAATGAATATATAGTGTTAGAAATCCATTGCTTTCCTGTGATACTTGATGCCATTTACATTCTTCAGTCCATTTATTTCTCCTTCAAATAAAGCGGTCTGTGCTCGTACCATTTCACGTATCAAGCGGCAAACATAAATGAACTCCGCCAAATAATGCCATGTGCGGAGCGTGCGGGGATCCTCATTCTGGCAAACTCACCGTAAAAAGACATGGTTGAGACCTTCAGGGACATGTGCATGGGTGCTGGGTATTTCACGACAGTAAGGGAATTATGATTACTTTTGTGGAGTGTGATCATGGCGTGGTGCTTATGGAAAAACAAATATGGATTTTTGCTTTCAAATATTTCAGCCAGAGAGAATGAGGGAAGGGATACATGAAGTCAGATTGGCAAAAATGTTGAATCAGATGAATAAGTACGTAGAGATTTATATACCATTCTCTCTGCCTTTGTGTATGTTTGAAAATTTACATAATGGAAATTAAAAATAAACAAAGTGTGCTTGTCCTCTTTATAATTTAATAATAGGCAATGTTTGCTTTTTTCTATATTGTTTAAGGGGTATGTGAATGTGCATGAGTAATATAATTTAGAAAAGGAAAAAAAATAAGTTAACAGTTACTGAATCTCTACTGGATCCCAGGCACCGTGCTAAGTGTTTTCTATGTCTTTCCCCTCCCTGCAGATCTGCAGAGCTCATTTGCCTGGTTAGCTGATTGCAGCAGGATCAGGAGTTGTGAATCTCACGGTGGTGCCGGGCTTTTTAGTAGTAGCCTAAGGAATACGGGGAAGTGTGGACAGATTCAAGTGTGAAGGATAAATTCAAAACCATTATTTCTAAGTACCCGCAGGAATTTTATTTCCTTGCAAGCAGTGCCTTGCTCTTCTCTTCTCTGATTCCCAGAATGCTTTTCCTCCCTTCCTACAATTAAAATAGCAGAAGGCCCTGATTCCTCCCCAGGAGCACATCTGGGTGGGAGTAGAGGCCAGCGCCAAGCCCAGTGTTGCTCCCAATCATCCTTCACTGTATTGTTACAAGTCCAGGGCTCGAGAAGGAAATCACATAACGGTGCTTGCAGGTTTGCAAAATCAATGAAGACTCGTAACACTTTGACCAGTCAGGGAGTGCTATTCCTAATCCCATACTGAAAGCTGGAATTCCTGTGATCACCAAAGTCACACTCAAGAATTATCAGCAAGTTTATATGTCATCTTCCTTCTCTGCTTTAGTCCTCTTTGATACGTAACCTGCGGCTCTCAGAGTCCCTGAGAAAGAACCAACTCTGGAATGGGATTATAAGTATAACGTTGTTGGAAGGGAAGGATGTCGCAGGAGGAAGCATGACAGAGATGTTTGTCCAGTTAAAACTGGGAGATCAGAGGTATAAAAGTAAGGTAAGTTCTGTCAATTGCTTAAGAAGTACAAGACCTTTCATAATAAAGGAACTGAAAAAAAAATGTTTTTCACTTTGAATTTCACAAGAAGAGGGGAAATTTAGTTTTAGCCCTCGTAACTTAATTAGGAGCATTCCAGACAACAGAAGAATTATAGAGCTGTAGTCAATTAATATACCTATTGGGTTGCTTAGCATAATTTATTTTAATATAGTAACTGGAGTAGAGAAAATTTATTAAATAACAGATTTGGTTGCATGATTTATTTTCGTTTTGAAAATAAGCAAACGTTTCAAAGATTGCAGGAAAGGGATAACTAAATATTTTCAAAATCCTACAAAAATAAAATCATGAAATATATTTGGGTGAAAACACTTGAGATAATGAAAAATATTTTTAAAATCATATACTCTTTGCTTTCTCTTACTTGTTAGTATTAACACCAAAATGGATATTTGATGCTGGTTACTGTATCTTTTTTTAAACTGAAGTATTAGTGATTTGTTTTGAACAAAAGTAATGATATTTTTAGATGCCTTTAGAACTCAATCATCTTACTCTCCTGAAACAAATTCAACTTAATTTTTAATCTTAGTAATTTGGTGTGGTTTTTATTTCAAAAACCGTAGTCTCCAAACCATGTTAATGAATTCGTTTTGCATAACTGTCAGACAGGAATATTTCCTAGGTTTTTATGGGTTGGGGGAACGAGGGTACCAGAAAGTTAAGTCACTTGCCCAAAGCCACATAGGAAAAAAAAAAAAAACCCCTGAAAAACCAAAAATCAAAAACAAACAAGCAAAAAAAGAAAGCACTGGTGGAAGATTTTGAAAATAGACCCCAGGATATTTATAATTTGGGCTTCCAGTGTAGAGAACATAACACATGCAGACAGATGTAGTTGGGAAATGATTTGGAGAGCAAAAGATTGTTTCTGCTGCATGCTCTTCAGTGCAAAATCAAACATTAAACATCACTTACTCCGCCACAAAGAGTGAAGAATTGAAGCTCACACTAGAGCATCAGTTTTGAGAAATGTTAAAAAAAATTCTGGGTGAGTTACAGCAGAATGAGGCAGATGATTATTTTAATCAGGTAGTTTCAGGCTGTACCTGACAGTGAATGTATCCAGAGTGAACACATCTCTCCACTAAGATTCCTTTAGCCAGCCAGGGTCAGGCTAAGGATTTACAGAAAAATTATTCATCTCTAAGTACACTTAGCCCTTTGGACTAAGGTGAAGTGCAGAACAAGTCCAGTATTTGCTCCAGTACCCCCTTGGGGAATATCACATTTAATTTGTGGTCAAATATTTTTTTTCCTGTGGTTTCTAAATTCTGTGATCTGATATATTAAGCTCAATGTGAGAAAGAGCTTAAAAGATCTTACTTGAGGTTGGCTACAGCCGACGTCTGAGTTGGCCCCATTTTCCCTTGCAGAAACAGTTTGGTGCTTGGATTAACAGTTAACTCAGTTTTTCTGATAATCCGTGCCCAGCATTCTTGCTCCGTTTTATTAACAAATTCAGTCTGTGGGTCAGTGAAACAAAAGCAAAAAATAATAATAATAATAATAAAATTAAAAAAAAATGCTGCCAGGGTATCAAACCCATAAGCAGTTCACAGTCACCGGGAGAATACAGAAACCCTTGTGTAGTTTTCAGACCAGGCTGTTAACTTTTTTGGTGTGGCCATCCTGGGGCTTCTTTGTCTTTCTCTCGCTCAAGTGTCTGGACTCAGTAAACTCAGATTTAAAACCAGGCAGCAATGGCTCAGGGACAGGTTTCTCACGCAATGCATCAGACCAATGCAATGAACACCTCAGCCTCCTAAATTATGGACTTCTTACGCCAGCACTGAATGGATGTGCTAATAAAATTGTTACTTACTTGCATTCGATTAACCAATGAGGAGTATGTTTTGTGAGAGAACTACTGTAACTGTCTATTGAGATATGTTTAATATGTCTATAATATCTCTGTAATTTATGGTTCCTTGTGGGGTAATTCTGGTGGGGTCACTCTTGCTAACGGGCTCGATAAATACTTGAAGTGAGCTAAACGGGGAGCGATGGTTTGCCAATTCCCGAAACCTCAACGTTTCGTTCCAAAACGGAAAGTTTAACTTTGTGAGGGAGGGGCACACCGACCCCATCTCCTGCCCAGTAGACATGAAATGAATGTATGTAGCTTCTGTCGTGATGAATGGCATTTTAAGAAAATAAATATTATAACTGCATGTTTTCTAGACACTGTGTAAGAGTGCAAATCCGCAGTGGCGGGAACAGTTTGACTTTCACTACTTCTCTGACAGGATGGGCATTTTGGACATTGAAGTGTGGGGAAAAGACAGCAGAAAGCACGAGGAGCGTCTGGGCACGTGAGTCGGCTCTGCTTTCTAACTCGGGGGAGACGTGTGTAGGGCTTGTGTCCGCATGGGGCTGCTCAGAGAGAAAGTTGTGATCTGTTTGGCCTTAGAGTAAAACCTGACATCCCCACCCCAGCAGCCATAAGGAAGCTGGACCCTAACCTGGGGGAAAATCTTGTTTTGTTTTAACTGGTCAGTGTCATTTCATATCAATTAAAACAGAAGAAAATAGTATGTGTCAGGAATTCTCTAAAAAAAAGTTATTGCGCCTTCTCAGGCTCTTTGGGAATTGTTTATGCCTGGGTCCACTTGCACACAATTTTCTTTTTCCCCAATAAATACTGTAAATATATTTTCTCTTCCTTATGATTTTTTACAAAGTAACATTTTCTTTTCCCTCACTAACTTTATTGTGAGGATGCAGATAACCTACAAAATATGTGTTAATTGTTTATATTATCAATAAGGCTTTTGATCAACAGAGGGCTCTTTAGCAGTTGACTTTGGGGGGAGTGAAAAGTTACTGGCAGGTTTTGGACTGTGTCCTGGGCTTCGGCACCTGTGACTCCTGCATTGTTTAGTAATCAGCTGTGTAAATTTCCAGTGTACCCTACAATTTTGATTTTGCTACTTAGTAAAATACCATATAATTTAACAAGAAGTGAAGCTAGTTGTCTCAAAACGATGGGGGAAATTTTCAGTGTCCTTGGTGAGTTTTGGGGCAAACCATAATGAAATCTGTTGAGGCGAGATCTACTTTCTTTCCTCTGCACCTTCCCCGCTTAACTGAGGGGTTCACCTATGCATAACGAGCAGTATCTTGAATGTTATAGCATCCTTTTCATAGCAGTACGATTCAGTGAGATTGCGCCCACACCATGGCTGGCCCTTGGGAAGTACCATGGAAATGCAGGTGGAAAGATCATCTCTGATCTTTCAAGGAGCCCTGCAGATTAGCAGCATTATTCCTGTTCTGTGGAAGAGGGAGTAAGAGTGCAAGAGGCTTACAAATGACTTGGCCATGCATGGACTTCAGAGCAGTGAGTGCCAAGGCTAGGATTCTGTGTTTTCTAAGACCAATTTCTTTCCATCACGTCACTGCCTTTTTTCATCCTGTGTACATATGATTTGTACCCAAATCTTAAATCTAGGATATAAGCATTCAAAGGGCTCTCAACAGATGTTTGTCATCTTTTCTAAACCAAGGTTTCTGGAACCCTGCGTTCAGAGAGATGCCTGGGGCTCACCCCTTATAGAATGGGGGGGAGGTAGGTCCTGCTAAAACCTCTATCCTAAGGCCAGAGAATCTCAACTTTTACCTCTCTTCTAAATTGGGATTCTAATTGAGGACAGTCTTATTGCCTAAAGCTAAAGATGGAAAATGACTCCTCCAACAGAACCCCATCCATTCACTGATGAGGGAATGCAGAGGCCTGAGCAGTGAATGTTTTTCCATCAGCAGGGAACTTACTGGCAGAAATGGGGGTGAGACCCAGCTAACCCACCAGTCCCTCGTGCACTGCTTTTTCTGAGCATAAATACCGAGCACAGCATCTGGCACACAGACTGTCAGCTCTTCTTGTCATCTTCACCCATCATCCCTTGCCAGCAGCTCTCCTGAGATAGCTGGGTTGAGAGTTTGGTACCCATGGAACATTCCTGCCATGTTTCTCAGTGGAGGCCCATGTTCCATGGGACTGTCTGGCGTGTTGCAGGATGTCTAGTAAATCTGGCTCTTACCCAGCTGATACCTGTTCCTTTCCCCAGTTAGTGTGTGGAAAACATACACACGACACATCCGCATTCCATCACACATATCCATACACCCCCTTGGGAACAGCACGTTACCAGTCAAGACCTTGGCTCTTAAGCCTCCATGGGGCATAGCCCTGGTTGTATCGCTTTGTGTAGCCTTCTCGTCCCCAGTGCTGTGCTTATCCTGCAGCTGGCCGTCATTGCTTCATCATCAACAACCCTTTTGGGCCAGGTTGGTGCTTTGGGATAGCAGACGGGGCCATGTGACACCCTCCAGATCCCGCAGGAGGTTGTCCCCTCGTCCCCTTGCAGATATGCCTGGCAAATGACTTTAGGTCTCATCTCTCCTTCCTGTGCCTACACAGGGTAACTGAGATACTTCAGACATTTCCCGAGACCTCTGACACCTGTCACCGCTGTGACATACCAGCGCCCTGCCAACACCCATTTCAGGGGGATCAGAAACCTTACGCCAGCCCACGCAGCCAAGGATGAGTTGTGTAAAGGCGCGAATGCAGAGAACTCTGTGTCCCAAAGCGTTATCTGAGGGGTGGGGATTTGGGCTTCCAGTGATGAATGGCCAATGTGTTATTTTAGGAGGTACAGAGAATGTGCCCTTCTCGTTTCACACATCACTGTGCTGTCCCGTTTCCTTCATAGGAAATGCTTTTCCAGATGAGCATTCAGTGTTTTCACAGCCACAGAAAATAATTTAAGATGCCCCTTTTGTCCCCTGTGTTGTCATGGGAGTTGTTCATTTATTTTAGTTATTTCCTGTTTGTAACTTAGACATGTACCTGTCTTAGGGGTCATGATGTCCTTCCTCTTCATGGATTTTAAAGGATCTTTTTGGTATCCTCTTCCTTTTTCCTCTCCTGAGGTACAAAAGATAAAAAAAGCATCTCTTGGGAGCTGGCTAAACCCAGCATTACCTTCAGTGGGATGAGACCTACCTTAACATACAGAATCGTAAAGATGGTGTAGCATCACCATACGCTATCACAGACCTGTTACCTACGGTCCCTTCCCACTCTTCTCACTTGTTTTCTTCTCATTCATTGTCTTTGTTTTAATTTTAAGGCTTGGTTATTTTCTCTCCCCGTGGTTAGGAAATACCTTCTTGCACAAGGAAACTCTTTGACAGTGTGAAGGAGTCATAACTGTCTCTTAAGACACATTGCATATTTTGTTTTTGGAGAACACCTTGAAGCTAGTCATTTAAAGCCCTCCATGGCCTCTCTGAGGAAATTCTCATCAGTGAAGCTTCCCTTTGCAGGCAGCTTGATGTGAGCAAAAGGAGCACCAGCTTGGAGTTGCAGATTCAGAGTTTGTTAGCTATGTGACCCCAGGCAGTGAATTTGCTTGTGAGGTTGGGCTTTCTTTCCGGGCAGTGGGATCCGGTCAGCAACAGTGTCTCTGCAGTACCTTGGTCTCTTTTCAGCACTTAAATGTTATTACTATTATATTATTATTACTATTATTATTATTATTATACTATTATTATTACTATTATTATTACTATTTTAGTATTATTATCTTTACTATTATTGTAGTATATATCTAATTATATATAGTATATATATAATTAGATATTATTATTACTATTAATTTTGAGATTTTTCTGTATGATAACTAGAGAGCCCCACAACAACTGCAACTAAAATTATGCAATTCAAGAAAAAGAAATATGGCTAGTAAAATTCAGTATATATATATATATATGTATGTGTGTGTGTGTGTGTATAGTATCTATTTTTTTTCCAAAACAGTATAGACATTTAAAAAAATTTTTTGCAGAAGTTGGCAGTGAGTATCTTCAAGGACATGTTGCAAAGGACATTTTTTGACTGAAGGATTGAGCAGCAGCATTAACACTAGTGGGGGGCTCGCTTGGTGATGGTTCAGACATGGGCCTCCCTAATGGCCAGCCTTCTCCGGGCTCTCCTGAGTCACGTGGAGCTTTCTGAAACCTTGTCATGGTTCCCCTTCAGTCTTCCACTGAGCCCACAAGGTATTCCCTAGGACGTCAGCGTGGGTCCTCAGATCCAGTGTCCCCTGGGACCATAGTGCCTACGAACTCTAATTTATTCATGAGCAAAACCAAATCAAAACAAAAAAATTACTAAAAAAAAAAAAACACCACAACTTTTTAAAATATTTAATTTAAAATGTTTTAATTAAAACATTAAAAAATTAAAGTCCATCTGTGGTTCAGAGAGTAAAACTTTTAAACAAAGGGGCAAGAGTGTAAATACAGATTATCCCATTGTAAACCTGGGCCACTTCAAAACAGTTATATTGTTTTCTTAAAGCCTATTTTGCATTTCAAGGTGATTTTAGAGATTAACTTGTTACAGAATATTCTAGGCTTTAGTTGTGAAAAGTCAAGAACAAGAAAGTTCGAGTCCGTTTTAACTGGACTGCCTCAGAGTCAACCTTCAGTCCCACATGGTGCCTTGGAAAATGGCTCTGACGTCCTCCAAGTTTCTTAGCGACTCTGATGTGGTGGAGAAGTGGGGCTGGGAGATTTCTCTGGACAAATTACACCACATGCCGTCGATCTGTTTTTACAGCCTGGCTTGACACGTTCACCGTTTTCTTCCTGTTCACCCCCTTCCTTCGCCTCTGAGATTTACAGCTTTTCAAACTACAGTACTCTTTTCTGCCCCTTGCATTTAAGTTAAAAGCTGGCCAGTCTGTAATATAAAACAGGGAATTATGGTAATGAATAAGAGGTTAAAAGCTATCATGGCAAGGGAAACTTGAGCAGGTTTGGGTGACTGATACGGCAAAATTACGTGTTGAATTAAAACATTAAAATGCAGCAGGATTAATGGAGAAAGACAAGAACAGGAGGTCAGAAACAATGCTAAATCAGCACATTCACTGCCTGTAGGCTAGGGGAAAAATAGTAAGTCCTTGTCTTCTTCAGGTAAAGAGAACTGTGGACTTTTCAATCTGGAAGGCATATATATATAATATATATATATAATATATATATATATGTTTATTTATTTATTTCCATGCCTTTCCTATGTAGGGGAAGAATTAGAGAGTACACAGTATTTAGTTGGTTAACAAAAAACATTTGCCTCTGTCATTTGGAGTTCTTGACTTTGAACTTCATTATGTCACTGCCCTTTACTCACTTGTTTGTTCACTCTGTTCAAGAAATAGAGAACACGTCCTGTACAGGATAGCCTGTAACAGTCGCTGGGATTCCGTGGAAAATGGTAGTGGATGGACGCTGTCCTCAGACACTAAGAAGTTTGGGGCTGCTACGTGGAGGCAGGCAGCAGCTTGGGGGCGAAGGCGGGAGAGAGCAGCTTCCTGGAAGCTCAGAGGTCTATCTGAAGCCTGTAGAGATGGATGGGTTAGCCTGCAAGGCTATTGGAGGAAGAACTTTCGGAAAGATGGAACACCACGGGCAAAGTTCAAGACAGGAGCGAGAAGGCATTCTGAGAAGCTGGCAAGGAATGAGAAGGGCGGGCGGTGTTGTGAGATGAGACCCAAGAGCACAGCAGGAGTGAGGTCACAAAGCCATCCAATTTCATCTCCTGCAAAGAAACAATGCTGGCTCCTCTCTAGACCCCAATACAGGGGGGGCCTGTTATTTTGTTTCCATGGTATAAAGGATGTTACAGTAGTGGGGCTCTTGTAGACCGAATATATTAAGATCAGATTTTGGAAAGAGAATTTCCTGGTGATCTAAGAGCCAGCATGTAGCACCTTCTGAATGACTGTCCAAACATAGCCACTTCTGTTGTGTATGAAGTCACACATGAAGCCACAGGAACAGACCGAATTTGGTAAGGCTCATTAATCACATGTGTGTGAACATTGTGTGTTTTCCACATGGTTCCCCAAAGAAAGAAGAGCAGGTTTATAAGTTTTATTGCTTTAACGGTTTTTATTCAGTCCATCATTGGATACGTTGGCCAGAGTTTCTAGAATTATGGTGAGTTAAAAGTTATGCTTTAGGGGCGCCTGGCTGGCTCAGTTGGAAGAGCATGTGGCTCTTGATCTTGATGTCATGAGTTCACAACCCATGTGGGGTGTAGGGATTTCTTAAATAAAAAAGAATTTAAAAAGTTAGGCTTTCAAAATTATGTTTTAGGTCAGTTTCCCTGATGCCTTTGTCAATGTGTTTGTGTTGTCAGCAACCAACCTTTTAAATTTTTAAAATACTAGCATGGATGTAATTTACGATGACCAAATTATGAAGATGTCTAAGATCAGGGGTTAGACAACTAGGGCCCATGGCCCAAGTCCAGTTGGCTGCCTATTTTTGAATAAAGTTTTATTGGATAGCAGCCTTGTTCATTTGTTTACATGTCCTATTTCATGCTACAAGGGGACTTGAGTAGTTGCAACAGAGACCGCATGGCCCATCAACTTTAAGTATTTGCTTTATGGCCCTTCGTAGAAAAAATAGTTTAAGTGCCTATTATTTATTTATTAATTGATGTGATAATTGAAAAATTAATTATGAGAGCCATTTAGACCATATACCCGAAAACTGAGTTTATTTTTCAGTGAAAATTTGCATATACAGTAGTAAGCTCAGCTTTCATAAATGCTTCTAAAAGGTTGCCATTTGTGTAGAGTTTGGGATGAAATTTAGAGGATGCAACAGATTCTGTAGTGGTTCAGTAGCACCAAGAGAGAATTAGGAGACCAACTAACTCATTTGGTATTTTCTCAGGGTGGAATCTGACACCCTTTAGAAAATGGTAGAAACAACCTAAATTCTCTTTTCCAAATTTCTGTCTAAAAATGTCTTTGATGGATGAATTTCAGATTATCTCTTTTGTCTGAAAGATTTTAGACTTTAGAGTACTTATCTTTACTTGAACCTCAAAAAAAATAAATAGAAGATGTTTTGTTCACGCAATACTTAACCTTTCTTCAGGAGGTTTGGTGGGTATTATGGTGCTGACATCAGAAATTCGGAAAGACCCATCTTTTGTATTTTTAATTTTTTTTTATTTTCTTAAGTTTTTATTTTAATTCCAGTGAGTTGATATACAGTGCTATAGTCGTGTTAGGTGTACAATATGGTCCTTCAACCCTTTCATAGGTCATCCTGTGTTCGTCACAGGTACCTTCCCTCATCCCCATCTCCTGTTTCTCCCCTCCCCCATTCACTTCCTCTCTGGTAACCAGCAGTGTGTTCTCTACAGTTAAGATCTGTTTCTTGATTTATCTCTCTTTTTTTCCTTTGGTTGGTTGTTTTGTTTCTTAAATCCCACATATGAGTGAAGTCATATAATATTTGTCTTTCACTGACTGACTTCTGTCACTTAGCCTTATACTGTGTAGCCACATCCTTGTCATGCAAGTGACAAGATTGCATTTCTTTCTGGCTGAGTAATATTCCGTTGCATGTTTACACCACATCATCTTTTTCTGTTCATCAGTCGATGGATGCTTGGGCTGCTTCCCTATCTTGGCTATTGTAAACAATGCTGCTATAAACACAGGGGTGCGTGTATCCCTTCAGAATTCGCGTTCTTGTATTCTTTGGGTAAATACTCGGTGATGCAATTGCTAGATCATAAGGGAGTTCAATTTTTAACTTTCTGAGGAAACGCTACACTGTTTTCCACAGTGGCTGCACCAGTTTGCATGAGACAAATCCTCTTAAATTTTTTCCTTTCTGCTCTTGCTGATAATGCAGTACCTCTTCCTCGCTTAGAGTTAATATAAATAATTCTTCCAGCCTCTGGCTAACCTCCAGAGCTTCTGGTTCTCCTTGAGACATGAGGATGAGCTGGAACAATGTGGACTGAGGCTGAACTAGAGTAACATGGGAGGCCTAGAGGAGATTCTTGTAGGGAATTAATTTCTTCTTTCTTCCAGCTTTCTTCCTTTCTTCAAGAATGTGGATGTAAGTGCAGATGCCAGATGGGTAGAACAGAGGCAGAGGGTAGTTCAATTGTAGAAAGTTTATAGAAAGGCATCCCTAGTTGGGGCACCTGGCTGGCTTAGTCAGTAGAGCCTGTGACCATTAATCTCACAGTTGTAAATTCAAGTCCTACATTCCATATTGATCCTACAAAAAAACCAAACCAAATCAAAACAAAACAAAACAAAAGACAACATCTTTAGAGGGCAGCTAGTTGTTCACCCTAGGCAGGGGGTAGCTGTAAATCAGTCCTTAATTCTTAAGATACCAATTCGCATAATGGAGCAGGTACCCTAGGAGACTGGGTCATAACCCATGTGCAAAAGGATCACTGTTTAATTATGATTGACATGATGGCAGTCTATCTACCAGTTTAATTTGTTCTTTCAAGTCACTATGGAAGTAAAAATATTTGACTGAATCCACTCTTCAGTTAACTGATCATGTAGAACCCAGTAAGCTTGTGCAGAAATCCCCAGTCTGTTGTTTGTGGGGATTGTTTTATCTCAAACAGGCAGGGCTCTTTTCCTGTCCATCCACATAGACTTTAGAAATGGGAGCGATGCAAAAGTTTCACAGGGGAGGGACATGACAAACAAGTTTGTGGAAATGTGTAATTTCTAAGACCAAACCCAGTGGTTACTTTGCATTTTGTCTGGTCTGTGATTCAACTTTTGTTGGAAATAGGAAGCTGCTCTCTTCCTAGGAGTTCTGCCTTCACACAGGCACTGCGAGAGTGCATAGTTATGCTAAAAATGCTAATACTGCTCACAGCCTTTTTGATTCATCCAAGAAAAACTTACTGTAGGCATCCTTTTTAATTCCCAAACATCATTTGTCTCTTGCCTCCAAGTCACTTCTGGCTCTTCAAAAAAAAAAAAAAAAAAAAAAAACAAGGGAAACCACCACTACAACAGAGACGTGGTCGTCGAAGGATGAAAATAAATTGCCTCCTCCTAATGACATTGACATGATTGTGCCATAAATAGGTTATTGCTAATTTGGACTAATGAGTGTGACCACCAGAAAAAAAATTCTTACAAAGTTACATCATTTATCTTTCTGTGAAGAGCTTTGTTCAATCAAAGTGTATGTAACAATGTAAAATAATGCTTAGCAAAGTGTTCCAAAGCAGATGTGCTACTGTTCTATTAAGAATTTATGGGTATTTAGTTTTGTAGAAATGGCTTAAAGCACATGACATTTCTTTCTTTATAAGCAAAATTAATTCCTCACTTACATACGTGCTTATGAAATAAAAATATTTAGTAACCCCTATTTTCATGGTAGCAAACTTTAAAAGGGTCTTTATTGCTATACACACACACACAAATGTTTTGATTCAAGACACAGAGGATTATTTAAAGAGTTTTGTTTTGTTTTGTTTTGTTTTTTGTTGGATGTGTCTCTGGTAGAAATTCTTGATGAATTTATTACATGGAAAAGCTCTAATTGCTACCTCTTCTAACTGGAATCACTTTTGGTAATAAAATCAATACCCACACGTATTTAATTTTATAGGTACATATCAGTATTAAAATACATTTTTTTTTACTCTGTAGTAAAAAGTGGTATAGAATTTTAGTATTACAGATTTTTTTTCTTTAATTGCGAAGGGATTGCAAGGTTTTTGAATGTGTGAAACTGGAACTCATTAGGTATCACGTGACTCAAAATGGCCATTGCTTTCTATGTTAGGTAAGATTACCTATTTTTAATGATCTGCAAACATACAGAATCCACTGAAGATTTAGGGTAAGAATCCATCCTTTTCCCACATCGGGAGAGAAGGTGCTTCCTTTCTAAAGTCTTGATTATTCATCTCTTTCAATAACTATGGGGGGAAAATAGGAGTTCCACATAGGCACATGCACACACGCGTCTTACAGCTGGGAACCACCACTGCCCACCTCCCTCCCCCGACTCGACCCTACCTTTTCCACCCACCTGTGCGTACACTAAGCAGGTGTGGTCCAGGCAAACCCAGAGTTTTCAGTGTTGAAACAAATAAATGGCTTAGCACCTCAGCCCTCCTTTTTGGTGTTTGTTTCCATATATAAATGTGTTTGAGGTTTTCGGCATCCCCAGAACATTGGCTGTTGCGAGACGGAAAACACGCCGTTTACAGCAGATGGGTGAAGCCTTTCCCTGGCCGTGTTGCTGGAATGGGATCTGTCACGTGCACTTCACGCTCCATTTGTCCACATCAGTGCACCTGGGGAAGCCCTGTGGAACCGAGCCTATTAGGAAAACACCTTAACACGTTGCTTTAAATAGAAAACGCACCACCAGTTGGCATTAATCCGGAAGAAAATAGTTTCTCCCAGGAACCCTTTGACGCTTGAATTTCTCTTGTCTTTTCTCTCCCTTTTGAACTGTGACCCTTTATTCTCTTTGCTGGCGAAAGACACGATACAGAGAAGCCCTACAGAGCCCTAATCCATAAAGCTTGAACTTGGAGCTTGTTCCTCCCTATTTCTTGAGCTCACCGCCTTTCTGAGGACCTCATGGGGCAAAGATCTGACTTTTCTCTTTGCACTTACCATCCCCTCGTGCTGCCTTTGGTCTCTTGACCTCTTAGTCTCCTTAATCTTAGAGTGTGTTAGGCTGGGAGGGAGAATTAAGAGCTGGACAGTGGGGGAAGACCCCGCCACCTTCACTGTGCAAGAAACCCATGCTGAGACAGAGTGAGGTTTGGGGGATAAGGGGATATAACTTGGGTTCTTTGGAGGTCCAGAAAGGCCATGAGTTAATCCCTTTTCTTTCTGATTCCTCCAACTTTTCCAGGTGCAAAGTGGATATCTCGGCCCTCCCTCTCAAGCAAGCTAACTGCTTGGAGCTGCCGCTGGAGAGCTGCCTGGGGGCTCTCCTGATGTTGATCACACTTACTCCCTGTGCCGGAGTCTCGGTCTCAGATCTGTGCGTTTGCCCCTTGGCAGACCCCGGCGAGAGAAAGCAGATTGCCCAGCGATACGTGAGTGTTTGGTCTTGTTATGCCGCTCCCTGCCACCTCCATTTTTGAGTTGAAACAAAGTCTGCAAGTTAAAGAAAACTGCCTGAAAAGAGATCCTTGGCCCGAGTTTCACAGCCTGTCTCCTAAAACAAGACATCAGATCCAAAGGTTAATGCATTAGCGAGAAGGTGGAAGTAGATTGGAGCTGGCGATTTTCAAAGCCCCGAACGGTATTCTGAATTGTTAGCTTTTAGAAACTCTTGGGAGAAAATGGAAATGCACGAGGAGGCAATACATATCCCCATGTCTGCATATAGAAATTTTAATACAAGTTCACCAAAGTTCTTCTTTTTTTTTTTTTTTTAATTAGCTGTAATATTTGCAGTGTCAGAGCTACCTTTCCAGAACCTCTCAGGATCAAGTGAAAATGTGCCTCTGTCTTGTAGAGCAAAGCAAAGCTCTGGACAGGCCTGCAGAGCTGTTCTGTACGACCGGATAATAAAGGCAGCTCCTGATTTTTGCCTAAGTAGTGGCAATACGGTTAAAAGTCCACTCAGCATTTTTAAATCAAATGGCTTCGTGATCTTCATTTATTTTTTTGTACTCTGGCCTTCTGGGTGCCTTTATTTGCATTCTGTTTTTATCCCGCCTTCTTTGTAAATCAATACATTTATTTTATCGCCACACATGAAAGACACATTTTAGAAAGCGGCCCGAAAATGAAGCAAAGATGAATCCCTATTTAATGGGAATATTATTCTCAGCATAAACTTTAGTGCCTCCCAAATCCTTCACCGTGAGACGTATTGATTAATTGAATAATTCTTTATCTGCGGGAGTACAAAAACCTAGCCACATGTCTTATTGTCAACACAGACTCTGTGTGCCGTGGTTGGCAGGTTCTAAAGGAGTTTCTACAAAATCCACTATTAATATCTTCTCCGATGACTGCAGTAAAGCAAATAAAAATTTGATGATAAACCTTAAAACTTCTCCCCCAAACTTTCCCAGGGACAAATTGCAAAACTTACTGAATTCACGAGGGGTAACCTGTACTTCTAAGGTGATTTTAGAAAAGTTCATAATGACTGCTTTGAATCATGCCTTGGGATGTGAGGAGTACTCAGGGAAAACAGGTTTGAAGAGGCCAATCAAAATATGAAGTGTTTTGTTTTGTTTTTTTCAGCTAGAGAGCTGGCCAGCATGTTAGAGGAAAAGAATGCCCCGTCATAAAACACAAGTTTTAGACCTCTTGTTTTTCAGCTTGTAAGAATAGATCATCTTGAAGGCATTTCCACATTTAAACTATTCAAGTATTTTATTTCAGATGTTTTCAGATGAGTGTAAGTTCTTTTTGTTTTCGTTTTCATTTTGTTTTGCTTTGTTTGTTAGGTTGAAAATACATAGCAGAAACAACTTTCAAAGCTGCCTAGTAATGGTGCATATGAAGTTAGTTACTCCTGAACTATTAGTAAGTTATTATTATTGTATCCTGAAATGCCTAAAGAACAAGGATTTTACTGTCTTCCCATAAATCCCCAAGGCCTGCTTATCACAGGTTCTTAGTTATCCGATGTTAGCAGAAATAAGATATCCAAAAGTTTGAAAGCAGAATCTTTTCAGCAGATGTGTCCTAGAGGCATGCGAAATAGTTTATCTGCTTGTCTCTTTCATGCACCATTTCTGAAGGATTCAATGTATATACACAGCGAACTATTGTTCTGCATGCTTAAGAATTATCAGTAGATACATTCAATCATTGGCTCATGCAAACTGAAAAAAAAAATGTGGATACAGGATGATACTAGATGCTCAGTCTCTAATTTAATGAGCCAGCTAAAACGTGGACCAGAAATGCCCTGTATTTCCATCCTTACTCTTTACAGTGGTAATAAGTATCTGCGAAGGGTCCAAGTTAAGCGCTCTAGTCTCCATAAAGTTGGTACCAATGAAGCCAAAATAGTGTTGCCTCTTTGAGTGATTTAAAAGCTTCATGCAAGAGAAAAAAAGGGGAGAAGAAAATGAATGGAGCTCCACATACATTTTACCCGTGGGGTAGCTGTGCTGTCACCAGGGGGCAGTGTTAAAGGTAGATCCTGTGTGCTTTGTAGTTGTTTGATGCTGTCCTCAATTCTCAGTCACTTTTCACATCTGCTTGTTGTGAATGCCTAACTGTCCCATTGGCTGATACAGTGTACTCTGGAACTTTTCTAAGCTTTGCATGAGAAAGATGATGATAAAGCCTGATGTACTTCCTGTAGGACTTTACGGCATTAAATAGTATATTAGAAAGCTCTTTTCATGTCTGATCTACTTTTCTTCCCTCCTCAGTGCTTCCAGAATTCTCTGAAAGATATGAAGGATGTCGGCATTTTACAAGTGAAGGTTTTAAAGGCAGTAGATCTCCTAGCAGCAGATTTCTCAGGTACAGACATCTTTAATCAGTTTTCTGTTTTTACTTATTTCCTGTTTGGAAATGATCTGATGGCAAAGCGAAATGTTTTAATAAGTGGAAGCGTATACAAGCAATCACACTCTTTCAAATAGAGGAATAGAAGGAAAAGTAAAAAGATGCAGTCAAGCCGTTTTTTCACTTAATTAACGTTTTTCACAAAATTATTTTTTCAAGTAATTTTATGATGATCAGATCATGTACTGGTCCAGCTGGCTTTTAAATACATTTGCGGATGGTTCGTGCCGGGACTTCTTTCTTTGTTAAATTAATTTAATGAGAAATTTTTAATGATAGTGCTTCAGAAGACAGGTGGGACCTCCTGCCTTGGACCTCCTTGGTGGGGCTCTGTGCTGAGCGATTTTCATTCTTCAGCATGTGAGAGGATGTGGTGGTTCATAAATTTAAGCATGAAAGCCCATTTCGCTGGCAGTGGTCTGAAATAATAACCAAATTCTTGGCCATGAAAACCACTTTGCTGTTGACATGGTCTTACACAAAGTTACTCTTGGTGGTTCACTAACTTGGGCTTTGAAGACAGAGGCAAGAGCAAGCATGCTTTGTGCTGAGTTGTACTTGACCATGAGGAGAGTAATTCAGGCATTCCAATGTCTGATTGGAGGGTGACTGTCCTCTTATTGCCAGATTAACCCATTGTACTAACAATGGAGACGCATATGTGACAGATGCTGTTTACCAAGAAAATGCATAAATAGAATAATAAACAGATTTTATGCATGGACAAGGTATTGTAGGACTTACTTCATCTCTATTTTTTTTTTTTTAAATTGGCTCCTCAATATATTAGTGATTTCTATCGGTTCATTTTTTGAGGGAAGGTGAAGAGACCCTTTAAAAAATATAAGTTTAATTGCCCATCATTTTTTTTCATTATTTTTTGTAATAGAAATTGCTTACAATTGAAATTCTCTTTTCCAAAGTTTGATCTTCCTCATCCTCAAGCTGGAAAGTTCTGAAGCTACGATCCTAGGGCGTAACTTTCTGTGTTAAAAAGAGTAGATCATACTCCAAAAATAGAGATGGGGATGTCTGGGTGACTCAGTGGGTTAAAGCCTCTACCTTCGGCTCAGGTCATGATCCCAGGGTCCTGGGATCGAGCCCCACATCAGGGCTCTCTGCTCAGCGGGGAGCCTGCTTCCTCCTCTCTGTCTGCCTCTCTGCCTACTTGTGATCTCTGCCTATCAAATAAATAAATAAAATCTTAAAAAAAAGATATCACTACTATATAAATAACGAGAAATAGGATGATATTGATCTTAAGGAAATACTGAGGGAGAAGATCCAAAAATGGCATTTTAGGCCAGTATGAATAAATAAATTTGGGTGTTGAAGATGAGAGAGATGATTACTTCTAACATTCATTAATCTAGTTGCAGATGTTGATAGTCTCATATTGACTAAGAAATTTTCCTTTCTTTTAAAGCTTACTTATAGTTTATGAAAATACTTAATTTACTCCTTTCTCATGTGCCTTTGGCCTTCAGAATTTTGTTATCTGCACATTTAGAGTTATCTTCAAGTTGTCCAGAGCCCATTATTTTTACTTCCATCTGAATGTTTTGATACAATACTTCTTGGATCTATGATTGTTGATGTCTCAGGAAATGTTGTTTCAAACACAAGAACTCATTCATGCCTTCAAGCAATTTTTCAAAAATTCTCTCTGTAGTTGTATGTTTGCGGATCTCTAGGAACTAATTGCAATGCATTGGAAGTTTCTTTTTAAGTCTTGTTGACAACTACATCCGTCTGTGGAAACACGTTTTTAAAACCTTTGTTTTACCCATCCAGACAGGTGCCCTCTCCACAGCCCCCCCAAACTGGTGTTTATGGAGGAGTTTCAGGCCAATGTTTCTTTCCAAGCAGTATTTTGGCTCTTCGAGTGAATAAGAGAGCAATCTGGGAAAAAAAAAGGGGGGGGGGATATTTGGAAAAGACCAGAAAACAAGGCAAACCCCTTCTTTTTAGAAGAATAATTTTGGGGGGAAATGTTGCCATTTTGTCATTTTCTTTATATTCAAGATTCTAGGAGATAGTTTTGGAGTGGATGAAGGTGAGTACCAAGAGAATCCCAGCAGCAAAAAGCAGTGGTTACAAATCCAGTCATGCTGTGTGGTTTGACGGAATGCCCTCGTCTCTGTATTATTCATTAGAAAATCATCACTCTTCTTGTCATTAGCTAAACATGTCTTTAGACCATATTGATCTTTATTTTTAGAACCAGAGTTCACTGCCTGTGTTCTTTATAGGTTGGCAGGGTCCTGGGTGGAACTTTGTGTCTATTCTCAACCAGATTATTGGTTTAGGGTAACAGAGTGGACCAAATGCAGAGAGTAGTTAAGTACCTTTTCCATGTGAAAAAAAGAAATGGATTCAGATCGCACGGAAGTAGCAATAGTCATGTAACTAATACCTCCAAGAGGTTTGCTATTGTATCATACGGTGGGGACTCACCCATTACTTCTGCTTTTATGGTTCACTGTTAGAATCACCTGATGTGCTTTAAAACATGCTGGCTTCTCCAGAATCAGAAGAGGTAGGTGTACCTGTCATCGTCAGTACCAGGAGCATTAAAAAAGAAGTAACTACTTGTACCCCATCCCCAGCTTTTTCCGGCCGGCTGTCCTTTGTAAAGGAGAGTTCCACTGCAGTTGCTCAGGGAACGAAGTACTCATCTCTGCAAATAAACAAGAAGTCCGCTTACTCTGAATAACCAGGGGGAGTTCTCCGAGAGTGATCATCATGTTAGACAGAGCACAGAAGGGAACTTTCTACCCTCACTGCTTTTGTTTTACATTTTTTTGGATAATTCTTTGTTTTTTTAAAAAAAAATACCAGGGGCGCCTGGGTGGCTCAGTGGGTTAGGCCTCTGCCTTCGGCTCAGGTCATGATCCCAGGGTCCTGGGATCGAGCCCCGCATCAGGCTCTCTGCTCAGCGGGGAGCCTGCTTCCTCCTCTCTCTCTCTGCCTCTCTGCCGACTTGTGATCTCTGTCTATGTCAGATAAAGAAATAAAAATCTTAAAAAAAAAAATACCAAATAACCATAATAACTGATGCTTTAAGTGTGTTTCACTGAAGATGCCAGGGAACCTGATAAAGCCAAGGTTCAGTGGGAGATCTTGCTGTAGGATTCTGGGCGGAGGTTACTGTTATAGTTTGCGAAGTCCAGGGAATTCTTGTCCTTGGGGGAGTTGGGGGAGAATGAATGCACTTGGTAATCCTCCTGTCCATGGTTTGCCCATTTTAAAGTGATCCCTGTCTTAGCAGGGTATAATTTGAAAAAGAAAATATCAGTCGTTCATCGCTGCTGTGCTCAAAGTAGGACATTCCTTATTACTGGTTACTGGTGTTGCAATTATATAGTCGTGAAAAGAAATTAACTTTGGAGAAAAGTGAATCCCCATTACTTTACCAACATTTAGAACACACACACATCCACCACAAACATGGACTAAGGTGAATTTCTTTCCCATTAAAAACGGAAAATGTGTTTCTATATAAAGAAAAAAATAGTGTCTTTCCACATGTGTTAAAAGATATTAATAACCGAAATCTATGTATATTCCCAATATTAAGATACTTACAAAAGATAAAGGCTTCAGTTCTCTAATATATAAAAATGTATTTATTATTTTTTAATTCATTCCTTCATAAATATGCTCTTGTGTGATTGAACTGATTCAACACTAATACATTTGAATTTATGTATAGCTCGGGATTTTTAAGCCTCACATTCGTTTGTATGTAAGTGAAAAGACTTTTTAAAGAATCTGAAGTAATCTATCTTCTCTTGCAGTCCATCCCTCTAAAATTGGCCAAAGACATTTTAATGTACTCTACAGCTAATATTAGATGCGGATAGCCATAAGCAGTCACTCTAATAGAAGAGCCTGTCAGATATTTTTATTAAAGAGTTTGTCTCACAAACACCTTGTGCCCAGCATAACCTAAAATTTTTAAGTAATAGGTTGTCCATTCTGATGCTATTACTTTTGTAGTAAAACAGACTACAGCCTTGATTCGGGAAATAGATGATAAATTTTACTCTGAGATTCAAGGTGAGCCTATCTCTTTGTGATGCTTAATGGGACCCATATCCTCCACTCAGCTGTTTGGAGAGGAAAGTAACACACCTTCTAACAATTAAAGGAGAGAGAGGAAGGCTTTGTTAGGACCAAGGTGAGGAATGATATGGCAACAGGTTCCCTCCCCACAGTAAAGCCCTCAGAGAGAATGGGGCTGTATCTTCTGCTTTGCCCAGGGATACATCAGATACATGAATTAATACTGTTGAAAAAAGGTGGCGTTTATTTCATAAAAGATAATGAAGTAGGTGATAGTTAAATAGAAAAATTGTTCAAGAATGGAAATTTTTTCTGGTCAGAATTGTATTTCAGTACAAATGACCATGCTTATCTTATGTACTGAGAGACCAATGGGTGAAGAGTGGGCAAGTATTTACTATATGTTCAGCACATAGGAGAATTGATCTGGAGAGCCTTGTTATAATCGATGGACTATTGTGGGGAGCCTGTTGGATTTTAACAGGTAGGTCTTGCTTTGAGGTATCAGTACTAAAGCCATGATGGCTACCATGTGCATAAGGTACCTGCCAAGTTCAACACCTAGTCAGTGACTCTTATATTCTCACAATCAAGATGTAGGTTTCACACTTCATCCTTTCTGTTAATTAAGCCTTCTCTTCATTCTTTGAAATAAATCTTATATGTTGACATCCTTTCCTCTAGGGAATCTTCTCGTGGTAAGACTGGTTATTGTTTGGTCTCTCTCTGCTTTACTTCTTCACCTGTTATCACTATTTCAATGGCTCCTAGCCATTGAAAATTTGGGTATAAAATGGGGGATACAGAAATGAGGAGAGTTTTCTTCACCTCACAGCAAAAGAGCAAGTAGGGAAGCATTGAAAGCCCACATCAGTGCACAATGATGGTAAGTAATAGAACAATGAAACATAGTCTCAATATTTCTGCTTTTTGTAGCACAATTCTATCTTAATTTTTTCATGTTCTCATCATAATAATCTGTCTGCTATGATGAGAAGCTGGGGAAGTATCAGGAAACAATGAAGGAACAAAACTGGAAATACCATTTTCACTCCAATCTGGAGTTACTTATTCTCCACAGATTTTTCGTTCATCCTTGTCACTTTTTGGCACATTTCGCCATACCACACCACTCACCAAACACGACAGAGTTTCCAAATATATCTGGATCTTCGTGACTTCTTGGCCATAAGGTTATCACTTAGACCCTTTCTCTGTTTCCAGGTTAATAAGACAACTGCCAAATTAGT
Source organism: Mustela nigripes (assembly GCF_022355385.1). Lineage (NCBI taxonomy): Eukaryota > Metazoa > Chordata > Mammalia > Carnivora > Mustelidae > Mustela > Mustela nigripes. The sequence continues at coordinate 12,643,063 of NC_081569.1, forward strand.
ATCAAAATAACTATCAGAGGAGAGGAAAAGACAGTGTTTTCAGACAACAACAACAAAAAATGCAGGTTATTGTGAAGTGGCCTTGTTTGATAAATAAACATGATAGAAACCCAATAGTGCCTGATCCAAGAGAAAAAAGATATATTTAATTCCAGAATCCCCAACTTCTCTCCAGGGAGCCCAGTATAGCTTCCCAGTGGCTTCTATTTATTTTTTAAATTTCTTTTCAAAGTTCCAGAATTCATTGTTTATGTACCACACCCAGTCCCAATAGCTTTTAAAGCTTGTCTCAACTTATGAAAAGCCAGCTTGGTGGTAGATCTCACGATCTTCAAGAAATACTCATTGAGAACTAACTATATTTGAGGAGCTCGGTCACTTCCGTCTTCCTCCTCTACCGCAGAGTTGCCCAAAGGGGGCAGTGTGTATTGTTGAAATGGATAATGACCTCTCTCAAAATCTGGGTGGCATTTCCAGTTCCCAGTGCCATTAGGAGGAGCTCTTGGTCTGTTCCACAAGCAAGATTGATCTCCCCTGATCCTGGTAGAGTGCATTCAGGATGTGAACCCTTTCACAGTGACTGTGACTCATGCGTTAAATAAATCAACGTTTAGTTCAGTGATTTATTCATCAAAGATGAAAATCAGTCTCCATATTTTTGCCCTTTATTTTTACGGTCTCTGCCTTTTGCTTTCATTCTTATGTATTATGGTGTAGAACATATACAGAAATAGACAACTATTTTAAATCTTGGTTCTACCACGTGCTGGCCTTGGGTCCACCGTAAGCCTGTTTTCTCATGGATATTTTGAGGGGTAATTAAAACCTATATGAACATGTCTAACACATATTGCATGTTCAACATATAACTATTACCATTTTTTATTAAATTTATTTGCTTAGAGTATAGTTGATGTGGGGAGTTTCGCAGGTTCTTAATATTTTGTTTATAATTCTTCTAATTTTAAATAATGTCAGAATTATCAGCATCTCTAATCACACTTGGCTTTTCAACCACTTTTAGAAATCTAGTTACCAATCTAAAATGTTTTCTCTTTTTGTTCTGTTTCTACTGCCTGATTAAAACCAAGCCAAAAAAAAAAAAAAAAAAAAGTGCTTCATTGTGGGGAAACTCCCATACTCAAACCAGTTTAGTGCTTGTGTCCACATTTTAATTATCTGAATGATAGTTTTATCCATATAAAATATTTTTGTGTGCTCATCAGTTGTTTTGTTACACACAAAAGTGCTATTTTGAGAAACTGTTAACCAAAACACTTCATTTAGATCCCACATTATAGAACTATTCCAGCCATATGCTGTAATAATGACTTTTAAGTAGTTTCTATAAATTATAACATTGGCTGTAAATTTCTAGGTTTTTTTTTTTCCTCAAAGCATGACTACTTGTATTAAAGGAAAAATAGTCCTATAGTTATTGTTCACTGGGGATTTTAAGTCACCTGTCCATTTTCTGGTTTGTTTTCATTGTCTGTTTGAAGTTGTAGCCATAGCAATACCTCTCCCCCTAAAGATGCCTTATTTTCAAAGGGACGGCTGTAATTGCAATTTCTAGAAAGCTTAAAAATAGTGATTGAATGCTTTTAATTTCCTTGAGAACCTTTTGGATAGCTGAGCTCGAATCAAGACCAACTTTTTAAGAACACATCAAAAACTGTATAAATCTGTCTTTGGCTCACCATCTGCTTTAATAGTCTGCCAAAGAACGTGGACTCTCCTCCTTGCAGAGTTTGGGGGTCTACGTAAGATTTAGCAGTTTTGAACTTATTGGTACGTTGAGCGTGAATGAACTCAGTTCATTTCTCTTCTATGAATTAACAAAGGAGTCACTTTGATCTTATTAGTTGGGCGCTTAGTAAGTAATTATCTTAATTTATCTAGCAAATATACCTGCTCTATGCGAGGAGCTGTGGTAGGCTCTGATGATATGACAGGGGAGAGGAATTGGTCTTTGGCCTCCCATGAAATGACCAATTACACTGATAGCATCTACAGTAGATGCTTGAACGATGTGGGGTATGGTATGCAAGCACTGATACCCCACGCAGTTAAAAGTTGGCAAAACTTGGCATATAACTTCTATATATAACTTCTAACTACTGATAGCCTAGTGTTGATCTGAAGCCTTACTGGGGAGATAAACAGTCAAGTACCACAATGTGTATGTCCTCTGTGTTATGTACTGTATTTCTACAATACATGAAAGAAACGTTATTGAGAAAACCATGGAAGAGAAAATTCATTTTACAGTATTGTACTGTAGCATTTATTTAAAAAAATCCACATGTAAATGGACATGCACCATTGAAACGCCTGCTGTTCAAGGGGCAGGTGTAAGGGCAGTTCTATTCCTAAGGTCAAGGTTCAGGGAAGGAACACCTCACTGGTGTTCCTGCAGGAAGCAACACTTTCACTGAGATGTCAGAGCTGAGTTAGCACGGCAGAGGTAAAAGAAAAGCCTTTTAAAATGAGGGGACAGCAGGTCTCAAAGCCTGCAGGGCTTTTCTGAAACACAGAAGAAAGTATGTGCCTAGAGGAGCAAGGGTTTTGAGGGTGCCTCAGTGGAAACGGGGAGATGTTGGGTCAGTGCAGCGGGAGATGGTGGTTTTATGTTTTGGGTTTTTTGTTTGTTTTTGGAACTTGAATGGCAATGGGAATGGATTTAGAAGAAAAATTCTTATGTCACAAGTTATTTTTTTATATTTTTAAAGATTTTATTTATTTATTTCACAGAGATCACAAGCAGGCAGAGAGGCAGGCAAAGAAAAACGGGGAATCAGGCTCCCAGCTGAGCAGAGAGCCTGATGTGGGACTTGATCCAAGGACCCTGAGATTATGACCTGAGCCGAAGGCAGAGGCTTTAATCCACTGAGCCACCCAGGCCGCCCATTATGTCATGAGTTCTTATATGTTCTGTGCTTGTGTTAGAAGAGTAGACTGTCAGAAATTTAGTTCAATAACACTTCAGCAAAATTAAGTCCTTCTCATCCTTTGTGGATCTTGTAGTCCTAATACAGGTTTGTCTGCCCCCTTGCTCTGGATGTCTGCAGCAGTAACGTGAGCAAGTTTTCACCTGGGTGACCCCGCAGAGGCCATTCTACGGATTCCCGAAGGTTGCAGCCACTCGGGAAGGCAGGACATACTTGAAAAGTTAGACCCAGCACCCATAGACATCATGTTTGTTTTTCTTCGAAGATCCCTCTTAGTTCTGTGTTTTCCACATTGCAGGGATCATAGAGTAATTGTTGACTAAAGGAGCAGGCACGTCATAGGCCTTATAATTTTCATTTGAGGCCTTACGATTTTTCAAATCAATCATCATAGGAGCTGGGGGGGAAGGGAAGGCTCCTGGGAGCCTGTGGTTGCAGAGAAAGTTCTGCGAAGATGATACATCTTGAACTAGGTCTTGAAGGCTAATTGGCCTTTGTGTTTTTGGTTGGGATTAGGGATTAAGAGAGCATTGCAAGGAGACTTGGTCATCCCATATACAGTGGAGGAAGGCTGTCTGAGCCCCACACCTCTGCCTTCTGTTTGGGAGTGGGGGAAAGATACACCAACCTCGCCAGAGAGTTTGGGAATAGGGAATAGATCAGGATGGATCGTGTGGGGTAAATTGTCAGAGAACAGACTTTCAGATAAGCACCTAGAATTTGCTCCAGTATGCTCTAGTAAGGGTTATAAGCATGTAGTTGGAAACAAAACATGAAGGGAGAGTTTGTAGAAATTCAGCTGGCATGGCTCGATTGCCCTCTACCCAACCCCCACCTTCCCAGCTTGTCTGTGCTGTGATGCTCTGTGCTTAGCTTCAGAAATTATCTTCCTCTGGAAATTCTTTCTTCTGGTCCTACCCCTGTGCTGATGGTCTGCGGTGGCTCCTGACTGGTGGATGAGAATTAAAGAAGTGCATTTAAATGAAAAGTACTGGTCATGGCCTTCAAGGCTTCAAGCTCATCTCAGCATTTATTTATCCATATCTCACATGTCACGATTGCCACTATGTATCTGTATCTCTCTGCGTGTCTGTCTATTTTGTTAATTTAAAGCTCTCCTCTGTCCTTATCTCCTCAAGATGAGCCCACCCATTTCTGCTAGCCCAGTGACGTCTGCTTTAAGATTCATTTGCACGATGAGATCTTCTCGGACTTGGACCAACCACATTGAATCTCTCTGAACTTTAGGTGCCTCTTCTGCAAAATGGCATGAGTATCCCTCACCTCTTGGAGATGATGTGAGGACTGAATGAGAAGCTGCCTAACCCATGGTTACCTGCTTAGAGCAGGAGCCAGGTGGGCCCCTCTAGATAGTGCTGGCTGCGAAGAGCCTGCTGGACCCTCTCACTGGGGCATGGCACTCTTGACCATGGCACACCTCCCTCCCGGGGGAGGGAGGGGTATGCACGCCCCGGGTGTGCCTGCGTCAGACCCTCAAATGAAATACAGGACTGAGTATGGACCAGGAATGTGCAGATGTGGAATATGAGACGTGTAAGGAAAACACACAGTCGGGGAGCAGAAATGGGAGCAACGCAGTCTCTGGGCAGGGAGCACAAGAAAGGCCTTCACTGGAAAGGTGAAATTTGCTGAAAAGCAGAGATTGGTATGAGAGTCCCTTAGAAGTCATGCCTTGGTGGGCTGTGTCCATCATGGCCTGGTTCAGTGCCAGGAGCAGAGTATGTGCTTAAAAAATATCTGTCAGCTGAGTGGTAGGACCTCTGCAGTATGTGTATTACTTCCATTCAATTTCTGAAACTGACATGAAAGTAAAATTATTTCAGTGAGAAACCTCTACTTGCCATCCAAGGAATAGAAACGCATTATAAAATGGTGTTGAAAAGTAGCAAAGCCTATTGAGGGCAAAGCGCTAAACAGGTCCGTGAGCTGAAATCGCCAGTGATGTATCCGTGTCCAGGTGACAGGCCACCTGGGGGTACGGGATGTCATCTGACTGTTTGACCTAGAGATGGGGACCAGAGGCAAAAAGTGCAGACCCAGGTATGTATACGTCAGTCTGTCTGGTGCTGTTTGCTCAGTACCATTGGGAGAACACTGGGACATCTCATTTATGACGGGACGTCATCTTTATCTCCAGTGAATGTATTCATTATTTAAATTCTAGAAAATCCCCTTTTATCTGGAAACTTTTAAGGGAGAGAAAGCAATCCGTAAAGTGCAAAGAAGTGACTCTGTACATCTTTTAATATCTTTGTTTCTCCTTCCTCCTCTCCGCCTGTTTATATTGTAGTATTAATAAATGCAGTATTTTAATGAGCTTTGATGGAATCACCTTCAGAGAGTTGGTGCCGTGTGTTCCTTGGAGACGCATAACTGAAGTTCCTGGTTTCTGGAAGGAAGTCTGTTCCTCATTAGCTGGAACAGCTAAGAGTATGCTGGCTTGGGAGGGAGGGGGCCACAGCTCCAGCCCACCTGTGCGTGCACAGGACCGGCCACGGCTCAGCCCTGCTGTGGAGGAACCCCAGGGCTTTCATTAAAAGTGTTAGATGGTTTCCCAGGAGGGAGTGGTGATGGCATGTCATGTTGGGGTTTCTGGAGGAGCAGCCCTGACACCTACTAACAGTCTGACAAATGGTTAAGTGGCTGCTTCAGCATGGGTCGGGGGAGCCGGCGTCCTCTACCTGAGCCTGAAGAGGGGAGCACGTGTTCTCTCCATGCTCCTGGCTCTGAAAGAGGCAAATCTGCCCTCCTCTGTCCGCAGCTCCTCCCCTCCCAGAGCCTACCCCCTTGCCCTGCAAAACACACTCCCCAGAGTAAAGCTTACTTGCCTTAAGTAAGCAAGGCTGCTTTGTGAGATGCCGAGGAATGGGTTTTGTGTTGCTTTGACTGTGGCTGCCCAGCATCTAAACCCCTTGTAAATTTGGGGAGGTTCCTGTCGCATGTTTTGGAGAAGAGGTCAGAGCATCCTTGCGTGGACAGAAGGTGAAAAGCCAGTCCTTCTTTTCTGAGCACTGGCATTTAGGGCCTGGGTGCTTGATGAGGCGAGAGCAGTTAGATCCTTCTTGGAGGTCTTTGCCTCTGCATCAAGGGCAGCAAAAAAGCAGGGGTAGATGATTCCTGTTAGAGGCACCATAACCAGGGTCCAGTAACACGAGGACCTGTGAGGCTAGTTTTCCTAGGGAGCAGAAGCCAGACTTTTCCTGGGGAGGGAGAGTGACGGAGGTTCTCGTGCCTGAGTATTTCTAACCCTCCTTGGGTTTCTAGTAGTTTTCCAGCCTGATTTTCCAATCTTGGCCATGATTCTGAGAGTTCTCTGATATTATTTCGCTAAATTGAGACAGGGGGCATTTCCATGTTTAAAACTGACAACCCCAACTCATTCATTTATGTCCATGACTTGGTCATTGTCTACTGGCCACTGAGATCATAGGATTGGCTTAAAAGCTTAGCCAGGCATCTACGTGTCTAGAACACTAGTCAGTTGAACAGAATCTCCTTCGTCGTGTATCTGTTCTTCCTCTTTTTCTATTTTTGACATAGAATCTTCCTGGAGTCTCTTTCACCTGTCAGTCTGTCTATTGATGTGCTGTACCTCGGAGCTCCTGGATATTAAGTTAATTAGATGTAGGTTTCATGACCTGAACGGTAGGCCAGTAGGTCAAGAAGCCCAAGGACTCTCGGCATTAGACCCTGGCCTGTGATTCCTTGGCCATTTGTTGGCAGAACATCTGTCCTCATGCCCCCAATTAATTTAGTACACACTGCTTCGTAAAGCATCCCTGTGCCGCAGAGGCAGGCAATGTGTTTGGTTTTATGGACATTATATAGCCGTCCATCCTGTCCCTGACATTTCCGATCCTAGGTCCCACTGTCAAACCCAACGAAAGGGGAGAGCATTTTGTTTGTTTCTTTGCAATAACTTTTTGGGTCCCACTTTGGATTTTGGATTTTCTAACTTTATTATTTATTTATTTTTTCTTTTGGAGGATGTATGAGGTGGAAAAGGAAGATGTGAGATGAGAGAAGTCGGGGTTAAGATTTTTTTTTTTAAGATAAAAATGTTGGACTTGCTTTGTGGAATTCTACTTTTTCATGTTTATGAGCAGCAAAAATGTAGCATCCTCTGTATTCTCATAATGTATTTGAATATATCAGATCATATGTGTTTGTGGTCACTCCCCCCACAGGGCAGTTTTAGCTCCTTAGTAGCCGTGTTTATAGTTTTCCTCTCTTCTCTTTGGACCTTGCAGAAGCCTCTGGGTTACCATAGGCTTCCTGCATAGCGGAGTACTTTCCTATATTGACTCAAGGAGAACTTAAGCAGGAAAAGGACAGGAGCTTCTGTATTAAAACAACGCAAAACTTGGGGCACCTGGGTGACTCAGTTGGTTGGGCGGCTGTCAGGTCATGATCCTGGAGTCCCGGGATCGAGTCCCACATTGGGCTCCCGGCCCAGTGGGAAGTCTGCTCCTCCTGCTGACCTCTCTCCTCTCATGCTCTCTCTCAAATAAATAAATAAATAAATCTTAAAACAACACAAAACTCAACTCTCTCATGTGTGAGACTGACAGTTGCTTTTATGCAACCTGTTGTGGTCAGTGACTCTCAAGGCTGCATCTGGGTTATATATCCATCCCTGTTCATTAAGTATGCTACCGTTCCCGAACTAACAGGTTCTCTCCATTTCCTGAACTCCCTCACAAGCCTTGCTGGAAAGAGATGCTCGCTTTTGCTTTCAGCAAGCACAGTTTTATTGGTATAAACCTGCCTGGATTTTACTCACTTGGCCTCTTCTACTTCTGAGATTCATTTGTCTCTGATCAGGGAACTGCCTTTGCCTTGACCAATGTCCTATGTTCTCTTTCCAGGGAAGAGTGATCCTTTTTGCTTGTTGGAGTTAGGCAACGACCGACTTCAGACACACACCATCTACAAAAACCTCAACCCCGAGTGGAACAAAGTTTTTACCTTGTAAGTGCTTTCTTAAGCCTCCAGAATATCAAGGAGTGTTTTTAACGTAGAGATCAATTATCCTTGATATGTGTGGGGCGGACTGGGGCTCTTAAGTGGAACTTTCTATCCATTTTTATGTGCAAAGAATGAATTTTATTGTTTTTTTTCCTTCTGAAAACCTTTTATCCTTTCATTTTATAGAGTATAGTGTTAATAATAGAAGAAGCCATTTGGAACTGCAAGGGTTAGGGTTATAGGAGGCCTTTGTAAAGTAGATCTTTCAATAGCTCAATTAATCTGTGAGTAGACGGACACTTCCATTTATCCAGACTAATTCATTCCTGGGTTAAAGAAAATTACAAATGAAGACCTGCCTTAAATTCAGGTTTATATGTTATAGCATTATTGTAATATCTAAAGGTTTATATTATGGCAGATTCTTTTGGAAAATATAGATTATCTGTGATTCCTCAAAGAGTCCCAAAGTGTCTTTGTATTCCAGCTTGTCTGAAGAGCAGCTCCCCCACAGAGAAGCCATGTCCAGTCTTTCAAACTCAGGCATTTAGAAGGCTAGATTTATTTCCTAGCGTGCTTTAGACTCTGAGGTATCTGGCCATCAAGGGGAGGCACCTGTTGATTTGGGTCAAATGGTGGTTCACTGCCCTCACAACACTGAATAAATGCTGTGCTTGTAACTGAATGAATATGTTTTGAATGGGTGATGATTTCCAAATAGAAAGCTCTCAAGGATCAAAATTGAATCAGTCATCACAAACCTCCCAACAAACAAAAGTCCAATATCATGTGGTTCCACAGGTAAATTCTACTGAACCTTTAAAGGAGTCAATACATATTCTTCTCAAACTTTTCCAAAAAGCAGAAGAGGGAGGAAAACTCCCAGATTCATTCTTTGAGGCCAGCATTACCCTGAGACCAAACACAGATCCCCACAAAGAAAGAGAACTATAAAGCCAGTACCTCTGATGCAGATATCCTCAACAAGGTATTAGTGAATAGAATCCAACAATAATAAATTAAAAAAAAATTTTCACCACAAACAAATGGGGTTTATTCTCAAAGATGCAAGTATGGTTCAATATTTGCAAATCAAACAATGTGATACATCACATCACTAAGAGGATAAAAAACATATGATCATTTCAATAGATGCAGAAAAGATATTTGACAAAATATAACATCCATTCATAGAGGGTATATACTTCAACATAATTAAGACCTTATAGGAAAAACCCACAGCTAGCATCATAGTCAGTGGGAAAAATGAGAGCTTTTCACCCAAGGACAGGAAAAAGACAAGGATGTCCACTTTCACCACGTTTATTCGGTATAGCACTGGAAGTCTTAGCCACAGCAATCAGACAAGAAAAAGAAATAAAAGGCATCCAAATTAGTAAGGAAGAAGTAAAGCTTTCATTATTTGCGGATGACATAATATAGAAAACTCTAAAGACTCCACAAAAAGGTACTAGGACTGATAAAATAATTTGTTAAGGTTGTGGAATACAAAATCATTATACAGAAATCTATTGCATTTCTATGCACTAATAGTGAAGCAGCAGAAAGAAAAAAATAATAAAACAATCTCATTTGTAATTATACCAAGATAATAAAATACCTAGGAACAAACTTAACCAAAGAGGTGAAAGACCTATACTCTGACAACTAAAAGACTGATGAGAGAAAGTTCCCAAGGATCTATGAGAAGTGGATTAACTTGCCTGAGCAGGTTTGAAAACTGCCATATGAAAGAGATTCTTATATGCTCGAAACACTGCTGATGACCATGGCTCCATTTCTCATTATAGGTGATGTTTGGTTTCTGGTCCACATAAAAAAAAGTTTCTAAATATGCATGGGACTTTTAATATTTTGTCTTTCAACAATGGGAAGCTTTCTGTGGATCTCAGCAAATAGTGATTTTGATCACCTTCTTTCCCCAAAGGGAATTCTTCATTAATATATTTTTTTCATTAATTTAATGTAAAGCAAATCTTATTGCCTATTTGAAATCACTAGCCTTTTACCCTCCTCATTCTGTTTCTTTTTCTTTATCCTCCTGTTTCTTTAATAGTTCTATCCTTGAGTGCATGTATACATGGAAAATGTCATAGTAAAAAAAGTTGATTTTTTTTTCATATGGATGTCTGAATCTTCTATGATGGAAGGTTTGGGAATACAGTTCAGTTTGATTTAATTTTTGGAATTTAATTAAATGGTAGTTTTATACTCTAAGGACATACAGGCTTAATTAGTGAAACCGTGTTTTCAGATCTTCATGGAACAGACTCCACTTGTGTATTTTTGTATGTAATACATAGTAAATTTCTTGTTTCAGTCCTATTAAAGATATCCATGATGTTTTGGAAGTGACAGTCTTTGATGAAGATGGAGATAAACCTCCTGATTTTCTTGGAAAAGTTGCCATTCCCTTGCTGTCCGTAAGTTACTGTAGTTAATACCCAGTTTGTAAGTCATTTTACAGTTGACAAGTTTCTATGATCTAGAGTTGTTCTATCTTTGTCAATCTGGGGAAAAGATCCTCCTAGCTGTAGCAGGAAACAACTATTTTATTCCTTAACGTTTTCCAGTTTTTTCAGTAGTTTCAGATATAAAGTAACAATCATGTAGTTGGATATTGGTTTAACCAACAAGAACATTTTGACTAGTCTTTCAATTCGTTTTTAGTGGGGGTTTCTGTTTGGTTTCAAGGAATATAGATCTATGACTGATTTTCCATTTGTTAATGAAAACATACACATGTCCCTTTATTATCTCCTTACTACCCATTTCTTCAAAGATTAATTCCTGGTAACTGCAAAGTTTTTCCTAGCTCTACTGAAGACCATTCTCTCAAAAGTTCTATTTGTCTTTATAGTAGTAGGGTTTGCTTTCAGCCTCAAAAAATGCTTTCTGGAAGAGAGGAAAGAGCTTCTCTTGGAAAAAGTGCCATTTCAGTAGTCTAGTTAAAAGATAACATACTAGAGTAAGCTAAGAGCTGAATGAAATAATATTCTATGACATCAGATGAGAAAGTACCACACGATACCTTTACATGGGCAAAGGAGGGAAGCTGGGATCTGAATTTACCTATTAATGGGACATTAATGTTTGTACCAAATGTACTCTTCCAGAAGAGAGAATTTCAGTTTTTCACTCAACAATTAATGTTTCATTGTAGAGATGTCACGGTCTTATCAGTCAACAAGGCTTTATTTACTTCTTACCAAAGACTTATTTCTCCAAAGCTACTAGTACATTTTTGTAGCAGGAGAGTCTGTGCTCTAACCATGAGATTAGACTAGCTCACACGATGTTTACAGTCCAGAAGCGCTACATCTCTCAGTATCTCTATGGGTTTTGATCGCCTGGTTAATTTCTCCCCAAGTTCTCTTATCCCGACTGTTCTTCTAAGAGAAGGGGTGGAGCAGCTTCTCCCTTGTCAGTTCCGCTCCTGCCAAATACTCAGAGCCATCAGCAGCAGACCACACCGACTCTCCAGGAGGAGATGGCAATGTGGGATCTCTCTCTCTCTCTTTTTGGCTACAGCTTTGTCAGTTATTCCTGAATTAATACATGTAACAAGAGCATGGAATACGATGTTAGAGAGGTCTAAAGGGAAGACCCTCCTTTACAATTCAGTTTCTTTTTTTTTTTTCCTCAAATTCTTTTAGATGGGACAGAGACATTTCTCCTCTTGATTTTTAAAAAATATTTATTTTTGAGAGAAAGAAAGAGAGAGTGTGTGTGGTGAGGGACAGAGGGAGAGAGAGAGGAGAATCTCAAGCAGACTCCTTACTGAGTGTGGAGCCCCATGTGGGGATTGATCTGAGGCCCCTGAGGTTATGACCTGAGCCAAAATCATGAGTCTGATGCTTAACCAACTGAGCCACCAGGTGCCCCTGTCTTCTTGTTTTTAATAGATAAATATGTAGTAACATATTTTATTCCTTGCTGGGTGAACACTCCTTGGTGTGATTTTAAACCTCCCTCTGTTTTACATGTAAAAGTTTTGTGTAGTTAGTTTTCTATAATACCAAAAAATTAACCCACTTACTTCCCTCCCTTCTTCCTTTATGATGTACAATGTCTCAATGCTGTTGAGTTAGATCTAAGAAATTACTTCTGGCTAAATCAGGTATAGGGTTTCTCAGCCTTACCATGATTGACATTTTTGGTTGGATCATGCTTTGTTGTGGGGCACTCCTGTGCTCTTTGGGATGTTTAGCAGACGCCTGACTTCTACCCAATAGATGTCAGAGGGACCCATCCACCCATCACTGTAGTGACAAGTCAAAGATGTCTGCAGACCTTGCCAATGTTCCGAGGAGGGACAACATCACTCCTGGTGGAGAACCACTGACCCAAGTTGGTGCCGTTTTCGCATTATATCTTTCAAGATGCAGGGTAGAATGATTCTATGAAAAATTTCATTTAAATGCAAAGAGCCTCTGACCCCCTTAACTTTATTCTGGTTGCCAATAAGGTGCCCACGATCTATACATTCATTTGTTTGAGGAGTCTTTATCGAGTGTCTGCTTTATGCCAGGCATTGCTCATCATTTTAGGTTTAGTTTAGTTAGTTTAATTTTAGTTTAGCTCTAACAGTGACAGCGGTGAAGTTATCTTCTCTTAGAACTTACCTTTTGGTTGTAGGAGTCAGTATACAGAACAAACAAAAAAGTCCACAAAAAGCAAGACAGCATGTTAGATGGTGAAAGGTACCCCGTAGAAATCAAAGCTCCAAGATTATGTCCAGGGAAGGGGTGCACTTCTCCATGGGCTGGCCAGGAAGGACCTCACTCCAGGGGACATTTGAATGAGAACTTAAGGAGGTGAGAAAGAAAACCCTGTGGCTATCTGGGGAAATGGTTCCAGGCAGGACGGCTTCCACATTCCAAGGCTCTAAGGCAGTACCCTGAATGTCCAGTCCCAGACATATTGGCGTGGACAGTGTGGATAGAATGGAGTCTCTTGGAGGGGGTTGGGGGGGCAATCGCAAATGTGGAATAAGGAAGGACACAGGGACAAATGTCATGAGAAAGCGATAAGATGCTGCCAGTCTGAACGTCTGAAGGACTTTGGCGTGCTCTTAGTGTTGGTGGGGAGCCACAGGAAAGTGTCAGGGCAGGGAGTGCTTGATTTGGTCTGTGCTCTCTGTTTCTAACATGAAAGGGCTGTGGCACACAGAGAAATAAATCCAGCCCTGACTGTTCTCTACCACATAAAGCCTAAAGGCAGTGTGGCCTGAGCCACGTTCTCATGAGGGACTCGGGGGGCCGGGAATGTTAAGCTGAATCTGTTAGAGTGTGGCCATTTCAATTCAGACTCACTTTCCATTGTTTGACCTACCCACTGACCAAGTGATCAGACCTTGCAGAGGATCTGTTTTGGCCCTTCCTGATGGTCAGTGGTCCACCTGCTACACGTACTCTCCTAAGAAAATCATTCTCTACCTGAAGTGCAGTTATATGTATGATAAAAAAAAAAAAAAACGCCATAACCCTCAGTATCCGTAAGAGGCAGGTTTTCAGTTGTTCATTAGTTCACCAATCATTCCGTTTTCGAGTAATTCCAACTTGTGATTTAGAGAGTATGTTTTCGCATTTATTTAGATTTGGTTTTTTGTTTGGTTGTTTTTTGTTTGTTTGTTTGTTTGTTTTTTTGGTCTTTATTTAGTATCTGTTGCATCGTGCTTCACTAACCAGCCCTAGGTGAAGCATGTATCATATGTGAAATCATTAATTTTCTGAAAACCTTATTCGGCATGCTTTAGTATCATGGCTGTTTACAAAAGAGGGAGCTGAGGTGCACGAGGGTCCTGGCGCTGGGATGTAGTAGAGGCTGGAAGTAGGCAGTTTCGTGTCCGAGCTGGGCTCCTTAAGTGGATGCTTTCCTGACACGGTGAGCCCCTGTTCAGTAGAAATGAGGCCGAAAGGAAGAACCAAGATGTTCTTCACGCAACCACTGGTCTTAATGCGATAGAGTGTGGACAGGTAGGACACAGAGTTGAAGACTTGCATATCTTGGGTGATGCCTGTGGGATGAACACAGAAGACCTGAAATGCTTTTTTTTTTCTTAGCAGAAGTACAGTTGACATAGAATATCGTATGGCTGGACAATACAGGGATGCAACAAGTCTGTGTTATGTTGTGCTAACACATGTAGCTACCACTTGTCACCAGATGGCATGGTTACGGTACCATTGACTATAATCCCTATGCTGTACCTTACATTCCCATGACTTAACTCCTTCTGTAACCGGAAGTGATGACCTTCCACTCCCTCCATCCACTTGCCCATCCCTTACTTCCCTCCCCTGTAGCATCCACCAGTTCGTTCTCTGGGCTTATGCAAGATCAGAAATATCAAGTGTTACATAAAAGGAAAAAGAAAACATAGAGCAGGAGGAATAGATTTAATTTTAGGAAGACTTGAGGAAGTGGGGAGTTTGAGCTGGCCTAGAGGGGACCTGGTGTTGATCATGACTCGTGGGTGAGGTAAAGAAAGATGGTCATTCCAAGCAGAGGGTAGAGGAGGCGTGGAGAAGCTGGGGGTAAAAGAAAGGCCACCTTCTGGAAGCAAAGAGGGGCTTTTGTTGCCTGGTTCTCAGGGTGAGCAGGGAGACCAGAGAGGGAGGACAGAGGGCTGCTCACAAAGGATTGAGGGAGGCTGGGGCTTATTCTATTAGCAAGGAGAACCTGAAGGCTTTTAGCCTGGGGATGGAGATCTCAGAGCTGTTGACTAAGAAGAAAGTTTTGGCTCTAGTATGAAGCAAGTTACAGAGGGAGGGAGACTTTTCCTGGAGGAATAAGCATCCAAGAGAGAACTCTTATATTTCAGGTTTTATGCCTCTTAGGAGACGGTCTGCTTTCTCTGCTTTTTTCATATGAGGGAGAATTATAAAAATGGAATAGCCAGTGCTTCTCTGTTGCCTTTATAGGATATGAAACAGTATTCAATAATGCCTTCTTTTCTATTTAAAAACAAAAATTGTATTTCTTGGAGGAGAGTATGAATTTCTTTTTTGCAAGAGTACATTTTCTTTAATCAAGTCATAAACTAAAACTTGATTTACACTTTCAGAGAAAATGCAAACTACATTTCAAAATATCTAAGTATTAAGTATTGAATGTACTTTAACTTTTAATCTGTCTCAAAATGATAATGTGCTAAGTGCATTTCAGCCTGTTAAATGAAAAGCCTGATCTGAATTCACTGTGTCTTTTAAAGCAGGGTGAATGTGCTGGCTGACGATTGGCTCATTTAAAATCCATGTTGTAAAATCAGTATATCTGTTAATGCAGTGAATTGTTCAAAACATTTACATATGCTTAGATAATACAGCATTGTAAGAATCCAGGCCACTGGGTCATCCTTCTGTGTATTTCATTTCTGTCCAAGTTTTTTTAATAAAATAGTGGTTTTTAAAAAATATTATAGAGAGGGGGCACATCAGTGGCTCAGTTGGTTAAAGGTCTGGCTCTTGGTTTCAGCTCAGATCATGATCCTGGGGTCCTAGGATCGAGTCCAACATTGGGCTCTCTGCTGAGTGGGGAGTCTGCTTCTTCCTCTCTCCCTGCCTGCGCTCTCTCTCTCTCTCTCTCTCTCAAATAAATAAAATCTTTAAAAAATAAGGGCTATATAGATATGTAAAACTAGTCACTCATGATTAAAAACAACAGAAAATTACAACTGGTCTGGATTATCATCTGAAGACTTATAATTTTTGCCCATTTTCACATAACTCCAAATATCTTCTAATCAATAACATAGTAAGTATGCATTGGAAAACAGTAAACATATTTTAGAGTTTTAAGATATTTACATAGACACTACCTCTGAAACATTATCTGATTCCCTCAGATTTATTTAAACGCATCTACTCTCAGTTAAGGAATCTAATTTTTTGTCCTGGAAATCAATCTGGGTTCTTCTCCTCCAGGACATTTCTTTTTAGGCAGACATATGTTTATCATCTCAGAAATTATGGAATGGCCCCATGTAGAAAGACTTTGAAAATCAGCTTTCTGTAAAATAGGGAAAGCATCTCTCTATTGATTGTGATTTCCTAATACCTAAGAAAAAAGTTGTCGTTTTTGATGACCTTGAATCAAAAGGAGGTCCTACTTTTTTTTTTTAAGGTTTTATTTATTTACTTGACAGAGATCACAAGTAGGCAGAGAGGCAGACAGAGAGAGAAGGGGAAGCAGGCTCCCTGCTGAGCAGAGAGCCAATGCAGGGCTCCATCCCAGGACTCTGAGATCATGACCTGAGCCGAAAGCAGAGGCTTTAACCCATTGAGCCACCCAGGTGCCCTGAGGTCCTACCTTTTGATTCAAGTTTGAGACTCCTGCGCAAGCCAGGCCAAGGGCAGGTGAGTTCCTGATCAGAGGCACAGGCTTCGCACAGCCCCTCGCGTCCTCTGAATCCACATGCAGAGGAACAGCTTCACTTAATTAGTTTTATGGGACAAATTTTCTATAATGGCTTGTACCAAATAAATGTCCATACACATCTTCATTTGCATTTTCAATTAAGTGTTTGCCCCATTTCACCTGTGATAGGTTTTGAATATTGTAATGAACACATTTTCACGATCATATATTTTTTTAAAGTTTGTGCTGAAATTTTGGCCATTAAAACAAATTACGTTTATATTTTACTTTAATATTTATGGATGTATAGCCACCTAAAAATTTTTAAATGGCTAAAACATAAATATTCAACTCTCTTCCCTGCCTGATCCTGCTCCAATATGTCCTTTGAAATAAAGGAAAAAAAGATAAAATGAGGCAAATTCGTCTATGGGCCTGGAAACTAGGAAAGGGGACCTTTCACATGCTGGAATTACCATGAACCATATGTAGCATATACGGTGGATGGATTTGGTTGGTATGGACAGGCTAAGGGAGAAGGAATACTGCATGGATTCCCTCTGCTGTCTTGGCACAAGAAGCAAGTATAAATCTGAGCAAATGCTGAATGGGTTAAACTTTTCTATTAAATGGAAAACCTCTTACATTGAGTAGAAGAGTAAAATCTAGCAGCTGCTGCTTTGAGGTGCCTCAAATGTGGTAAAACAGAAATGGATGGGCAAAAGTATTACTCCTACATGTAAGTGGGAAGTCAGAAACATACAGAGGAGGTTATTTCGAAAAACGATTTCATTACCAATAAACTTAGAGCAGACATGAATCTTTATGTGAATAGTTTCCCCATTGAAGCGTATCTATGCATTAAAAATATTTGAAATGCAAGAGAGATCCCTGGGTGGCTCAGTCATTAAGCATCAGCCTTTAGCTCAGGTCATGAACCCAGGGTCCTGGGATCGAGTCCTGCACTGGGCTTTCTGCTCAGCAGGAAGCCTGCTTCTTCCTCTGCCTGCTGCTCCCCCTGCTTGTGCTGTCTCTCCCTCCCTCTGTCTCTGATAAATAAATAAGTCTTCAAAAAATTTGAAATACAAGAAAAGATTACCAGCTTAGAAACACAAAACCATCATATTATCTTTGCAGCTTAAAAAAATATCAGAAACAAAAAAATAAGGCTGTCAAGTGGGGTTTCTTAAAGGCCCAATTGTTTGAAAGTCCAAATTCCATGAAGCTCTTGCTGAGAGTTAAAGTTCATGTACACCATCCCACAGCTACTAAATTTCTGGTGATGAGACCCTGGAAAGTTCTTTTCTTAGCAAGTTGTCAGATGAAGTTTTGGCCTACTAAAGCAGCGACTCTCAAATTTTAGAGAATAAACAGTAAGTTTGATCTAATGTAGTATATGTACACATACATAAATACATAGAATATTCTATCCAAATACCTATGGGCTTCGGTTTTGATCATGTCATGGGCTCACAAATGCCTCAGAAGATCCCCAAAAGGCACAATTTATATTGTGTTGATAAATATTTATATAAATTAGTAACAAAAAAGAAACAAGTATCAAAACAGTTGGTGAAAGAAAAAAAGTCTCAGGTAGCTAATGGAGATACCAAAACTACAGTTACAGACTTTTTAGAAATTAGCAGTGAAATACTATCATACAAACTGTGGATAAGGACCAGAAGTATTATTCAGAGGAAATCCTTCCTTTGAATGCTTTTATAATTAAACACCAAAGGCTGAAAATCAATTAAACATCAAAACAAAAGATACACTAAGTAAAATTAGGAAAGCTAGAGAGTAATTTAGGAAGATTAAAAAAAGAAAAATGTAGGTAATACGTGAACTGTGTATCTGATAAACCCGAGTATGCTTTTCTCTAAAATCCAGTGAAATGGGGAGTCCAGTTAAAGGCTAATGAAAAAAAGTAAAGCATTTATTGTGAAGAATAAGGAAATAAGAAATATGGGCATCACTATGAAAAACATAACTAAATTTTACTGAAGAGTATGGAAAAAAACTTCAGTAGGGATATATCTTGAGGGGAATGTGGGTGTTACTGAGACTTAAGATCTCCCCAGGTTACTATACATAAAATACAGCTCCCCATTTGGAAAAAAATAATATGTAAAAATAGCAAGTAAAATTATGTTTAAAATACATAGGCGCCTGTGTATTTTAGGGGCGCCTGGGTGGCTCAGTGGGTTAAAGCCTCTGCCTTCGGCTCAGGTCATGATCTCAGGGTCCTGGGATTGAGCCCCACATCAGGCTCTCTGCTCTGCGGGGAGCCTGCTTCCTCCTCTCTCTCTCTCTGCCTCTCTGCCTACTTGTGTTCTCTCTGTCAAATAAATAAAATCTTTTAAAAAATTATAATTAGAGAAACATGAATATCAGGTACTGAAATATCAGGAAAAAATATCATCAAGTAATTCCACCCTTTTCTCCCTGCATCCTTTCCTCCAAATAAGGAAATAGCAGGTTCAAATTGTTTAATGAGTAAGTTTTATAAAACCTTAAGGGCCCAGGCATTCTTACATTACTGAAATGGATTAAGGACATAAAAGAAAACAGAAAATTTGTGAATTGATTTTGACACTAGAAGAATTCTGATATAAAAAAACACAGATTTAAAATAAAGGGAATCATGTACCTTTCATGGAAGACCTTGAAAGCACATTTAAGAAATGTAATTGTGTGATTTATATTATTAATACATTGAGGGAGGAAAAAAGCTTGGCAATTTCAATAAAGTGAAAGGGGCACTTGATAAAATTTAACATCCTTTCTTGATGATGAGAAAAGTAGTTAATAATTAGTGTTTGGTGAATACTGCAGTGATCTATCAAAATCATAACAAATCTCAGACTTAACTGTTGAACAATTAGATTTCAAATTTAATGAAGTTCTATGTTTACAAATTAAGCTTTTGTGTCAGACCCAGCCAATGTAAAAATAGAAGAAATATTTTTATGTTATTAATTACATTAACAATATGTGTTATATATTATTAATAATATGTCATTTTTATTTTAATGAAAATAATATTAGCTATCTGATGTCAGCTATCATCTATACATAAATATAAAGGAAATTAATAAACAGCATCTTGAAATAAAACAAAGTTCAGTGAGGTGTAAGCAAGATCAAAATTAGGGGAAAAAAAAAAAAATCAGTGGCCTTACCCAGTAGGAAAACATTCAAAACACTCAAAGCATTAAAGAATCTAACATCAGGAAATAAGAACACCTATAATGCTTAAGACCTATGTGAGGACAGTTCTAGAACTGTACAAAAAGACATGAGAAAAGACGATGGAAAAGAATAATCAAAGTGATCACTGTAAAAGGGATTCTGGGAAAGTCAATTGCTTACTCATCAGGGAAAAATGCATCAGTGTGGTATGTCGAACACAGTCACGATTTTGCCATGAATTAAAGGTCAAACACTTGGAACAAACTTCCTAAATAAAACTGTTAAAATGATGGGGAAGGCCTATATAAACATGAAAACCAAGAATGAGAAAAGAAAAAAAAATCTGAAGATGGCAACATGGTAACAACAGAAATTGCCATTGTAAATTAAAACACAAGGTCAGAAATACTTGCAATGTAGAAACCAATGGATAATATCACTAACATAGAAGGTTTTTGTGTTTTATTCTGTAAGGAAGAGACAAATCAATCTAACAGAAAAGTTAATTCAAACAGGTGGAAATCCAACTAGCTAATAAACGTATGGATGGCTCCTGCTTGCTCAGTAGTGATCAGGGTCCTTAAAAGTGCAGAGGATGGAGCCAGACCACCTGGGTGGCCCCCAGTGTTGTCTCCTAATTGGCTGTGTGATTATTGACAAGTTACTTAACCTCTCTGTCTCTTTCTTCCTTGATGGAATGAAGATAATGATAATGTCTGCCTTAGAGGCTGTGGTAAGGATTTAAATGATTTGAGGACTGTAAAGTGAGGACAGTAGCACACAGTACCAACTTACAGTGTAATTTATCATCTTCATCATCCTTGTGGTAATAATGTAAATGATCAAATTAGTTTAAGCAGTTAGATTAACAAATATGGTAAAGATTTTTCTTTACCAGTGATGACGAACAAAGGACCCGCTCCAATGTTGTTGGAGGGAACGTGACTTGGTACAAGCCTTGTTAGAAGGTGCTTTGATAAAATGGATTAAAATCTAATCTACACATATCTCTGAGCATTTATATGCTAGGTGTCTGTTTTAGAGAGGCAACTGAGCCTGGGAGAGATATAGTAATCACTCATGGCCACACAGATGCTAAATGCCAGAAATGGGAATTGAATCTAAGTCTGGCTTCCCAGTCCTACTGTGGCCCACAGTTAATAAATATACGAAAGACAATGTTCAGTCTCATTAGTTGGAGGAAAAAAAAACACATATTAAAACAACCTGAGGCCATTTTCTTCCTATGAAATTGCTATATATTAAATAAAATGCCTGCAGTTGGCAAAGTTGCAAGGAAATGGATAGGCTTATTCATTGAGCCTAGGAGTAGAAATTAATATCACATTTTAGGAGAGCTTACTGGCAATACTTGGCCCAAACCACAAGAATGGGTATATCCTGTGACTCAACCTTTCCACCTCTAGGAATTTATTTTGGGGGATGCATCATGGACACACAGTTAGCTAAGTATAAAATGAACACAATGTTTATGATTAAAAATTGAAGGATTGGTTAAGTTAATTATGTAATCTTCATATAGAATAATACAGAATAGAAGAACTATTCTATATTATGTACCAGAATTGGTTATTACATTGGGGAATGTTTCCTCTGTCTTTTTTTTTTTTTAATCTAAAAGACAAGTGATTAAAAAGTATATAAATTAATATGACTAAAAGATTTTATTTAGCAAGCAATTTCTGCTTGTCACTGTTCTTTACTGCTTTCTGCTGATTATTTCATGGCAACCTCTAAGATACGTATCATTTTATTATTCACATTTTACAGATTAAGAAACTGACAAACCAGAGGGAGTTACATAACTTGTCCAAAGTTTTTCAGCCCATCTGAGGCAGAATCGGAATTTAAATTCAGTTCATCTGCCTCTGGAGTCCCTAATTTTATCCAGTACACTCTGATCCTGTTTTCACAAGATAAGCAAATACAAATGTACATTAAAAACTAGAGATTCATTTTAACTTGTTTAAAAAAATGTAATATTATAAAAACTGTGTTCTTAAACATTTTTTTATAAATTTACACAATTCTTATAATTAATATATATTAGTTTTGTAAAATAGCTTATATTTTAGAAAGAGGAAGTGATAAATGCTGAGAACACAAATGTTTTCTGCCATTTCCAAGGTTCAGAGCTAGGTTTTGGTTGGAATGGATGGCCTCAGCAAGGAGGAGGGGTAGGGTATACGTGGAGAGGGTCTGGGCTAATGAATTCAATTCCATGTCCACTGGCTGGTGGTTGACTTTATGTCCAGGCAAATGATAACCTTGTGGGCTTTGTAATTTCCCATGCTGCTTGCAACTCATGCCATTGGAAGCAGGCCTGCTTCCAAGTAGGGATATGAATGTGAATCCCTTCCAAGTAAAGAGTATTTATTTTCCTCTTACCCAGTCACATGTCTGTCCTCTTCACATTTTACTGGAGAGTCATTTTGTATGTGCATCATCTGGAACCAACTGTTGTATCGTGATGTTGTCACGTTCAAGTATTTACCCCTTTGCATGGAAAGAAAAGTGTCTGATTAGCGGCATGCTTGTTTATACCCAAATGTCCTCCACTTTTTCACATGAGGGTCAAGCTGGGGCTATCAGTAGGACACTTTAGTTTAGTTTTGCTCCTAAATATGTATCTTCCTCTCTAAACCAATTGATGGATTTGTTCATGCATATTGATTCTGATTAATTTTTCTATTGTATCAGTTGGTAATTGGTCATAAGGAAATTTATAGCAAAGCATAATAATAATTCCTTTTTTTTTTTTAAAGATTTTATTTATTTGCCAGAGAGAGAGAGAGAGTACACACAAGCAGGCAGAGAGGCAGAGGCAGCGGGGGAAGCAGACTCCCTGCTGAGCAAGGAGCCAGATGCAGGACTCGATCCCAGGACTCTGGGATCATGACCCGAGCCGAAGACAGCTGCTCAACGAACTGAGCCACCCAGGCATCCCATAATAATAATTCTTTAAAGAGAGCTCGAGATGAGAAAACAGTTTTGTTCCCCGTTCCACATAACCAACTTCTGTTATACGCAGATTTTTAAAAATCCTGTCTTCTAAAAAATGAATGTAGTATCTTTTTGATTAAAAAATTATTTTATTCACTCAACTTTTAAAAAGTTAATCATATTTGTGATGCTAAAGTATATTTAAGAAGATTTAAAATTCCTTTAAGTAGAAAAAGAAATTGAATAATTTAAAGATGATTTCAGGTCAGATTAAAATCTAAACCAGACTGTCTTCTCTGTAACTTGTCTTCTGGCTCCAGAATCCTGAATCATTACTCAGGAACAGACTTCCTGTACTCTTGCATTTGCGGGCTCATTTACCCAGGAATTAACTGTAACTGTTAGCGCGTGCTTTCTAAAAGCTTTCAGATAGATACATTGTTCATGAAAAGAAAGGGACATGCAAATGCCCATTTCCTTGACTGTTGAATTAAATTTCTAATGATATTGGATCTATATTACTGTTCTGCAGAGGTACCTTCCCCAAACCATTGCCTAATATCTGTGCTCTTCTGTGAGTAGGCAGGCATGCAAAAATGTGTGTGATAAGTCAATCTGAAAAATTTTCTTGTAACAGGTTAAAGTCATTGTCTATTATTTTATTCAATGACCCTTATCTCGGAGTGAAACTAAATCATCCCAAATGTCAACTCAAGAAGACTCTTCAGATGAACTTAGAGACCTCCCTTTGTCACAGATCGAAAATTGTATCATTCCTTTTTGCTTTGATCAACAGAGACCTAAAAATTAAGTTTTGGTCTTAATTTAAGTGACTACCTCATACTGAAAGATGAAAGTATATATAGATTCTTTGCTCTAAATTTTCTTTTGGCTGTGTTTTAACTGTCCTGCTACTTAACAGAGGTTTTATAATCATAAACGGCCAGAGGTGATTTTCTGTGTTCTAAGTATACATGATAAATCCAATTCTCTTGACAGGAAAAATATGCTTAGATTTCCTTTCCTGTTCTATAGGTACTCTTACATGTGGTTTGGCAAGTTGAGATGTTACAAAACTTTTTTTCCTGTATTCTTGTGCTGGAAGTTCAGATACATAAAGACTGTGAAAAATGAAAATCTTCTAAAAATAGTCCTTTTGTTTAATAGTTCAGTGTTTAATTATAATACTAACTATTCAAGTACATGTTTAACTTAAACATATCCCTGTACAAAGTAGGATATTTCCTCTTTCCCATCCTCTTTCTCTTTTCCCAAAGATATTCCTTATAGCAGACAGAGAAGGTGGAGTCAACCGAATGTTCATCAATTGGACAGTTAACAAATAAGTTCCTATTTTGAATATTATATAGTAATTTAAAGAAAAGCCGATCTATATACTATATACACAGTATCAAATCACTTTGAGAGGGACGCCGGTGGCTCAGTTGGTTAAGCAGCTGCCTTTGGCTCAGGTCATGATCCCAACGTCCTGGGATTGAGTCCCACATCAGGCTTCTTGCTCGGCAGGGAGCCTGCTTCTCCTTCTGCCTTTGTCTGCCATTCTGTCTGCCTGTGCTCGCTCTCTCTACCTCTCTCTCTCTGACAAATAAATCTTAAAAAAAAAAAAAAAATCACTTTGAGAGATACCAAGTGAGGTTGTAAAACACAGTTTCATGCAGGCCAAAAATTCAAATTACTTTTTTCAAGGGCTTATTTATGAATATAAATTCTCAATACAAATTGAGACAGGATACATGTTAAATTCCTTTCTAATTTCTATGCGGGGGAAGGAATTGTGATATTTCTGGAAGTTCATAGGGACTTTTGGTTTTTTTCTTCCTGTAATTTTTCAAACTTTTCACAAATGTGTAAACTTAAAATAGACAAATTTTAAGATAATATTATATGGAAGTACTCAACACAATAGCCTATGTGGTATCTCTAGCTTTAATAACGGATTTAGTGTCCCTGGGTGGATTCTGTGTTTTGCTGACACAATACTAGGACACTGAAAAAGAGGAAAAGATCGTTTACCAAAAAAATCAAAAACAAAAAAAAAATTACTATAAAATTTATTTTTTTCTACTGATACTTCATGTTCAGCTGTTGACCTTTCCTCACCCTGAAGAAATCATGGAAATTTTAAGATAACAGTATAATGACTGTGGGTTGAGGCACAGCTAAACTGGAATGAAGTCAGGTTGGCAAATTGTCATGCTGTTTTTGTATTTATTTCTTTCAACTTTAACACCCACAATTTATTAAGTGAGACTGTGGATAAAAGAGGAAGCTCAGAATCCTGTTTGGACACCGTTTAGGAAGGAAACCAGGTCTTTATGGGGCACCCCCTTCCTCTAAGCCACTGGCCAGGAAAACCATCTTTCTGTTTAAAACCTATTCAATCTGAGAGGTGGGGTGACTTTGGGAAGGAAGGTGACCTCTCCCTTGTAAAGTGGAATGGCTCTGTTTCCCTCATGACTTATTCAACTCATTTCCACCACTGTTTATAAGAACACTTATGCTGAATGCTTGAAGTGACAGCAATAGTCAGTTAAAATATGGCTCAAATTTCATGCCTTCAAATTTCCTATGTTATTTCAAATCTTTAATCATTATAATCCCGAATGGAGCTTTTGATCAGTTCAAGGTTTGCCGATGTCCTTTGGGAGTTAACAAGGGTGCTTCTTATAAGTAACAAAAGTTTAATCAATACATAGAGAGCTGTGAACTCATAAAAGCATGGCTGCTCTCAAATCTGGAAAGAGAACACTTTGAGGGGACCCACATCGTTTCCAAAATGGTACAGGAGGTATTTTTCTGGGATGCCTTACGCATGGGGGTCCACGGGCAGATTAGGATGTGGAAGTGATGTGACCTGCTGGCTGAGAGAAGCTATCAGAGGAACTTACTTATTTTGAAAACTTCTCAGTGTTTGGTGCACTGTAAATATCTTTGGATGTTGACCTCACCTTCAGCTACGCTCCTGGGTTCAATTTGCATTGCTCCATGGCTGTGAAACACTGTTTTCTTAAAATTAGTTCCTTTATTCCTTTCTTAAAAACATTTTAATTACCTCTTTATTTTGGGATAATTTTAGGTTTATAGGAAAGTTGCAGGGATAATTTAGAGTTCCTATATACCCCTCACCTTGTTTCCCCCAACGTTAACTCTTCACATTGCCATGGTACATTTGTCAAAACTAAAAAAAGAAAACGGACATTGGGCATTACCGTTAACTAAACTTCAGTCTTTATTTGGATATTACCAGTTTTTCCACTAATGTCTTTTTTTTTCTGTTCTGGAATCCAAGCCAGGCTACCACATCGCACTTAATCATCTTATCTCCTTCTGTCTTCTGAACTGTGACAGCTTCCGACTCTTTCCTTTTTCCCATGACCTTGGCAATCTTGAGAAGTACTGGCCAGGAATTTTGTAGAATATTTATCATGTTTAATAAATGAAAATGTATAACCTCTGGGATTTTTGAAGGAAAGCCCATGTAGACCTACTAAAAATTTGTACCACTGATTTTCCTTTAATAACCCAGTTTTACCCTGTTGATTGTTACTTTATCCTCTTACCAGTTTAATAGCATTCTAGAATTTAAAGTTGATGTATGATGGGTTTAATATTTGCTGCATATCTGTTTCATCTGTGTGTGCTTTGTACGGTCTCAGCTTTGCCAGTTTAAGCCCCCTAGAAATTTGGTGTTTTATCTGTTGTTTATGACAGATTCGAGATGGACAACCAAATTGCTACGTGTTGAAGAATAAAGATTTAGAACAAGCTTTTAAAGGAGCTATTTACTTGGAAATGGACCTCATATATAACCCGGTGAGTCTAGCTGGACCAAACATACCTCCCAGCTTCTCTCTACCTAGAGTAAAAGATGACCAGCCTGGTGAGACTCAAATCTCAGATCCATGTAAAATGTTTCAGACATGTTGCCACTAGAGAGAGAGAAGAGGGTTTTGAACTTCGACTCTAGAAGCAGTGCGGGACAATCCAGTTTTTAACTGGTATTAATCCCCTTGAGTCAGTAGAAATGATGGTATTTAATTCCCAGGACATCCAAATGTCAAGGAAAAACAAAACAAAACAAAAAAGTAAAAAAAAAAAAAAAAAAAAGAAAAGAAAAGAAAAAGAGAAATTTGTCAGCTTTATTTCCAGTAATCTTGAAGGTCACAGCTGGCAGTCAGACAGAGGTAGGTATTTTCAACCTCCTGACGTGTTATTTCGTTGTTACGGTAGATGTCTTGCTATCCAACACTATCAAGAGAAGTAGTTACTCATTTGGAAACTACAGTTGAAGGAGGAGTTTTTAAAACCTCTCTTCAATCTTCAGTTTACTATAAAATATGTAGATAATCTTTTGCCCATCTTTAGCTATGGGCATAAAATCTGTTTTTTATAGCATGGATTTATTATGTTTAGTTTTGTAACCTGTTCCTTGCATAAATACACTCATAACATCGATAATAATATCTACTTTCAGTATTGTTTTTTTATTTTAAGTGGACATCTAATTTAAAGATCCAAAACAATCTGAGTATAGAATTTTCCAGACTGTTTTTTCCCCATAAAATCATTACCTCATTATCTTTTTAGGGACTGACCTTTATCAAGGCTTTCTAGAGCGACCCAGATTTCAAGTCTTGGGGTCCATGCTTGGATTTCAATGATTTATAGGATACTTGATTAAAATATGGAATTATAATAATGGGCAAAACCGGCAGAAACCAGATTGGGAGTTAACACAGCTGATTCTCGGTGGGCATGTGATTTGATTGTTGGGAGAGGAGATTCCTTCATGTGCAGAGATGTGGCCTACTTAGCTGTGACCGTGCATATGCCGTGGTATCAGCCGCCGGTTCCAGAAAGGCAAAGGAGCACGCGGGTTAATCCAGTTAGCGGTATAAATGAATGTAGGGTAATGGAGTTTTTATGGTATTTATAAGAATGGCTGCCATTTAGTGGCCACCTACAATGGGCCAGGCTCTGACATTATTGCATTTAATCCTCCCAATAAACCTGGTAAATAGGTATCGTTAATGCCATTTTATGATGAGCCAATGGAATTAAATACGAGAGCTGATTTACTCATAAATGGGTGAGTCAGCATACAGATCCATGTCTTTCTGATTCTGCAGTGATTCCTATGCTACTCTGCATAGGAGTAAATACACTCTGCAGTGTATTTAAGGAATTATTCATAAAATCAACGGCGGGGACATTATTATATTTTTAGCCTCCAGTATGGAGATGGTGATGTTACATCCTTACCATTACCATTGAGTTCGCTTTCCCTTCGAGGAAATCCTCTGGGCATCTTGTACTGTCCGTGACCCTGCATTTCCTGTTTTCTTCTGGCCACACTTGTATACATAGTCTGTGTACACAGGTAAAACCCAAGTTTTAGGGAAGAGAGCATTATCGAGAAAATATGTTAGTGCCATTTCCCAGTTGTCCATCCAGTGGAGTGGAGAGGGACT
The DNA here is from genome assembly GCF_022355385.1 of Mustela nigripes. Classification (NCBI taxonomy): domain Eukaryota; kingdom Metazoa; phylum Chordata; class Mammalia; order Carnivora; family Mustelidae; genus Mustela; species Mustela nigripes. The sequence goes on from NC_081569.1 coordinate 12,671,033, forward strand.
TGAATTTTATTCTTTGAGCTTTTCCTCAGTACAGTGATTGGGACAAGCCAGAAAATCTCTCTGAGCCTCAGTTTATCCCCCACAAAATGGGTCTCACACGATTCATCTACTTATTTTTCCATAGAATTGAGAGGAAATGGGATTCTCTGTGGAAAGATGTTCTTAAAAGCAGGAAACTGATTTTCACAGACAAGGTGAAAAAATGGTTCAAAACCTTGACGGGAATGCAGTTTTATTGCTTTGAAACTGGTTCTAGAGCCTCCTGAACTCAACCAGCGCAGGGGTTTTAAAATACCTCCACTGATTTGCAAAGTGGTTGCAACAGTCTTGGCGTTCCCCTGGATCCAGTCTGACCTACCCCAGTGTGCTGGGGAAATGAGATCCCCAAGAACACATTAAGGGGTGTCCTCTGTCACCTCAGCTCCCTGCCAAAGGCCTGAGGGTCAGAAGATATTGGTTTCCACATTCTTCCCAGTCATTAACAAGAAAAAGAGAAGAATGAAGTCCATTTAAATGCTCTCTCTCTTTTTTTTTTTTTTTTTTTTTCTAAACAATGATGTCTTTCTAGGTCAAAGCAAGTATTAGGACTTTTACTCCCAAAGAAAAGCGCTTTGTTGAAGATACCCGCAAGCTGTCCAAGAAGGTAGGTGGGTACCCTTTAAAGGGGCCCTGATACACTCAGCACCGGAAGTGCTTATTTGTCCTCACTTAGCATCTCTCTCCTCCTCCCCCCTCCCCTCCCTTCCTTCTCCTCCTCCCCCTTCCCCCTCCCTTTCTCTCTCTGCCCCTCCATGTCCCTCTCCTTCCCTTTCTCCCTCCTTCTCTCCCCCACCCCCCAATTCTCTCAGCTTCTCCCCATCTCCACTCCTTCCTGGGCCTCTCCCCGTCTGTCCCAGAACAAGGACCTCAGTCAGCAGGATAAGAAGGGACGGACTGAAAACTAAATGTTGGATGAAGGAGAAGGTGTCACCCCTCTGTTCATCTCCTGCGTCATTCTGTCAAGGAACATTCCTAGTGCCAGCAGCGGCTGTAGACTGACTCAGCTCACCCTGCTAGCCTCAATCAGTTAAGGCCCTTTCCGCCTCTGTCCTGTCAAGGTCACAGGGAGGTGCTCTGCCCAGGGAGGCCTTAACTGCCTCAGCCCAGCAGATCTTAGGGTTCTCTAGCCTCAAGATCCCTCATGATGCTCCTACCATTTTTGTACTGTCTACACATTTGGAATGTGTTGGCATTTTACCGCATTCTGGGTCAACTCTCTCCCTCTGCTGGTTTCCCTTAATCCCCCTCTCATCGGTTCAACAAAAAGGGATGATCAGGGCCCAGTAGGGGACGTTTTGCATTTTTTTAACATGACCTTTATATTTCTTTTCAGAGTCCCTCCCTGTCTTACTCTGAAGCAGCCCAGGATTTCACTCAGTACCTATTGTCCCTCCTCAGTTGTGTAACAAAGAACAAAGTGTCCCCTTTTTAAAGTGTTTATTACTTCCACCACTTCCTGTGGGGTGAGCAGCTGTGGATGACATAAAGCCGTTAAATATAAACGCATCTCCTCACCCTTTTGTTTCCCATGAACTTCTGGGCACACTTGGGAAAGGCCTGGAATGTCTTCTGAAGGGAGCATCCCCGTGTTTTGTTTTGGTCTGCCATAACATTGAGTGTAATATTTATTCGGTGTAATCTGAGTAAACGTCTTTTATTATTTTTATTATTATTATTATTATTATTACTACTGCCTTGTGCCCTATTTTCTTGAAAGTTAAAACCTGCGGTTGGAGTCTCTGGGCTGGCTGCTTTGCAAGCAAGTTGAAATGAATCTGCCTACAACTGGGAGAAAGGACATTTACTTTGCCAAGCACGACCTCCGCAGGGGGTGGCTTTGGGCTCTGAGAGCTCCAGGGGATTTAGGGCTGAGATCCTCAGGTCTGTTAGGACCTTCCCCACATGTCTTTCACCTCAGCATGTTTCCAGATTTTTACACACTTTGAGCTTATGTTGAATTATGATGCAGGTACTTGAGATCCTTACCCATGGCAGGCACCTTTCAAAGTGTCCACAAGGTAAATACTAAGATCAACCCCATCCTATAGGACCAGAGAGGTTAGGAAACTGGTTGGAGGCTGCACAGCTAAGAGTTGGGAGAGCTGGATTCTCCTCCCAGAATTAGACTTTCCTGTAGTCTTTTCCTTCTAGACTCTATGAGCTAGAATACTTGTACATCTAGTTTCTACAAAAATCCATCCATTTCCTTCTAAACTAATAAGCTCTCTCTCTCTCTCTCACATACACACACACACAGACACATACACACACCACCCCAAATGCCTTGCTTCCGTAGCTTTTGCCAGCTCGGTTTTGTCCTGAATATTATTGAAACAGGCTACTCTCCATCAAAAGAGCTACAAAGTGCATTGTATTTTTTTCCTTCTGTGGATGATGGTGTTTTAGGAAGAATTTTAGAAAAAGCATGAGGAATTTTTCCTGTCTATTTTTTTTTTTTTTAATTGGCAGCTATGCAGACTATAACTTAAATGACGGAGCCGCCTGATCTAAAGAGAATATTTAGAGTATTTCAATCTCGTTCCTTATTTTCCATTCTTTTTATTAGATCTTATCGAGGGATATAGACCGTGTGAAAAGAATCACCATGGCAATGTGGAATACAATACAGTTCCTTAAAAGCTGCTTCCAGTGGGAATCCACGGGGAGAAGTGCCGTTGCATTTGTGGTAAGCCTCGATTTTATGTTCAAATTATTTGTGTTTGAGTCTCAAATCCAAACGCAGATGAGTTTTATTTTACACACATGATGCAGGATTCTACACATTGAATGCAGCCGAAGTTCACACCTGTAAGGAAACTTCAAAATATAAATGATATCCATCTGTGTATCTTTCTGAAATATACTACAGCGTAGGTGACTAGGTAGATGTCTAAGACTGTACGTACAGCAGATTTACCCTTGGAAATCCCTTCAGTTACCCAAAGCTTCCTCAGACACTATCTCTCAGTAAGTTTACAGACCTCAATTCTATATTTTTGTAAAATGTTTTTTTCCACTCAAAAAGGTATCTTTATTCAGGGTGGTTTTTATATTAACTGTGTCCCTGTAGTCCCTCCATTGTTACTATTTCTCTCCCTCTGTCCCAGTGAGTGCCAGTGTTTTGTGAAAAAAGTGATGGTTGAAGACTCACATGATGAAATTGCTTGTTTATAATTTAAGTAAATCTTCACAGACTTTGATATAAAAACATTGATTTCTATCAAACTACTTGAGTCACATGACAAGGTGACCCAACACCACAGAAGGGAGTGACTAATGTAAGTCAGAGCATTCTTCCTTCTCTCTGGTGAACCATCCTTAGGAGTGAAATAAAACCACAAAATCTTCTTGCAAGAGCTGCAAGCGTTCTCAGAACCACCTAAGTTAACCTCTGAGAGCCCAGGACTCTTTTAACGACTTGAAAGTTGGTGCCATGCCCTCAACTTAGGCCTCCGGGCACCCTCTGCCATTTGTAAAAAGGACTTGTTCTTGAAGAGATTGGTAGTGTCAGACATGGAAAGAGACATCAAATATCTCCCAACTGCTAATCTTGCCCCCCCCCTTTTTTTAAATCATGCTATTAACCTTTGTATTTTTGCAAAGATCACAATAAGGCCTAACAGGATGTGTGAGTGGTTCTGAGTCAGGATCTTCGGTAAATCATGAATCTTCTGCCTCTGTTTTTCTTCTTTTTTTTTTTTTAATTGTCCATGCTTTCTCCAACCTCATAGGCACATCTTCATTTAAAAAAAAAAAAAATTAAGGACGCTTGGGTGGCTCAGTCATTAGACATCTGCCTTCAGCTTAGGTCATGATCCCAGCGTCCAGGGATCAAGGCCCGCATTGGGCTGCCTGCTCAGCGGGGAGTCTGCTTCTCCCACCCTCCCTGCTTTGTGTTCCCGCTCTCACTGTCTCTCTGTCAAATAAATAAATAAATACAATCTTTAATTATTTTTTCTTTAAATCAGCCTAAGATATCAGTGCGTTCAAGGTCATTCCCATCTTTATTCCTTATTACACATATCACAAACACACTATATCAGCTCCACAAGAGACTTTTTCTTTGCCGTGGAGAACGTTCTGTTTGGTTTCATTAATTTTAGATTTTCGTTGCCTCAAGATGTAGAGGGCCTATGAGGGCTGTGACCTGGACTTTTAATATACTTCTTCTTTGGTCTGAAGCTGCTAAAAACAACTGGCCTTAATAAAAACATAAATAAGAGTGCTGTTAATCCGTATCTGTCTTGGTCTGGCATTTATTCATCTACTTCTTTTTCTTTCAATGTTCTCCTCAGCTGGGGACTTCGTGTTGGCGTCCTCCTCAGCCTCCCCACCTGCACTTCCCACCTGAATTCTCTTCAAAACTTTCCACAGAATGTTCTCTTGTGATTCTGGGCACAGGAGGAAAGTCAACACCATCGGTGGCTTCTTCCAGTCAGCACTGCAGCCAGCCCCTTTGAGGAGGAAAGGATTTCCTCTTTCTTGAGCTTAATTTCTGGCCCTGCGATTTTTAGAAAAACAGAGCTCCATTGCACGGACTTCTGTAAAGGAATGACAGAAATGATTAATGGGCTGTTGGCCTGATCTGAAGAAAGATTAGAACAAATGAATAGAAATAGGTCGTCTACTCGAGGGGACTTCTCAATGGGAAGGGGGCATTGGCAATGGGTCCACCGCCCAGTCCCGGCACATGTCCGTCCTGGGGGGGCACTACGCCGGGAAACACATTCCTAGGCTAGCAGACTGCAGTGGCTGCTTCATCCTTTCAAATCACTGTGGCCCCAAAATTGAAGATAAAGGCTCTTCCATTATCCATATAAAGGCTCTCCTCTTTGGTTCTCCACAGTATGATGTTGCAAGGATACATGGGTTTGGGAGAGTCTCCATTGTCTCTGTGTGTGTGTTTACTGGGGGATGTTTCCCACTGGACGTCACTGAGAAAGTGCAGTCAACCAGGAACGCAACGTGCGTGCACCTTTTCTCTGGAGGTACTAGAATGAGGAGTGCTCCCTTCAAGGTATCCCTTTCCAGTTTTGATTTGAAATCCCGTGTCCGAACGTTTATCTCGTGTCTACTTGGACCAGCCTTGGCAGATCTCAGAGATACTACGGATACAGAGAGAGGTGGTTTCGCCCCTCCCTGAGCAGATGAAGGGTTATGTTACTAGAGACTGCTTTCGTGACTGTTATCATCATGGTCATTCCAAAAGTCTGTTCCTAAAGTAAGAGCATATAAAGAAAAGGTACTTTCAGAATAAAAGAAAGTATGTATATTAGTCTCCCTTATTATATTTTAAGACCATGGGTATCTAAGTCTTCATTTGTGGAGAGAACTTTTTGCTTTTCGACCTCCTGCCTACCTACTTCTGATGTTAGCCTCCTGTAGGGTGTACAGATGGTTAGTTTCATCCTTCAGGGCCACCACTGGCTGTGGTACTGTGTCCCTGACTCTGAGGAACTGCATTAAGGGTTATCTTTCTGCAAAGTGTTGGGTCCTCAGGTGACCTGGGCCAGAGAAAGGAAGGGCTCCTGTGATGCCAAAGCCCTGCTTCTTTTCCTTGCTGCCCTGTGGAGAGCACTGGGTTTGTCTTCAGGGCTACAGCCTGAGTCTCTCCTATGACCCACCAGGCACAAGGTGCTGTTACTGGTCCTTATTCATCCGTGCGACCATTGAAGCTTCGCCCACTTGTCTTGGCGCTGTAGGAGCCGAAGAATTTTGTGGTGATTTAAAGCAAAGTCTCAGGCTGAGGTTTTACTACGTAATAGGACTGCATTTGAAGGCCTTTCTGTATTCAAAAGAAGGATCCATAGTGCCTGAGGGCTCACAGCACAGGTGGGTAAAGAAGTGTTTCTGGTGGGCCAGTTCTCAGTGGGGCTATGTCTTCCTCCCAAGGTCCTAGAAGTGACTCCAGCAGCACAAGCTAAGGGCAAAACTATAGGATTTTTTTTTTCTTATGTTTTGTCAGATAATTTAAAGTAGCCTATTAATGTCATGTCAGTGTTTCTATTTTCAGATGAGACACAACATGAACCTTGTACGATCGTGTTGAGGGTACTGTGGCTGTTCACTTTAAGACGTAAGCAAAGCATACGTTTTCTAAGGATTCCTATGGGTGTGGATAGGATATATTCATATATCTTATGTTGAAAGCAGGGTTAAAGACAAGTGGCCTATAAAGATAGAAGTCCACATGGTGTCTGGTCAGAAGTGGGTGGACAAACATGGGGTGAATTTATCTATTAGACTGTCCAGGCATAAGCCCCTCCACCCTGGGATTAATACCCTCTCCACTTACCCAGGGGACTGTACTCCTTCCCAACACTCGGAGAAGAGTGTTTTTAATTCACTGGAACATGCTATGCGAATGTTGCCTACAACCTTGAGTTCATTGTTGTAAGAAATTAAATTTGGATTTTTTCAGAGGGGTTGAGCCATTCCGAAGCATGTGTCTATAGGCTTGATTTCTGTTTTGTTAGACAACAGGATATCTTGCTCATTGTTGTCTCTTGAGTCTTTCTCTTTCCTCCAGATTTTCTAGATATTTTACTTTGTGGCATTTTCTGAGCTTGACTCATTATAAATTAAATATGTATATATTTTCTTTTTTCTGCTCAGAGTCCCTATTCTCAACTTTTCCAATGGGAAAACAAATTAATAGGAGATGTCACTTTATTGACAGAGGCCAAGGGTAACTAAAAATCATGCTTAGAAGAAGCACATCTGGGTATTTCCCTGTGAATGGATTTGTAATTACACATGGTGTTTCATAGACCTGCACATGGCTATTTTCAGACACAGACTTTCACCTCTAGGGATCTTTAAGAGCTCACGTTTCGGTGCTTACTGTGTGTCTAGTGCTGTCTAAAGCCTCTTGGAAATGTTACCTCGTCTAGTCCTCACCAATACCTGCTGATGTAGGTACCAGTTATTGCCTTCTTTGTACAGATGAGAAAAATGAACCCATAGAGGTTAAAGAGAGTGTCAGAGCTCATATGCTTTTAAGCCCAGCTGGGATATTAACCCAGACCATCAGGCTTTGGAGTCCATGTGTTTAACCAATGGGCTATACTACCTCTCACTGATGTTCAGAATGCAGTAATTGTGGTCCTTGTACTTAAATAGATGATAATGACTCTAGGGACAAGGACACTGGTCATTTCAGATATGTGTTTAGGTGGAATGAATGGGAGTTAAGCCTTTTCCAAGTTGCTTTGGGGGAGGGGGATCCCTCATCATGTGGGTGGGAATAATTCTTAGTCATGGTCATTAACATTGGCAAGAGATAGAGCCAGAACTGAAGAGGCATAAGGTGGAGATGTCTGTGCCATATCTGTGGAAGAGCCCGGACCCTGGGAATCACATGCACATGACATCCTTGGAATCTAGCTGGATGGTCTGGAAAATCTCAGTGGCTGGTTCCAGGCTGAGACCCAAATTGAAGACGGAGTTATTTTTACCCACATTTCAGGGGAAGCTCTTAGATGATGGAGAGCATGAAGGCTGAAAACAACTACATGAGGGGGGTCATGGATAGACTATATACTTTTGCCAGATTCCTTTTGAGAATTCCAGGTTATTCGAAATAAGGAATAAGAGTAGAGACAAGGACATTTATCTATCTATCTACCTTAGTGCATTCCTTCAAAATGTCTTAAGGCAACAACTATCGTAGAAAGAGATAGATCCGTATTTCTTGTGGTGGGGAGCAATGGGGTACTCTATAGTCTATCCCCATGTTTCAATACAAATACATTATTTAATGATAGGATAAATGGAATTTGTTCTCCAAAGATAATTCTGCATTGTGATGTTTGTACCATAGAATCAGTCATCTATAGAGGGTTTTTGTTTTATTTTTCTGTTGGGTACATGTATTTTACAAATTCCAATACTGTCTTTGAAAAGACCTAAAGTTACATTATGGCAAAAGTAAGTGTTTTGTTTTTTTTTTTTTTTATGACAAAAAAGCATTTACTTGACAGACGGCATCATCAGAAGATTATTTTAAATAGCAAAGTTCTCCTAATGCTGTAAAAAAGGATTGCATTTTTTTTTTCTTCAATTTTCTACTAGTCTTTCAGGCACACACCTATTGCTTCAAGAGAGGCAAGTCTGTGGGGCATTGATGGATTCCTTATTTTATTAAATTTTTACTTGGGACGTTTGATGTTAAAAAGTAATCTAAATCTACCATATATCAATGGGTATCTTCATAAAGCTATGGTTTTAACATCTGTGACTTTTTTCCTCAATTTTTTGAGTGTCAGAAAATGAAGAATTTCTTCTTCAGAGTCGACAGGGCCTGTAATATGAGACATAATTTAAAGCATCAATCAACCTCTCCTTCTCCAATAAGGTTAAAAATACAGTTCCCCACTTTCTCAGTGAAATTCCATATTTAGCATACATGGGATTCTTAGCTTTGAGAGATCCTGGAATGTTGAGAAAGGTGAAATGACTTCTCATCGAACTTACAAACAACAGCAACAGTAACGGAATGGACCCTTCCAACCCACATGCTACACGGGTGAATAAACACACACACACACACACACACACACACACACAGGAGACTAAGAAGCAAAGGTATCTGGGAGATACAAAGTTTCTCCGTGAAACATTTTATGGAAACAGTTTAATTAGCCCTTTTATGAGATCTTGAGGATTACTTCTGTCCAGGATCCATTGTGTGGTCTAAAGAATATTCAGGTTGAATGTACTTTGCTACAAATGACAGCGATAATGGGAATTTTGTTTTTACATCAGACTTTTAAAATAGTGCTGGTCCATGTCTTCTCGATGCTTTTGATATTTATGTATTAACTGTGTCTAAAAGATTTACTTCTTCTCTAAGTTCTATCATCAATTTATTCACAACTTGATGCACCTGCATTTGATTAAGCATTTGGTGGCCGTGTTTCCATCTCCACCAGAAGTCAGTTGTATGTGCAGAACAGACCTCACTGCCTGTTCAGTAGGTGTTTGCGCGGTTGGAGCTCAAGATTAACAGTATTTCTCTAAAGCTGAAAAAAAAAAAATCCAGTTCCAATAACCACTTCGTCTGGAGGAGAAGATATTTTTTGACATTTTAAATGCATCCATATATACCTGTGTACAAAATGTATAAATATATCGTGTAAAATGCTTAAACTATTTGACAATTTATTGTTTTATTTAACATTTATAAGATGATTTCCCAAGCCTTCCTTTCACAGAGGACTACATAATATACCTTCAAAAATATTTTAAAGGGTGTTTTTCAGCATTTTTTTCTCAGAACAATCCATCATCACACATTGTGATTATAATTTTTTACAACATAATTGCACCTTCTATTGACAACTTCTCAGGCATTAACTAATTATGCCATTTAATAAAATTACAGTAATTGCATTAAAAGATTATCTGTTGAAAATTTAAAAGGACACTCTTAACTACTCTAGCATATTTTCATGTTTATATTTTCAACTTTGTAATTGAATTGCACTCTCAGACAGAATCATAGCTAGGGTAACTGAAATCATTTGGTATTTTGGAGCATCCCAATTTGACTAGTAAGCATGAGATATTTTTTTTTTTTTTAATTCCTAGAAGAACATACATTGCCGGTCTTCACATGGCCCCATTAGATAACAAGCGAATGGTTAACTCTCACTTTTGTATGACAGGTGCCAGCTCTGTATGGGAATGCTTTTGTCTCTACCTACTGCCTCCTCTAAGCTTTCTTGAGGGATACACACACACACACACACACACACACACGTTTTCTGCCTTCTGTGAGTTTTCTGGTTGGGAGCCATCGTCCTTTGCAGATTCTCAGTGAATTCAGTCTAGTTCTCTACTGTCCAGAAATATCCTACTGTTAATTTGAACTTGGTCCTGACTGTAGGGTCTTAATCTTAGAGAAAGAAGAGATCAGGAGGTCATGTCACTCCTTGACCCAGCTAGTGCCCTCTTTAGGCTTGCCCCATTCATTCGCTCCCTCGCTTTCTACAACCATTGTCCAGCATCTCAAGCACTATTAGATACTGAAATACAAAGATGAAACTGTCATGCTAAGTCCTCCCCAGTCCCTTATCTGCCTCCCTTCTCCCCCCATCTCCCTTCATTCCTCTCTCCCTTCCTCCTCCTCATCCATCTACCCCTCCTCCCAGCTTCTCCCCGGCCTCCCTCCCCTTTTCTCTTGCCACCTCCCCTCCCTGCCTCCCTGCCACTCTCCACTGCCCTCCTCTTAAAGTTGAAACCAAAGCGGTGCCATTTAATGATGGACACACCCCATAAGAAAAATGAAATGTGTCCTTTGGAGATGAACTTTGATAATATGCAAGGGAATATTTTAAAAATAGGAAATGGAGGGGGGCACCTGGGTGTCTCAGTGGGTTAAGCCTCTGCCTTCGGCTCAGGTCATGATCTCAGGGTTCTGGGATCGAGTCCCGCATCGGGCTCTCTGCTTGGCAGGGAGCCTGCTTCCTCCTCTCTCTCTCTCTCTCTCTCTCTCTCTCTCTGCTTGCCTCTCTGCCTACTTGTGATCTCTCTTTGTCAAATAAATAAAATCTTAAAAAAAAAATAGGAAATGGGTTATAAGAGTGGGTAGGGATTATTATCTGGTATCACTATTGGTAGGTGTGGTGGTATTCTCCTAACTCAGAGGCTTCATGAGAGCAGGTGCACACGTACGTGCACATAGCTGCTGATTCATCACGGAGGATGTTAGGTAAGGACTTGGGGAAGACCTGTTCCAGGATAGGACAGAAATGCAGATCATTGTATTATACACAATACTCTATGGTGTTCACGCATCAACTCTTTCTAGGGCTCATTCATGGGCATAGAATCACCAAATGCCAAGCACATGGCTCTGTCTTTAAAGCTCTGAACATTCCTCATGTTTGATCTAATAAATTAATTTTTCACATCAAAAATGGAGGAATTTTATTTCTATGACCTAATAATTCAGGTTAATGTGAAAACACTAAGGGCTTATTCAGTGTATTGTAGCCATATGTTGGAAGGATTGTGAGCTACACAATGACAAAGGCCCCATTTTCTACTTCTGCGTATGTCCTTAATGGCTTACGTGTTGTGTACACAGTAGGATTCTGATCAACGCTTCTTGGGAGAGAGTTAGAACCAGTACAAACCATCTATGATCAGACACTGCTTTCTTTTTATTCTAATTCCTCCTCTGACCGTGACAGCCTGGGACCCCATCAGAGGGTAAAATCCAAAGACAGTCTAACAGCTGCATCATAACCTTGTGTAGTATGCATTTTTCTAGCTTTCTCTTGATGTTGCCCATCCAAGGGGGTGGTGCTGATCTAAAGCAAAAGGGCCAAAAGGCAGCCAGCAGTTGGAGAACCAGGGGGGAAGGGGGAAGGAGCTGGCAAATCTCTAACCCAGATCAGCATCCCCCAAAGGAGCGGGATTTTATTTTAAATTCTCATAGAGTTGAGTGCTTTTTTCCCCTCTTTCTCCATCTGTTTCTGTATGTGACACCTGGATGTGCAAACATTTTGTATGATGCAAAAATGAAAAAAAAAATCTAGAAATAAAAGAGAAGGAGAGGGAGAAAAATCACCAATGTGTGTGTGAAAAGTTATAACTGGTTCCCCGCTTTGGTTTGGACCTGTTGAAGAGCCATGTTCAGCACTTATACTTCTGGCTAATTTGATGCTGCTTTTTTTTTTTTTTTAATTTAATTTTTTTTTTATTTGTGGTCCAAGCTTTGTCATTTATTTCTAAGCTGTCATTTTTATTAGTCTCTCTGGCTGATCTTTGGGGCTCCCCATCAGGTGGCACGTGCTCTCCGTTGTCTGGCTGGGCTTGGCAAGTGGATGGCCCTTTTATTGCCATGTGCGATGCGGGCATGCTTGCCTTAGCCTGTAGCCTGTAATTAGACCCACTACAGGCGACAGTTACAGGAGAGCCTGGTAATCATTCCAGCTCCCTGATCCTATGTTTATGGAGAGAAACCTTCTTTGTGGTCTGGTGACGGTTTACTATGCTGTATTGTACTTTTTGCCGTTTGATTTATGACTTCAGAAGGTGTGTTTTGCTGCCTTTCCTCCTCTCTCAGTGTTGTGTCATTGGCTTTTTAAATAACAGCTAATTTCGGGGTGTGGGGGAGACATTCAGTGGCCTGATATTGCAGCTCTCACTTTGATTGAAAAGATGCAAAGACAGTTAATATCCAATTCAATAGGTCCTCCCCTAAGCCATGTTTCTGTACAATGTTTGCTGACTTTTAATCTCACTGGGATTTTCTTGTAGTCCAAATTCATATGTACCCTGTGTGTGTGTGTGTGTGTGTGTGTGTACATTCATGTATGTATGTATGTATATGTATATATGTGTATATATATAGCCCAGATCCATATATATATTATATATAAATAATATATACACATTTATATTTATTTCCTGAATTCGTATATGTGTATGTTTCTTTAAAATGACTTTTCTATTTCTGAGCAAAGTTTTAAAAATTTTTGTTTCAAGTTTTTGCCAAAGATACTTCATTTTGTCAAGAAAAAAAAAAAAAGAAAGAAAGAAATGCCCTTCTCAGCTTACTAGGTGTTGAAAATGAGACCCTCATGGCTACTGTTTTAAGTCTGGAGAAACACGGAACTATAGAATGTTAAATTAGAGGCCCTTCACATTCAGTAAAATGATTTTTTCCAAGGCCTCGTGGCTCATTAGAACAGAGGATGCTGCTCAACCCCTATACACTTGTCTATTATGTGATGTTTGTGGTCATGAACCTTACAATTAAGGTTTTAGTTCATGAGTGTGAACTATGTCTGCATGGTAGCTGTGAATTATGTTCTTGAAATAAAAGAACATTTTTTCCTTAAGTCTTATGTTTGAACGATTTTGTATATGTCTGAAGACCTGCTACTCAGAATGGGGCTTGGAGGAGCAAAAGTCTGTATACTTACTTCATATACATCTGGCTGACCCTTCTTTTACAGGTGGTAGGTCTTTCTCTTCTCTTCTTTTCTTTCTTTCTTTCTTTCTTTTTTTTTTTTTTAGTATTTATTCACTTGACAGAGAGAGAGCATGCATACGTTGGGTTGGAGGGTGTAGGGTAGAGGGAGAGAGAGAATCCCAAGCAGACTCAGCTCACCAGTGCATGGTCTCACAAGGAGCAGATTCCAAGATCATGACCTTAGCCAGTATCAGGAGTCGGTCACTTAACTGACTGAGCCAGCTAGGTGCCCCAGGTGATGGATCTTTCTAATCCAAACTTTATGTTGATAGTGATGAAGACATAAATACGATGATCATGATGGTCTGTGCTTTTGTGTTTAAGCTTTGACATCAGCCCTTAAAACCTGTTCTTTATCGGGTTACAGTAACAGTTAGTGAAATACTATCTAACATTTGTCTTTTGCTTAAAGAGCAACAAAACCCTAAGTATGAATTTGCTGATACTTTCTTCTCTGGTAGATTTCTTCTCTGCCGGAAGCCAGGTACATGCAATTATAAACTTTTTTGTAAACTGTTCCTTAGCAGAAACTGCTCTCCTTGGAAATCATTGAAGTCCTTACCATTTTGGTAAGGAAATTACTGTAGGTTAACCTTCCATCAGAATTTTACTTTGCAAAATTGGAGAATGGGATATGCTTTGCTCTTAAAAAATTGGCTGTGGCCACAGTCTCCTACACCTCTTTCAGAAAATTTAAGTTTGCATTTCATTGGTGAGATTTACATGTTTAATAATATATATATTTTCAAAAGATAAATAATTGATATCCCAGCAATTTAATGCACACACATAGGCGCCCACAGACATTAAGAGAGGAAGAGGAGGAAGAAGAGAAGAAAGAAAAAGAGGGAAAGAAAGAATGGCAAATAGCCTATTGCTTGAGTTTACTTAAAGATTGTCCTGCAGGTGGCGATAGAAACTCATAAATGATTAAAGTCCAAAGCAAATTTCTGTGGATGGCTTCTTGGGGATTTTAATTTCAGCAATTTATTTTTAATTTAATACAATTATCTATGAGCAGAAATCATTATATTAGTTTAAAAAAAACTCAAGTTTTGGCATTGTGTAATCTCGATTGATGATTCACTCAGATATTCTATGGTTTTTTCATCTTTAGGCATAAGGAATGGGATCTGGACTATTGTGAAGTTGGTACAGATTTCACAGGACAACCATTTTTAAACCTGTTTTCCCCCTTTATTTTTAGTTTTCCTAGCTAAAATTGTATGCCTGCCATTGGTCAGGGTTATAAAGCCCTTTGCTATTGTACTAAATTACTTAGGCATAGTGCTGTGTGTGTGTGTGTGTGTGTGTGCGCGCGCGCGCGCGCGTGAGTGTGTCTGTACACAGATACACCTTCTCATCAGAGTATGACATCCAGTTGGTTTAGGAAGACATTTCCTTCCCTAGCTAACTGTTCGTGGTTAGTTTTAATCTGAGTGGGATCAATTTTACCCGGGGATTAAAAACATAACATAAGTAATTTCTTTTAAAATATTAGAGGATGCATAGTAGATACGGTCACATTTTTTCCAGTTACTTTCATTATTTCATTTTGGATTTTAGGCATTGTTGAAGCAAAGTTAAAGCATTCAGTAGATCTTTATTTGGTAATCCAGTTTCAAAAGTTCTTAAACTGGTTTTTATGAGTATCTATTTCCATCTGCTATTTTTTCTTTTTCTCTTAAGCTTGGGTTTGAAAATGCTCACTCTAAAGCGATTTGCTGAAACATAAAGCTAATATGCACCTCTTCTCTTTTCTTGTAGTCTCATTTGCAAAACCTTGGCAGTCCACATTTTCAAGGGGGAACTGCCTTGATTCTAAGAAAATGTAATTATTTTACTTTAAATGCGGTAGGCTTTAGATGCTGAGTGTCATCAACAGGCAGCTGTAATAGTCTTGAGCAAATTATGTGAATTTCGGCCTTTGTCTCTTTTTTGGACATTTCACCAAGTCTTGTGATAAAGTTCAAAACCAATAAGGTCTTGTATACCATGAAGTTAGATACAGAATTTCTTATAATGGAAGAGGGAGGAAAAGAAAAAAGAACAGAAAAGAAACCCAGCCTTCTTATATTCTGTTTCAATTGCTATTCCAATTACTCATGAGGGAGAAAAGTGGAAAGTAAGTCAGACTCTCAGAAAACCTATTTTGCTGTCTTTGTATGAAGAATATTCAGTTCTCTGTTAGCAGCTGACCAAAATCTAATCCATTAAAAAATATATCGCGGTAAGCAGTTCTTGAAAATGTTTATAATAAATGGTAAAAGCCAAGCTTCCACTGTGAGATTAGCAGTTGGAACAGGATGTGTTCATCAGGAAATGGGTTATTGCCTGACCGATGTGCCTTGCCACATGACCTGCAGGACAGATGAAGATTTAAAAGCTTGGAGTACAAGGAGTTGATTTGACCCCCCCCCCCCCCCCCGCCACCCAACCTTTGCTTTCTTTTGCATATTACAGTACTGTTTATCGCACCTGGAGTTTTTCTCAGTGAGTCGATTATGAAGTTCAACTTGTAGACAAAAAGCATCAAATATTTTGGAGGTTGTCCCCCTCCCTGCCCTCCCATGCTCATCTAATGACCCGTCCATATGAAAGAAAGCAATATCAGAGGCTCCCCTTCACAATTTTGCTTCCCATGGTTTTAGTTAGCCAGTGTCAACCAGGGTCCAGGAGCAGATGACCCTCTGTCTGACGTGCATCAAAAGGTCACTGGTAGCCTAGCACTCCATCCCAGGACCAACATCATTCACCTCACCACACCAAGTATTTTAGCATCTCTTGTCATCCCAAGAAGAAGAGGGAGTACCTACAAAAGACACTGAGAGAGGCCACATTCACGTAACTTCTGTTAGAGTATGTTGTTAGGATTGTTCTGTTTCATTAATCGTTGTTAATCTCTTACCGTGTCTAATTTATAAATTAAATTTTATCATGGGTGTGTATGTAGGGGGAAAAAACACAGCTTCTATGGGGCTCAGTACTCTGTAGTTTCAGGAGCCACTGGGGGTCTTGGAAGGTATCTTCCTCCCAGATACCAGGGGTCTACTGTAATTCACTTTTACAGAACAGACTCTGTAGCTTTAAACAATGATAAGAGAATTGTGAAAGACTCTTTTCCAGAAGTCTAGACTCCCTCCCTTCCTCCCTCCCTCCCCCCCTCCCATCTTAAAGATACAGGAAGTACACAGAGGATTAAGGTGATTTTCCGGCTTCTGCTTGATTGCAAGCCAGTCTCAGACCTAGTGGACAGGAGCGATCATGAGTAATGCCTTCTATGGGGATGATACCTATAGTAACAGGCAGAGTGACTAAGAGATCAAATATGCTGGCTAAAAAGCCTTAGGGAAGCATTATGTGTCTGAGGTCTGATCTATTGTCTGGGAGGTCGGAGAGTGTTAATGCACTCTGCAAAGATTACACTCCCTCTCTAATTGCTCTGACACTTCCTTAAAGGATTTAAACAGTCAGGAAAGGTGACGCTCCTTGTCAATTTTTGTCTTGTGCCTGCAGTTGAAGTTTATCTGTCTTTCCGCTGAGACCACTAGATCAAGTAACCTAGCCGTTGTCAAAAGCATAAACTCTGAATTAAGAGTGAAAGCAATGAGAGATGTTATTTACAGCTCCATTATTATTTGCTCTTTAAATGTTTTGCCTTCCATTTCTGGTGTTTGCATTGGGAAAGTGACAGCATATCTGTGTTCAAAATGGGGGCTGAAATGAGGCTAAGGCTTCCCGTCGATTTTTGATCAGATTGTTATCTTTTCTCCATGCTGTAAGGCCCAAGGTGGCCTCTTGCATTTGGGTTATTTCAGTTAAAGACATGGAGGATAGTGAACTTTAGCATTTCCCCTGCGGCATCCCCCACCCCCAAAACTCTCTCTGTCTCTGTCTCTCTCTCTCTCTCTCACACACACACACACACACACACCCCATTCTGAAATGTTTATCCTGAATTAGGCATTTACAAGATTAATCCACCAGAAGGACCGGGTGACTTTGTCCAGACCATCACTGTAAATTTCAAATGTCTTACACACACATTTTTACAAAGCTCTCTTCTGCCTTAGAGAATGCTTCCTCAATCCTGTGCGTCTAGGAGCGGATATAGGAAATCTTATCAGACTCTGTGTCTCTTAATGTTGCTTTGATTATAACTCAGTATTTTCAAAATGACACCGAAAAGCTTCAAGGAAGGTTTTGCCAATTCTTCCGTGACGGTAGTTCAGGAAATATAGGGGATCTGTGTATCTGAGCAAGCATATTGAATCCTTAAATTCATCGTGTGTATCGCCGAAGGAGTGGGGAGGGCAAGCTTGCATTCCGCCCCGAGCGTTTCCTACCCGCTACGCACAGTGGCATCATTGAGAGGCAAGAATTCCTCTTAGATCAGTTCAAATCGCTAATACATGTGGCTTCGAGCCTACGATATAATATTTATGTAGCTTCCAAA
This sequence comes from Mustela nigripes, assembly GCF_022355385.1. NCBI lineage: Eukaryota > Metazoa > Chordata > Mammalia > Carnivora > Mustelidae > Mustela > Mustela nigripes. Next base: position 12,688,516 of record NC_081569.1, read on the forward strand.
AGACACTTGGGAGGATTCCCTGTAATTCACCATGGTAGTCTGAATGATGGGTGTAGAAGGATTTTTTTTTTTTTTTAAAGAAATCCTTGTTTGTCCCATGGGATTTTCACACTTTTCGGCTGACGGCACTGTATTTTACTCATACTGTATAAAGCTGTCAGTGTATTCGTTATATGTGTCTCCGGAAGGCTCTGAGCAGATGACAGGAACAATTGCTAGAGGGGAAAAAACACATTTGAATCAACATCTTCAGAGCAGAATTTCTCCAGTGTCTCCCGTTCCTGTTCCTGCTCCTACGTGGACTGTCCCTCGCACTTTTTCTTCTCGCGTGCTCTCTCACACTGTTGGTAGATTACACTGAATGTTTCATCTGTATATAAAAATTAAAAATTCAAACAACAATCTGGCCCGCATGAAGAACAGGCCCTTTGGGCATATGGTTCATTATGCATATTCGTTTAATTACTAAAACACTTGGGATGGCTTTCCTGCCCTTGCTTTCAACTTACAAAGTTGGATCTCTTCTGTTGCACAGAAAATGTAGCACAGAATTCTGCAGGAGCAAAAAAGAAAAGAGAAAAAAAAAGAGCCTTTGAAGAAATTACTAGAATTCACCAAAAGGAAGTGTGATTCTCACGATGAACCCAGTGGAAAGAAGAATTTCTCTCTGTCTCTCTCTCTCTCTTTCTTTCTCTTTTTGGTCCTCTTCCTCCCATGTCTGCCATTGCCCCTGAAGGCTGGTTTTACTGTGGTTCGTTTATATGAACACAAGCAGGGCAGGAACTGGAGACTGAGGCTTCAGGTTTCAAGTACATTCCTTTGGAGGTGCAGCTCAGGTCTCTCCATGAAGCTGGCTAAGTTTTATTGGTTAGAAGGGGACTACTCTGAAAGTGTGACTTTAATTGATTTTTCAGGGCAAACAGGTGGTGATGGTTTAGACACGCCCTAGCCTCAATGCCATTCCTAATTTGGGGCTGCACATATAATAGCTTTATTAAAATATACAATCTCCTGGCTTTGCTTTTACCTGAACATCTGCCTCTCAGTTTTTAAAGGGCCTTTTAAAATATTTTCATTCTGTGCTTAAGTGGATCATATCCTAGAAAGGCTGGAGGAAGACTTCATTTTCTATTCGTGTCATCAAACTTACTATTTTGGGTTTGAAATGAAAGGCATTAAAATTCAAGCAGGATCTTTAAATAGGATCATTGTTGTTTCAGGAATTTGTGTTGTGGTGGTGGTTGTTTTGGGCACATTTATTTACACAATGCAACAGATTTTGAATATAACAGGCCAAAAACAGAATTTGTCGGTGCTGGGTTTTGATTTGAACTTTTATTTTGGTGAGGAAAAGATCGAGTGAGTGACTGTGTGTGAGTGGATAGGAAAGAGAGAGAGAGAGAGAGAGAGAGAACACATGTGAGCGCGCGTGTTTGTGTGTGTGTGTGTGTGTGTGTGTGTGTGTGTACATACTGAAGGACCCTATTTGGGGTTCCTTCCAGGTTTATAGTGATGTCTCAGTGTTGTAGATTGTCTCAGATTCCCCCATCACAAGAAATTCAGGACTCTGAAAAGCATGTTTCAGGGAGAGGAAGATCCAAACCTGCCTTCATGTTTGTGTGTTGTGACAGGTATGTGGGCCTCTGTTGGAAATTGTGTTCATTTTGATGAAGAAAATAGGTAGTCTGTCAGGGTAATGGGAGACCATTGAAGGCATTCTCATTCAGACTCCTCAAGGGATTGTGCTTTGCTAGAAATAACGTCACTCCCTAATCACTCTTGGAGGGTTCCTGAATTAGAGCACCTTGGTCTGTTTTAGGCACACTGAATATGTATGGAGCTATTGCAGGCTTAATGGGAATGGATTGCAAACCTCCTTCTTTTAGTGCCAGAAATAAAGCTACAAGGAGAGTAACTTAATATAGTGAACTGCTTTACTTGATCACTGCACTAATGCTAATTAGATACACTTGCTTTATTACCCAGAGCGATTTTTTTCTGTATTCATTCTGATCTAATCTTTCTATGAACATGAAGGAGTCAGTCGTGAGTGTGATGTTTAAGCTCTTTAAGTGTGATGTTTAAGTCATAATTGTAGCCTGATGTTCGTGGGACCAAAGTCAGAGAACACTTTTCGAGAATGCTTTGTCCAGTGAGAATACAATTAGAGCCGCATCGGACTTCTACCCGCAGATGGCGCCCACCATGCCAACTGTTACGCGTCTGAAATAATATTTATAGGTACATGCAATGAGATTTTTTTCCCTTGACCCCTTCAAGATACCCAGCTTTATGGGGAGTAAATAGAAGGGTGAAGATTTGTCCTCCCTTCCTTTAATCAGAGCAGAGAATTTGCCGATGGCTTTGAAAGATGTATTTACCAAAATCAGACTTTCGATGGCTCAATTACCAGTTTCTGCAAAAACACGTAATGCAAAATGTATTGTTTGGTGGAAGACCTGAAATTATGATCGTTCCAGGAGGAAAAAGCTGATAGTCACAGCCCATTCGTGGCTTTCGTTCATTTAGTTCAGTGCTTTTCTACTTTGCAAACGTGTTGTTCTGCCTGGATGAGTGGTGTGGGGACTTTTATTGGGTCATTGTTGGACCATTTTCCATTTATATAATATCATCTCACTGGCCTAAAAATCAGGATGCTGGATGGGCTATGTTCTATTCTTATGGCTCTAAGGGGGTGTCTATTTCCTTTCTGTTTCCAACTTACAGAGCCTGCCATGTTCCCTGGCTCATGGTCCTTTCCTCCAGCCTCACATCCAGCAAGGGAACATTGTTGAGTCCTCACACGGCATCTCTCTGGCCTTGCTTTGCCCTCCCATCTTTTTCTGACTTTTCTCTTCTGCCTCCACCTTCCACGTGTAAGGACTGACCCTTGTGATGTCATTGGACTCAACCAGGTAATCCATGCTGATCGTCCTATGTTAAGGTTAGACGGTGAGCCACCTGAACTCCATCTGTCTCCACCTTAGTTTCCCTTTGCACTGAAACATATGCACGGGTTCTGGGGACTAGGACATGGACATGGTTTGGGGAACCATTGTTCAGCCTACCACAACGAGGCCCTTCATTGCAGTCCTTCATTCCTGTTGTTTGTCTGATGTGTAAAGATTTATGAAGCAAGCATTGGCTCCTTGCATAGGAAGGAACTTAGTGAGCCATACGTTTGGGAGGAGGGAAGAGGTTACAGACTATGGACATTTCAGTCAGAGTGGCTGGGAGAATTGTAGTTACAAATACATGTCACATGTTATCAGCAACTTGAAAGATTTCTGGTATTTGGTTAGCTCACTTGGCTTCACTCAGGGCAACTGGTGTATGATGAAGGGCTTTACCTCTAGGAGGAAGCTGTGTGCCTCTCCACATGGTAGGTCTTGCATATAAAAACCCCAACAAGAAGAGTAATGGGTGGGCTTGTTTCATAGGCCAACCCAAAGGGCTGAGGAGACCAGGAATGACTTGAAGGGTTGTCCAGAACCCGGAAGTAATTCCTGATGAGTGGATGAGTATAATTGGGCACGAGATCCATAGTGTTTCCCCATGTGACTTCCCACAGTTCCTCAAAATCCAAACCATGTTTAAGGAACCAACAAAAGCCTATAATATATTTTTAAAAATATTTATTTATTTGAGAGAGAGAGAGAGAATTCGAGTGGAGGGAGAAGAAGAGAGAGAATCCTTAAGCAGACTCCCTCCTGAGCATGGAGCCCTACGTGTGGCTTGATCCCAGAACCCCAGGATCATGACTTGAGCCAAAATCAAGAGTCAGATATTTAACTGACCCAGGTGCCCCCAAACCCAAAGCCTATATTCTTTGTAAAATATCCTTTAGCATCGCGGACAAAAGTGATCTCACCTTTTCTCCTGGCTCATTGCACTTCCTTCCTAAAAGGTTTTTCTGTTTCTCATTTCATTACTCCATTCCCATAATTAAGGGGAAAATTATCTAGTTAACATTATCTAGTTAAATAACCGATCCTTTTATTTTTGGGTTTAGCTTATAATCGCATCTTCAACATATTTCCATGCCATACATGTCGAGCTGGCCCCCACTGAGTACCCTCCTTATCTCCAGCCCCATTTCTCTATGATCCCACCCAATTAGTTGTCTCACCACCTCTAAGCATGGGAAGACTTTAATTTTTTTTTTTTTTTAACCACTGTCGTGTCTTTTGCTTGTACTTTCTTTCTCTTACTACAAAGAAGTCGAAAGTAAGCACTGCCCCTCTCTAGCATTGGACAAACGCAAAGGAATAAGTGAATAAATGTCTTCTTATTGAACCAGTGAATGGCCAGCGTGCTTTTCCACAGAAATAATTTGTGACCTAGAGACCAACAAACCTTATCTTCCAAGTGGCTTTCTTCTTGCTTCTATTACTGTCTTTTGACTTGGATGCGGTCATTCACCTGCTTTAAGAAGCCTGGCAGTGATGATGACTCCTCCTTCCATCCTTGCCTTGAGTCCCTCTCAACAGTGCTCGAGGCAGATACTATCCTTCTCATTTTACAGATGAAAAAATATTATGTAATGTTTCCAAGAGCACATTGCTAGGACAGAGAGAGCCATGATTTAGATCCAATCAAAATGAGTATGTCCCAAGCACCATTAAATAAATGCTTAATGTTAGAAAATGTAATTGCCTCAGAACTGTTGGAAATAACACAACAGGGAAAAGTACAGTGTGGTAGTTAAGAGCACTTGGCTCCATAGTCAAAGTCAACCACAAATTTAATTATTAACAATTTTATTTTCTCATTTAAAGTGTTCTTTTGATTACTGTATGATCGTATGTAATGATGTACTCTGATATTTTTATTTACAACCTTATGTAAGTAAAACATGATGAGGAACTCCAGAAATGCGTGTGTGTGTGTGTGTGTGTGTGTGTGCACGTGTGTGCACATGCTTGAGTTTGAGGGAGTTTATACTGTAGCTTCTGGATGACAGAAAGGGTCTTATTCCTTTTTCAAAATAACAGCAAGTGCTCCGTACATAATAAACAGCCCATGAATGTTGGTTGGATGGCAGTTTGAATTAATTAATCAACTCAGCAGTTTTAATCGATTCAGAACCTATGGTATGTTTGCCCATCTTGACTTTCCGGGAATTGATGTAGAATGGAAGTAAACCACTCGCCAGGACTTTCTCCTGCTCACCATTTTCAAGCCACACACAAGTGTTCACATGGGGGATGCTGTACTGGGGGGATAGTTGTAATTCCTGCATCTGGAGTATCTTGGGTTCTATCCTCTTGCCTTGGTATAAAACCATCCTTTGGATTTTGATTTAGGGCTTCCTGGTCTGCCCTCCAGATTACTACAAGCTGCCTTATGTTGTTCTGTCACCCCACTGCAGTGTTGGGGGACAGGTTGTTCAAATGCAAAGGATTTGGTTTGACTTTTAACACTCACTTTGACTCCCGTTTCAATTCAATAAATCTTTGAGTTTCTATTACATACAAGACACCATCCTATGTTTTATAAGAAATACAGATATAAATTATATATGCTTCAGGATTTCAAAGAGTAAAACTTGAACAAAATGACCATGATGCCAGGCAAAATACATTTACTTGGTATTTATAGAACCAATTACAAGGCATTATGAAACACTGGGTAACATAAGGGGCTTGTTCCAACTAGGGCAACCACTAAGAAAGAAAAAAAAAATAGAAAAGAACATTGGTAGGGGCACTTGGATTAAGGGAGAGAACCAGGCTCCCCACAGAGTGGGGAACCTGACATGGGGCTCGATCCCAGGACCCTGGGGTCATGGCCTGAGCTGAAAGAAGAGGCTTTAACCCACTGAGCCACCCAGGTGCCCTTTTGTTTTGTTTCTGTTTTTGTTTTTGGCTATTGCAAAGAGTGTTCTTGAAGCTACTAGAATGCATTTCATGGTGGGCATGTGCAAGAGTTTAGAGTCAGGCTCCTGGCTCTTGGCACAGCAGCCAACAGCATCACCTGGGAATGTTGTAGACATGGGATTTCCTGGGCCCCACCCAAACGTGTGGAACCAGAAATTCCAGGGGTAAGGCCCAGCAACCTTGTTTAAACCAGCCCCCTAGTACTTCTCATGTACACTAATTCTTATGTACACTAATGTTTGAAACCCACCACTCCCAAATTTATATTGAAGAGTGGAGTTACGAGGTTATCCCATCTACACATTGTGTTTGGTCAACGTGGACCATTTCCCAAGTGATTGAACACCAGCCATCAAATCAAAGCTTATTGTTGTTCTGCATTTTGGAAGACTATTGGGATTCTCTGACTTTGTAAATTCTATCCCATCTGGTGTGTGATGTGGTACGTTGCTGTAGTTTTAATGTGCATTTTTCTCATTACAAATAAGAGTTCTACGTTTGGGGGGCCTTTTTGCTGCTTTTGTTCTTCTTTACCCCCTCCGCATTTTACTGATTTATAGAAGTGTCTCATTAATCTAGAGAGAAATTCTTCATGAGAAAAATATCTTCTCCAAGTTTGTGGCTTATTTCTTTACTCTGTATTAACTTGTGATGAAAATATTCTTGTATTTCATGTCAGATTTATCAGGTTTTTTTTTTACCTGTGGTTTGTGTATTTTGTATAATTATTGAGGATTGTTTGTATCCCAAAGTTATAAAGATGTTCTTTAATTTTTTGTTTTTTACATTAAAAATTTAAAAAATATTTTAGTTATTAATTTGACAGAGAGACAGAGAAAGAGAGAACACATGGAGGCAGAGCAGCAGGCAGAGAGAGAGGGAGAAGCAGACATCCCACTGAGCAGGGAGCCCGACATGGGGCTCAATCTCAGGACCCTGTGATCATGACCTGAGCTGAAGGCCGACACTTAACCAACTGAGCTACCCAGGCGCCCCTACATTAAATTTTTAAAGCTACTTTTGATTGCACTGTTGTTTTCTAGCTATCTAGTTAAACTAATTCTAGTTCTTGAATCTTCTACTTTTTTCCTAGTGATCTGCAATTTTCAGAAAATTATAGATAAGGTTTCCACATGTGGGTGGGCTTGCCCATTAGTCTCTTGTCTATACCTGTAATGTTACACAAACATCATTTGGCTTTAGCATGGTTCTAATTTATTTTTAATTTTTAGGAATGCCTTGGCTATTCTTGGCTTTTTGCCCTTCCACATAAAAGTTGGAATTGATATGCTATAGTCCACAAAAATAGAACAAGACAAAACCAGTATTGAAAAATAAGTCACACTCAAAATTAGTTAACTGTCAAAATCAAGACATTGAAAAATTACAGCAAAATGAAACCAAATGAGTTAGAAATAAAAATAAGAGCAAAATCAATGAAGTAGAATACATCTGTAAAATAAAAGGGAAAATAAAATTAAAAATTGTCTCTTCAAAAAAAAGCTTAGTATAATTGATTATTTTCTGAGAATTTTCAACGTACAAAATAAAGGCACAAGTAACCAGAGTCTGACATTAAAATGAGAAAAAAATAGATGAAGCAGAGATTAAACATAAGAGGATACTATGAAATCTTATGCTTTAAATGTTAAAAAAATATGAAATAGATTAAACTTATAGAACAACATATCAAAGTGACTGAAAAAGAATGAGAACATTAATGACCTTAAAACCATTAAATAATTGAATCAGTAATTTAATATCCTTTCAGAAAATAAACTGAGGCAACTTTAGAGGTAAATTTTACCAAACTTTATAAGAACATATAAATCCTGTCATACATACATTCCTTCCAATTATCTTCTGGCTCTTACCATTTTTTTTGGAAGAGTCAGTTGTCAGTTTGATTGTTGTTCATTGGGAAGACTTCCTTTCCTTTCCTTTCCTCCTTCCTCTTCTCTCTCCTTTCCTTTTCCTTCTTCCTTCCTTCCTTTCTTCCTTTTTCTCCCCAGTGTCTGCCTTTGAAGCTTATTTTTGTCATCAGTTACGTGCAGTTTTGCTTTGAGGTGCCTACATGTGGTTTTCCTTCTCTTCATCATATTTGAGTTTCTTTAAATCTGTAACTTCACATCTTTTATAAATTTTGGACAGTTCTCATCCAGTATCATTTACAGCTTTTCCTCTATTCTCTCTTTCCTTTCTTCTCCTGGATTCCATATTTTTAGTTATAAATGAAATTTTTCTCAGTGTGCATGGGGTTTTTGTACTGTATTTTCTTAGCATATTTATCTTTTTTCTGCCAATACACCAAATCATGAATCTTCTCTTTTCTGATCTGTTATTAAATTCATTTTAGGAGTTCACACTTTTACTTATCTTTTTTTTTTTTTTTTTTTAATTTCTAGCCTTCCATTAGATTCTGTTTTAGAGATTCCAACTCTCTGCTGATATTCTGCACGCTGTTACCCATTTTCCTGGGTAACTGAAACTATTTTAAAATTTATATCTGATTACTCTAACCTCTTAATTACCTACTTATTCTGGTTGTCTGTTTTTCTCTTAATTTTTGGTCATTCTTTTTAATCCTAACCATGACTAATTTTTTTATTAAATATTGCATAAGATTTATTAAAATGATAAAGGGGATATGGAACTGTGTTGTTTCCACTAGGGGAGGTAATAAGAGTCTAACAAGTCTTTATTATACAGTTAGGTTTGAAATGATCCAAGGTAGGAGGATTTCAGGCATTCTGAGGGTGGGTCTATTTCTGGTTACCCCTACACTTCTGCATAGCCCTTCAGGTGTCTTAATGAAAGCCTGTTGTGTCTACGAGAGCCCTTTGTTCCTACTACTCCTTCACAGTCCGTGAGATTGCTAAAAGCTTTTAGTTTCCACTTTCTGCTTGGTCTCAACCTTTCACCCTAAACTTGCATGTCTTAGAAAATCGTAAATCAGGAAAACTGCATGGCGAATGACGGGCTTGAATCTCTCCTGTTCATTTTGTCTCTGAAGTTTCGGCTGCCATAGTTTTTGTGTACTCTGATTTTTTAGCTCCCTAGATTACTAAAACAGAAGCAAGCTCTAACCTGCTACTCTGGGTCTGGTCACTATGTCATCCCACATAGTGAATTGGGCAAAAGAAACAAAAAATAAATAAATGAATAAATAAAATCCCCGAAAGAGATAAAGCAGTAGCAAACCAAGCCACCAAGCTTCACCTCATTGCATTTGTCTTCCATTCTTGGTCTTGTCTCCATGGTCCCTGGATACCTTTATTGTTCTCATATGTCTTCAACTAGAGTTTGTTAATTTGGGTGTAGTATCCAGTCTTCACAGTTGTTTTATGGGTCTTTGTTTTTGTGTGAGTTTTGTTTTTCTGCAGGAAGATTGAGGTAGAGCTTCAACTTCATGCTGAAAGGTTGAAGTTTATGTTTCTCCTTAACACATGGGTTTAACATGAAGGTGTCTTAGGATTCTTTAAATCAAACCATACCACTCCCAATGTATGGGTTTTACTGACTCCCCATTTTGTTCTAGATTGTCTCATTACACACAGAGTAGCCTCTTTTTTTGTAAGTCAATATTTATTTAGATTGGTGTACAGGTTTATCATTGCTTTTGAGCACATACATCCTTGCATTCAGCCTTTGGACCAGGAATAATTTTCCTTCTCTTTAAAATAAATCTGTACAGAATCATGAGCATCTTTTAGTGATAAGCACTGCTGGCTCATATATTTCTGAAAATGTCTTTGTTTTACTCATAAGATAATTTGCTAGATATACTATTCTAAATTGAAAGACTGAAAATTTATATGTGCTATAGTGTCTTTTTGCTTTCTTTTTTGCACTGAGATAAAGTCACTCAAATTGCTTTTTGTTTGCAGTTGAGCTGTTTTTTTCTCTTTAGATTTAGTTTCTTTTTTGTTCCCAGGTGTTTTTCCATTCTGCTATGGCATTTTTATATCTAAATTCTTCATATATCATGGTATATATGGTATCACGGTATGTATACATGTGGTATATATATCATGGTATATATATCTTTTCTTTCTTTCCTTCCTTCCTCCCTTCCTTCCTTCTTCTTGTTTGTTTCCTAGATGGGTATCTTTCTACAATTTTGAGAAATTCTCAGGCATTTTATCTTCATGTATTGCTTCTTTCCCATTCTAGCGTTAACTCTTTCTCCCTACCCTGAACATCTCCTTTGTATCATCCATGTCTTTTAACTTCTCTTTATATCTGTATCTCTGTCTCTCTGGCCTACATTCTTAATAATTACTTCAGAATCATTTTGCATTTCACTTATTTTCTCTTCAGCTTCTTCTAATCTTTTAATCAGTATACTGATGGTGTTTAAATTGCATCCTTACCACTTTATATTATTCCTCACCAAAAATCCAGCTCAAATTCCATGGTCCATCTTTAAAATAATTTCCTTTCCTTCTCTACCTTCATTATATTCAGTTAGCAGAGGCTTAGGAAAGCATGGCTATTGGAAAAAATCTGCCTCTTGACAGATGTAGTACAAGTTCTGTAATCCTTTCTCCTTTCCTCTCGTCTAGATTATGTAATTAGAGCTGTCCTCAAGCTCTAATTCCTCCTCCGTAGCCTCAGTCAGATCATGACAGTGGATAACATAAGGGTCCTTCTTCTGCTCATAGCCCTTCAACAGCCACTCCCTTAGAATATACTTCAGAGATCTTACAGCCATGTTCCAGGCCCCTCAAGACTGACTCCTAGTCCTTTCTCACTTCTGTTCTCTTTCTAAGTGTCTTACTCACTCTGATCAGCCACAGGGGTTCTTGCCATCCCTTGCACGTACCAGGCATACTCCCACTTTGGGACCTTTGGATACACTATTCCTTTTGACCAGAAACACGACTGAACTGGATTTCCACACTTCCTCCAAGGACTTGGCTCACATATTGCTCCCTCCACAAGGCCTTCCCTGGCCGCCTCCACTTATAATTGTACCCCTTTACCTGTTGCCTTGTATTACCTTCCATTCATCGCTGTTTGGTTTATTTTCACATTTCTAGTTTTTAATTGTCTGTTACATAATATAGAGTTTGCTTATTTATTTTATCTATCTCATGCCTATCCCCAAATACAGTGTAGATTCTATTAAGGCTGTTTTGTTATTGTTGAAATTGTTAGGGGTGGTGGTAGGTTTGCTGGTTTTGTTCACTTTTGTCTCTCAATCAACGTGGTTCAGCTTTTCCCGCGGGAACCATGGATGATACAGAGGAGAAGAAAAGGAAGGTTCCTGCTGTGTCAGCAACCCTTAAGGAAAAAAAAAAAAAATTTCACAGAGCTATCGATCAACCACCTGAGTAAGACATTTGCCCAAAACATGCTTTGAAAGGGAAACAGGAAGTTTATCTACGAAAAAGCTAAGCATTACCACAAGGAATATGCGCAGATGTACAGAACTGAAATCAAATAGGTAGGATGGCAAGAAAAGCTGGCAACTTCTACATACCTGCAGAACCCAAGTTGGCATTTGTCATCAGGATGAGAGGCATCAAAGGTTCAAGGATTGTGGAACCATATATGGCATGGAGGTACCCAAACCTGAAGTCAGTGAATGAATTGATCGATAAGCATGGTTGTGGCAAAATCAAGAAAAAGTGAATTGCCCTCGTAGATAACACATTGGTTGCTCATAAATATGATATGATTGATAAATATGGCATGATTTGGTATGGAGGTTCTGATCCATGAGATCTATACTGTTGGAAAATATTTCAAAGAAGAAATAACTTCTTATGGCCCTTCGAATTACCTTCTCCTTAAAGGGGAATGAAGAAAAAGAGCACTCCTTTTGTAGAAAGTGAAGATGCTGGCAACAGGGAAGACCCAGGCTATTTAGAAGGATGAACTAAGGTATCTACCATGATTATTTTTGTGATCTGGTCAGTTACTAAATAACTACTTCAAATTGAAAAAAAGAAAAAAAATTAAAAAGAGCAAATGAACATAGTTTGTAGTATTCAACAAATATTTAATGAAGGGAAAATGAACAATGAATTTCTACTTGAAGTAAAGCAGTGATGATAAGATGGGGTTAGTATACAGTGCTCTGCGTTGTGTTTAAAGGAAACATGCCCAAGGTGATGAAATGCTGAAAGAGTAGCTTTCTAGATGAGCAAAGGGTATGTTCAAAAGCAAAATCCTGAACACCATTTCATGTATGGGGTCTGCAAAGAGTGTATCTTGATTTTGAATCTAGAATTTGTGAAGGATATTAACTTATGAATAATAGTCAATATAAGCAGGTTCAAGGAAGATCTTACATATCATGTCTCCATGTCATAATGTAGGCCAGGAACCTATAAAGACTTTTAATCAGATAAGTGGACATTAGAAGACCTGGAGGTGTTTTTTGGTGTATACTATGGTTTTCCTTTATTACAGTAGTATGTACAACACTTTTTTTTTCTCTTTTCACAGTAATAAAGTAAGTTCTACTTTCTTGAGAAGTAGCTGCTTACTGATTTGTTAGAACAATGAATGTGTACTTGGTCAAATTAAAAACAGATTCTTATACTACTCTCTCTCTTTGTTTAACCTTGGAGTTCTTTGGAATAGAAGTAGCATAACTTTGTTTCATTTTTTACCTAATACCTTTATTTTAAAATAATCATATGTGTAAGAATCTCTTCTCAAATTATTCCCTGTACTTATGGATGGTTACTCATAAAGACTGTATGATTATTTCAAGACACTGTTTTTAAATATTTTAATTTTCAGTATAACAAATGAACTGATTTTCACAATATTAGGAAAGAAATGTGTGTTGTTGTTGTTGTTGTTTTCTTGTTGGTCATAAGGCAAAGACCACTCCAGTGGTTTTCACTGAGGGTAAGTCTCCTCTTCAGTATTTTGCAGATGAAACACGTTCTAACCCCTTTGAATAATCAATCCAAGCTCTTGAACTTTGAAGCAGAAGTGCCTTAACCAAAATAAATCAACTAGCCTTTCCTTCATGCTTCTTGGGATATTGCTTGTCTGTATGATTTTAACTCAGTGGTCTAGTAAGGTAGGAGTTTGGGCCGGTAGGAAGGAAGAGGATTATTGGGTTAATTTTTATCTGTTTTCCTTCTAGGATATCTGTTCATTTTTACTCTGATGTTAAGTCTTAACTGTATTTGTGAAATGAATCTTGACCTCTTTTTTCTCTCTTTAGAAACCTCAGTGTTTGAGTTGTAGGAATGAGTAACTTAGAAAGTACAGTGTTCATGACTGAAACTTGATATAAAAGTTTTTCAGCAATTTTCTACCAAAAATGAACATTTTTTATTATGTACTTAATGTATTTATGCCATCTTAAGTCATCCTATGTCATTCTACAGTAGAATAGCAATTTAAGATTATCTAGTTAATCTGACCAATATTGAGTCAAGGTGATATTCTGTAAACAATAATCATATTAATTAATTAATTAATCATATTATTAATCATTAGTGGTGAGTCTAATGATTTATGAGAACAAATAAACAAAAAGAGCAGCCCTATCAAAACTTTTATATTGAAATGAGGATCTTGATTCCATTTTTCAGTTTCTTTTAACATTATTTTCATGGGCAATGTGTGATCATTATTTGTATGTTTGTTTTGTTTGTCTCAACAAAGGTAGTGTTTTTAGGAGTTATTCAGAGACTTGGCTTCATGTAATCTGGCTGTTTTCTAGTCTTAAATCCACTCTCAAGGGACAGGACAGAATCTTAATATAATTTCAAATGAGGCTATCCCAGAGTATTTAGGAAAACAGCAGTGCCATTGAACTTGGTATCCCAAGTTAAATATTTGCAAGCGAGGCATCCTCTTGGATGTGTAGAAGGTAATTCAGCCATTGGATTGCTTGATTACTTATTTACAAAAGACTTCATAATGAAACCTGAGGAAAACATAGCCTGATTTGTTCTTTAAAACTTTTTGTGATGTAAAGTAACATCTTTGTCCTGTCATATCTAATTAAACAATATCTAGAGGATTTACACAAATGTCTATGGCAGTGCTGGATAGGTTCATCAGTCACAGCTCCCTTGGTACCACGGACTCTCTCACACATATTTCTGTCTTTAACATTTGCCCTAGAAAAACATGAACTCTCTTTATGAATCATTTTTTCCTCATCTGAGACTTGTCATGTATTTATTTTTGAATCTATTTTTATAAAAATTTTGATAAGTTTTGAGGCAAAAAATGAAGAAATATCTGTAGCTAAAGATTTAAGGTAATTTCTTAAAGTTACGTATTGAGAGAAGATACAGACTGGGTCACCTTTGCATTTGGCTCATGGAGTGACAGAAGGAAACCCACAAGATAGAGTTAAGAAGCTTTCTTGGTATCAGAGAAATAGAGCTTCATGTACTGGTTCTGACATTTTGTAGTTGTTTCAATTCTTTTTTTTTTTTTTTAGATTTTATTTATTTATTTGACAGAGAGAGATCAAAAGTAGGCAGAGAGGCAGGCAGAGAGAGAGAGGAAGGGAAGCAGGCCCCCTGCTGAGCAGAGAGCCCAATGCTGGACTCAATCCCAGGACCCCGAGATCATGACCTGAGCCAAAGGCAGAGGCATTTACCCACTGAGCCACCCAGGCGCCCTGTAGGTATTCCAATTCTGAGCAATGTTCCATTGAATGGATATATTATGTTCACTTGTTGCTGGACATTTGGGCTCTTGCCTGTTTTGCTGTTATTTGGAATTAAGCTGCTATGCTCTGAACATTTGTGAACAAGTCTTTGTGGGACGTTCATTATTTATGTTAAATTTCTTCATTTCAGAGTAGGAAGGCCATGGATTATAGTAGATGTATGCTCAAGTTTTTGAGAAACTTCCAGGTGGTTTTCCAAATCAGTTGTGTCATTTTGTAATTCTACCTGGAGTGTCTGAGAGATCTTGTTGTTCCACAAACTGTCAATACTTTCTCTCTTGTCAGGGTTTTTGATTGTAGTCTTTCTAGTAAGCATGCATTGCTGTTTCCCAGGGGCCTTTATTTGCATTTACTTGATGGGTAATCATGTTCCATATTTTTTATGTGCTTTTAGGTATTCACATAGATTTCTGTACGTGTGAAGGGCCTGGCCAAATCTTTGGCTCTTTTTTTTTTATTTTTTAAGATTTTATTTATTTATTTGACAGAGAGAGATGACAAGTAGGCAGAGAGGCAGGCAGAGAGAGAGAAAGGGAAGCAGGCTCCCTGCTGAGCAGAGAGCCAGATGTGGGACTCAATCCCAGGACCCTGAGATCATGATCTGAGCCAAAGGCAGAGGCATTTACCCACTGAGCCACCCAGGTGCCCCTTTGGCTCATTTTTATTGGATTATCTTCTTCTTAATTCTTGTAAGAATTTCTTATATATTCTGGGTACAACTTGTCTTTCAGTATATGTGTAGATAATATTGTTCCCCATTTTGTGACTTTTCTGTTTTCTTAGCTGTATCTTTCAAAGAGCAAATGAAGATTGCTGCCAATAAACTCCACTTTTTCTTTTATTTACATTATTCTTTGTACGTTTTGTATCTTAATAAACGTCACCCAAGATGGCAAAGGTTTTTCCTCATATGTTTTCTTAGACATTCTAAAATTTGAACATTTATATTAAAATATTATAATCCATTTAGAGTTATTTCTTATATATTGTAGGTGGTAAGGATTAATGATTTTCTTTTTTCCCTCACACATGTATCCAATTGTTCCAGTGTCATTTGTTGAAAAGACTCTTATTTCTCCTATACAGTTATCTCTGCCACTTTCTTAATTAACTGCATGTATGTGGATCTGTTTCTGGACCTGTTTTTTGTTCCAATGATCACTATGCCTATCTTTTTGCTAGCATCACACTGTCTTCATTACTATATATTTATAAATTATGAAATTAGGCAATGTAAGCTTTATTGTTAAAATTGCTTTAATGATCCTGTCACTTGCATTTCCAGATAATATTTAGAATCAGCTTGTCAATTTCTACAAAATTAAGATTGCTTGCTTCTACAGATAAGTTTATAGACAACTGCCATGTAAACAATATTGAGTCTTCCAACCCATGAATGAGTGGTGTATCTATCCACTTACTTATTTTAATCTTATAATTTCCAGTGAAGAGATATTCTCATATTTTATGAGTTTTATTCCTATATATTTTATGGGTTTTGATGATACCATAAATGGAAATCTTAAAATGTCATAATACAGAGGTTATTTTTGATACTAGCATATAAATATGGAATTTACTTTAAAAAATAACTTTATACTCTGTGACTTTGCTGAATTTCATTATTTCTAGGATTGCTTTGTAGATTCCTTAGAATTTTCTATGTTAAAAATCATGTCATCTATAGAGATAGTTTTGTTGTTTTCCTTCTTATTTGAGCTTTTTATTTCATTTCTTTTACTTTATTGCAATGATTAGAATATTTAGTCTAATGCTGAATAGAGGTAGCAAGACCAGACATCCTTACCTTTTCCCTACTTTTAGAAGGCTATGGTGCAGTTTTAATTCTCATCTCATCTCTGCTTTTTATTCTTATAGTATTTATTCCATTAACATTTAATGTAACTATTGATATCGTTGGACTTAGATAACCATTTTGTTATTTTCTACTTGTCTACTATGCTCCTTATTCCTGTTTCTCTTTTGTGCCTTTTAACATTCTATTTTAACTCACTGGAATATTCTTTCAGTGATGGTTCTAGGGATTAAAGTGCATGTGTGAATGTGTAATCTCCCTTAACTTTTGATAGTCAATTTAGAAGTATTATTGAATCACTTCATCTAAGACATAGAAACATTGCAACTCATCTAAGTTCATTTATCCATTCATACCTACCTCCTTTATATTTTAGTTTTCATATATATCAGATATAAGTACATTATATATCCTATCAAGATGATGCTATAAGCATAGCTTTAAACAACTGTATGGATCCTAAAGAAAATAAAATTTAAAAATAGTCTTTAATATTGTCCTATGTATCTACCATGTGATGCTCTCTGTTTCTTCCTGAAGTTTGAGTTTCCCTTCATTCTGAAGAACTCCTTTAGCATTTATTGATATGAAGTTATACTGGTAAAGAATTCTTTTAATTTTCTTATATATAAATCTTTACTTCACATTCATTCATAAAGGATATTTTCCCTGGGTATAGAAGTCTGGGTTGACAATTTTTGTTTCTCTTACTGTTGTTCATTTTAACACTTTAAAATGTTGCAGTGTCTTCTTGCCTCCATGGTTTCTAATGTGAAATTCATGTCCATTCAAATAGTTATGTTCACAAACATTGTAGTGTGATGCTTGTGTGATTACAATATAGTGTGTGTATTGATTGCAATATAGATGACAATATAGATGCCTAAGCCTGGTTTTCTTAAACCTATTCTGTTTGGGTTTCCCTAAAAAGTGTTCAGCCATTAGTTCTTTACATAATTTTGAACTTCTTCCTTTCTCTGAGATTCCAAAAATCTATTTTAGAACTTCTGAAATTATCCCATGGACCATAGTCTATTAAATTTTTCCAAACATTTTTCACTTTCAGATAGGATTTCATTGTTTTTTTTTTTTTAAGATTTTATTTATTTATTAGAGAGAGAAAGAAAGTGGAGGAGGAGCAGAGGGAGAAAGACAAGCAGACTCTACACTGAGTGCAGAGCCTGACATGGAGCTTGATCCCAGGACCCTGACAGCATGACCTGAGCCAAAATTGAGAGTCAGATGCTTAATCAATTGAGATACCTTATAATTCACCCTTCAACAATAGTCAAATTATGGAAGGAACCCAAATGCTATGTCTGTCAGTTGGTGAAGGGATAAAGAAAATGTATGTATGTAGACATATATGTGTGTGTGTGCGTGTGTGTGTGTGTGTGTATGATGGTGTGTGTGTGTATATATATACACACACACATATATACATATATATGTGTGTGTGTGTATATATAATGGAATATCATTCAGCCGTCAAAAAGAATGAAATCTTGACATTTGCAATGATGTGGTTGGGGCTAGAGAGTATTATACTAAGCAAAATAAGTCATAGAAAGACAAATACCACATGATTTCACTCATATGTGGAATTTAAGAAATAGAACAAATGAACATGGGGAGGGGGAAAAAGAGGAAAACCAAGAAACACTCTTAACTCTAAAGAACAAACTGATGGTTACCAAAGGGGTGGTGGGCAGGGTTTGGGTGTGGGAATGGGTTAAATAGGTGATGGGGATTAAGGAGGGTATTTCTTGGGATGAGAACTGGGTGTTGTATGGAAGTTTAAATCACTAAATTCTTAAATCACTAAATTCTACACCTGAAACTAATATGGTATGCTAACTAATGGGAATTTAAATAAAACTTGGAAGAAAAAAAACATAATTCACCTTGAAGTTGACATCTGTTGATTGCCTCTGCCTTAAAAATCAGTTACATTTTCCTGACCTTTTGTATGTCACGTGATTTTTAATTGTGCCTTAGATATTAGGAATGTTATGCAGCAGAGACCCTAGATTCTCCCCTGTTCTTTCACATAGGTTGACCTTATTTTTTAAGAAGATATTTAACTTCATATCAGGGATCATTAAAGTCAAACTGCAAATTCTGTCACACCTCCTGTAGGTGGCAGCTCTGATCCCAGTTAAGACTGTTCTGAATCTGCCCCCACATCTATGGCAGAGACTGCAGTAAAGTTCACATACAGAATTTGGGGTTTTCCTTTGCTTATTATCTCCTTCCAGTGTTCCTCTATACCATGGCCCTGATTGTCCCCAATTTCTTTGCCGGTTTCATCTATTCAGAAAAATGGCAAATTTTTCTTTTGAGTTTTAACCAACTGGTATTATCATTGTGATAGCAGCTGCTCTTGAAGGAAAGATGCCAAACGTTACAGTGACCCCATGCAGACCTGATTTCTTCTTTAAGCTTTGAGCTTCCATGCAAAGTTCACGGATCAGAATCTCAGGTCTGTCTACCAGCTATCAGAGTCTACTATCTATCACTGGACTTTTTTTTTAAATTTCTTTTCAGGTATTAGTATTATTAATATTATTATTATTTTGCTAGAAGGTGTTTATTAGGAAATCAATTGTTCATTACAGAGGTAGGAATTATAGATTAATTCAAAAAAATTTTTTTAAGTAAGCCCCACAATCAACGTGGGGCTTGAACTTACAACTCTGAGAGAAAGTCACATGCTCTATCCACAAAGCCAGCCACGCACCCCTTAAAAATATTTCTGAGTGCACTAGTGACTCGCTCTGAAAGTTATTAGTACTTTAAATGTGATATTTAAATGCTGCTCAATTTCTGTTATAAAACACTTTCTTATATTACTTAACCATACTTGATAGATGCAAATGTTATGGCAAATGAGGTATTTATCTAGCACAACAGCCTTCTAATATTAGTTGATGTACAAGTAATTTTGTTAAAGACATTTTATAAATAGCTTTATGATGAGGAAAATAAAAATATGCTATTTCCTGATTTTTCCCAATAGTTTTGTATCAGCCTCTTCACTTGAAGTTATATTTAGCAATGTAAAAAAACAAAAAATTTCACTTATCCAGTAGATAGACATTAAGGAATAGTAACCATTTAGAACACAGTTAAAATCAGTTAAAACTTCTAGTCCTAAAAGAACTTTAAAAATAAAGAAAAATAGGTAAAAATTAGAAAATTCTCTAGCTTCATCTAGTAGAGGAATCACTGTACTATTTTCTCTGCTTCACTCTTTTGATCATATCAAAGAAAAACAAGACATAAAAGTAAAAGAAACCTTATAAAGAAAAGTAAAAGAAAATATAAATTATAAATCAGCAAATAAAACTGATAAAGCATACCAGATGAATAGCCTGGAGGAAATCAACAACATAATAATATGCATTGATTCAAAAAGCATTTTAAAAATTCTATACTTAAAAAAAAAATTAGAGATTTAGCACTAAAAGAAAATGGAAGTAACACCTAGATTGGATGGCAAAAAAACCACCACCAACAACAAAGATGTTGTCATGATTTGCAGTTTATATGATTTTCCACATCAGATCTCCAAAAGGATAGATTTGAAATCCCCTACAGCTGATAAGAGGGGACCAAAATAATGTGAACAACATATAGAAATCTATGTTCCTGTTAATTGGTTACCCAGAGTAACCAATTAAAGTATATAAATTTAAAATGCCCTCATTCATGATAGTATCAAAACTCTTTCTTAAGTTACACAGAAAAATAATAATAAAACATACACAGAATGATCATGTTTTTCATCAGCATGATGAAAGTAATAAAATATTTTAAGATACAGAAATGTCCTGAATATATGGAGAAACAAATAATCTTTATGATTTGGAAAGCCAGTACCAAGATGTCAGTTCTCTCCAAATTGGTAGATACATTCAAGGCTATCCCAGTGAAAATTGCACCAAGAATTTTATGGAACATTACAAATTGGTTTTAAAATACATGTAGAAGGGTAAAGAACAAAGAACTACCAGAGATAATTTTGAAGGTAAAATAATACCAACTTGCTCACTCATATCATCTGGTTATTAAACTACAGTTAAAGATGTGGTCTTGGTAAAATAGAATATGTATTAATGGACAGGATTGGAGTGTCCTTAAACAATAAACGCACCCATGTGGGAATTTGGTATGTAGCAGAAGTGTCAATGGAAATAGTGAACAAAAATAGGGATTGATACCACAATCTAGTTGTATAAGTTGGCTATCCAGAAGCATCCAAATTAGATGCTTTTTTCCAGTTATAAGCCAAAAAACCACTTGAGATGAAAAATAAGGAACACACACATACAATTATTTTTTTGAGAGAAAACACAATGAAATAACATTATCATCTCAGAGTAGAATGTGATTCCTTAAGTAGAACATTGAACATGAAGAGCATGAATTTTAAGGTTGAAAGTGACTATGTTTGACTACATTAAAAAGTATAAAAAGTTTCATCTTAAGCTTTTAATGATGAGAGGATAATGGATAAATTACTAAACATTAATTTGAATGGGGTACCATGTATCAGTTAAAATGAATATACTTTTTTAAAGAAGATTTATTGATTAGAGAGAACACAAGTGGGGGAAGAAGGAGAGGGATATATGGGTCTTGATCCCGGCACCCGAGGATGATCTGAGCTCAAATTAGATGCTTAACTGACTGAGCCACTCGGATACCCCTAAAAATGAATAAACTTGATTTATACCTATACCATCAACAGATCTATGGAACATAATATTGAATAAAAAATTTCAGAGTGATGGGAACATTTTGATGCTCTTGATGTTTCTAAAATACCATAGAGGTCCTCAGATGGCAAAGATTCACCTCCATTTTCAGACATGGTGGCCTCTGGGAATGGGAAGAGTCAGTTGAGAGTAGTAGGTGAAGAGTTGACAATGAATATCAGTTATCTGAAATTTTATTTTTTAAAAAGAATAATACATAAATTGGAAAGAAAACTGACAACACATTTACAAGTCTTCATGCACGCAGGTGCATGGGTATTTGTTAAATTAGGTTTATGTATATTTTTTTCATTCTTGGTATATTTAGTAATATGACATGAAAATATTATCCTTGGTATAGAGAAAGAATGGAGTGTACCAAAGTAATGATACTAAAATAATCCTGATTCTAGAACCTGAAAATAAAATAAAAAGGAAATGACAGCACATGGGTATCAATGTAAAACATCTTCCAGTGTTAGCAAATAAAATTCAAAGTACAATGTAAGACCATTTCAGCCCACTAAAGGGAATGTTTCTTCCAGAAATACAGCTTCACTTCAATATTTGGAAATCATAAATATAATATATCATGTTGAGGTTCTAAAATGAAAAGGAAAAACCCACCTTATTTCAGAAGATAGTGAAAGAACAATTAATCATTCACCCTCCTCCATTCCTGAATTTAAAAATAATAAGAATTAAATATATCCTTGTTAAAATTGATGTGGTATTATTAAAATATTTTTCAAATATTTTTATAAAAAGGATTTGTAAATATTTTTTAAAATAATAAAATGAATGCGTCTATGTGAACTTTCTAATTTAAAAAAAGGTTTATTTGCATATTCTTAATACAAAGTGATTTATATAGCTCAAACAAAAATCAACACCATGCTTAATTATAAAAATAGAAGCATTTTTATAAAATTCAAGAATTAGACAATATCACTTTCAACAGTTTGATTTAAAATTGTCTAGTTAATAGTAATGAAAGTAAGTATACCTATTAGAAAGTAAGTTATAGATATTAAACAAGAGGAAACAGGAGAAATTCTTTATTTGTAGATTGTGTGACTGTATTCTTAGAAACTCCCCAAAAGTGAAATGAAAGGCTATTTGAAGAAAATTCTATGAAGTTACTAATTTAAAAAATTAATATGTACAATTATTTGCTTTTATTTATCTGCTTGAAATATAGAATGGGAGAAATTATTACATTTAGAATAACAAAAAATAAGCAGGAAATACATATAATACCTACAAATTAAACTTTAACATGTTATAAAATGTTTTTAGTAATAGCTAATATTGCTCCAAGAAAAGAAGAATCAATATTTAAGATGCAGTAATTTGCCTCTTCTACGTTAATGTAAGAGTGACTCTTTTCAAGCCCTTATAAGCACTAATAGCTGATAACCACAGATTATCTTTTTTTTTTTTTAAGATTTTATTTATTTATTTGACAGAGAGAGATCACAAGTAGGCATAGAGGCAGGCAGAGAGAGGGGGGGGGGAAGCAGGCTCCCTGCTGAGCAGAGAGCCCGATGCGGGACTCGATCCCAGGACCCTGAGATCATGACCTGAGCCGAAGGCAGCGGCTTAACCCACTGAGCCACCCAGGCGCCCCAACCACAGATTATCTTATTTCATCCTCTGGACCACCTGTGGATTGGAAAAGAAAGTGAGGCTCAAGTTTTGAAATCATTTCCCCATGATTTCACTCTAGCCTCATATTGTAATTATCATGGGTTGTTTTCTTATTTGTCCTAATTCGCTTATTCCTTGGAGGTAGGGCCATGTCTTATTTGCATTTATGTCTCTCATGACCACTGTCACATAGATATTTAGATTCAAACCCAAGCTCTTGCTTGTCTTTCTGTAGGAAGGGTCATAAATCTTGACAGCAATTGGGCTGGTAAAGCACATACCTGGTCTGATGTAGGCACTTCTAGCCCATCATTTCCTTGTGACCATCCAGCCTCAAAATTGGAAAGTTTTAAGATTTTTAAAGAGACTTTGGCCATCTGAAGTTTTTATCTGAACTGTTTAGATTTTTAAACATTAGCAGCCAATTTAAGAAGGGATTAATAGTCTACAGCTCCAATAAACCACACTGTTGGCAAAATTTGGTCTGTGGCCTCACTCAGAGACCTTGGATTTTTCCATACTTCTTTCTGAAATTCTGGTAAATCTCAGAGCAAAAACCTGAATATAGTTGATGGGGTAATGGAATTTCTAGGTATGAGGCTACAATATTGTCTATTTCAGAATGTGATTGGCCTACTCATTTCTAGATCTTCCTCATTCTACAGCCGATTCGAAAACTGTTCATTGTGTGTGTGTGCACGTTAGCCTGTCTATAACTGTTCCTAAAAGCTACTATAGAGAGAGTGTCCTGGATTTAATTTCCTTAAGTCAATGCAAAGGATTTTAGGTTTATTCCCATACTGATTTTTCAAGCAATGATTTTGTTTTGTCTTCCAATCAGGTATTTTTAGTCACTGTCTGGAATTTTGAACTGTACATGATCCCCCTGGCGTTACTGCTACTGTTTATCTACAATTTCATCACACCCACAAAAGGGAAGGTTGGCAGCATCCAGGACAGCCAGGTGAGCAAAGGTTCTAGTAACCAAGACATTTGACCAGAGGAAAAAAGGTGGTAATAACAACAAACCGCCACCAAATCGTGACCCAAGTCCACTTGGTTTGAGACTTGAGGAGAGCAACATTGGACATACATTTATGTGATAGCAGTGATCTTTTATTGGGCATAATCTGGAGTTGTCCTTCTGTGTTATGCTTCTGAGACTTGGCCTACCCTCTTAGCATGAGGAGAGCCCTCTGGTGCTTGGTCATCTTTACCAAAGTGGCAGCATATTTCATTGTTTGTCCATTTAGTTATCTGTAAGACTCCTATGAATAGCATTCTCATCACTGAAAAAAGCCTTTGGCATTTCACTGAGCTTCTTCAGGGCATGGAAAGCATCTGGAAGACTGCCTTACGCCTCTCAACCCAGACATCCTAGCCTGATGCCTTCAGAGGCTGGTCAACTCCTAGGGAAATCAGAGAGTGGGCAGGCATGGGCAGCTCCATTTTTGGGTGCCCAGGTCCTGAAAATCTCAAGCTTCCCATGATCTTGAAGGAAGCAACAGCAAGATATCCCCTATCATCTACTTATCATACTTTCTGACTCAGCTTCCCCTATTTATTTATTCCAGCCCAGAGGATCTTTTCCTGGTCTGGGTGAATAAGAACTAGTATTTGTAGACTTCTTTAGGGCATTATTTTGGAATTCCAGAGTCAAGAAATGAATTTTTAAAATTAAAGTCTAGGATTTTGTGACTTGATAGTAGTGGTTTTCTCAAGACCCAAAAGCTGATGATCTTCACCCATTTTTCCTTATAATGCTATTATTTTAAAAAAATCTATGAAATAATGGATATTGAAGGGATATTCTGGTATCATTTGGGGGATAGAAAGGAAGTAGAGAAAATGAGATTTTTTTGGCAGGGAGGAAAAACCTCAGGCAAATTCAAAATTTTATTCTGTATGATATTGGATTGTTTTAATGAGGGAGACATGGACGTATTTCAATAATGAGGGACCTAATGATGCTAGAACCAACTAATAAATAAATAGCTTTAAAGTATAGGATTGTTTAAGGAGTAAGTTGCACACAGATATGGGAATGAGAATAGGCATGAGGGAAGTTTTCACAGAGAAACATCTCTAATAAAAAATGCTGTCAAATAACATTTTTACAATTTTTGATCAGATTTTAGTTTTCCAGCTATCATACATGATGTGTATGCATGTGTAGGCTAGTAGATATGTAAAGGTACGAAAGAATACTTATGTGCATATGATTATAAATGTGTGTGTGTAAAATCTTTTTAATTTACAGAACACTTTCATATGCATCACCTATTTTAATCTTGATAACACAACCATGAAGGAGACAGGAATTACTATTTCTATTTTATGCTGGAGGAACATAAGGCCCAGAGGGACAAGGTGATTTGCCCAAGGTCACACAGCAGGATGTCCTTGAACAGTGTCCCAAGCTGAAGTCTTTGTCCCAAGTTGGGCTTCTAACTCCCAATTACAGTGTTCTTCCTCCCATGGCGTGTTTTTATTATGTGTGTTTTTACCCATTTGCTTTCATGAAACGTGTGCTGCCCACAGTGACTAGGTGAGTTCTCCAGCATCCGTCGAGGGTCCCACACAAAGCTGGCTACAGCTCTTGGGAATTCTGAGAAGTAATGGAGCACCGGTCTTGGAGAAATTGCTGGGTAACTGCTCAGTGGTTTTAGGGAGTATGGTAGAGTACTCTCTGCATACTTCAGAGTTACTCTTTCTTTAAGAACATGGTATTGACAATTCTGTTGACTACTAGAAAAATGACATCTAAACAGCATGCCTGACCTTTGCAACATGGTTGAGCGGAAAATAAGTGTTCAGGCTGTAAACGGATTCTGGTTTTTGAATACCCAGTGTTCTCTCTGAGCTCCTGGCCCTCCTGGACTGTGTTGGCTTTTAAATATTGCACTGACACAATTAAAAGTTACCTGGTAAACAGTCAAGATTTCTACACTGATCTGAACAAGTCTATTCATAGCACCTGGTGCTTTGGTCCCCAGACTGAAGCCAGGTGCCTGTTAGTGGCCATGAGAGCCCGAGTTGGCTTCCTTTACCTGCCCCCACACCCCCTCCCCGAGTCCCAAGGAAAACAGTAATATTGCACAGAAACCTGTAACTTATTCCTGAGATTGATTATATTCAGACTAATGCATTTCCTACTGTCTAATGTTTCAGTAATGGCCTCAGAGGAAAAGAACAGTCATTATAACAGTGAGCCCAGCACAAACCCAGTACGGTGTTCTCAGCCTTAACATAGCAGTTGGCTCATTTGTCAGAATAAGAACAAACTGTTTACAGAACGTACAGCCTGGTGATGCCTTTTTAAAGCTGGGTGCCTTCAAAGGCCACTCGCCTAATCGCTTTATTTATAGCTAAATTTTATGTAGATTATGCATAGTGTTTATGGTCTTGCCACAGTGTCCCTGAACTTTAAGAGTGTTTTTTTGAGAGGTTATATAATGGATTTAAAAACCACTAGTGCTTCAGTTACGTAGGAAGAAAAAATATCGTGAAAAGTGTATATGGGTTTAATTTGCATTTAGTAATTTCAAGGGATGTTATATGAACAAACCGTGGTTTTTCCTTTCAGGAGAGCACAGACTTGGAGGAAGAGGAGGATGAAGAGGACAAGGTGAGTCAGGGAAACTCGTGAAAGGGGGTGTTAACGTGGTCAGCAGATAGCACGTTTCTGGTTGAATCAAAGTGCCGTTTGTTTGTTTGTTTTTAGTACTATGAACTGTCCGGCAAAGTAATATATTTGTAATTTATAAAGGATATCCTTTTTAAGAGATCTTATAAGGTGAGGATAAAAGGGGGTAAAAATATAAGGAATTACCGAAATATTATAAAAAAGCGTACCTAGAGGAGGCCTGTCATTTGATTCGAGTGAAGATCGTAAGAGCCTGCCCCTCGGTGTATAAAAGGTAGATAAAAGGTAGTCTAGGAAGTCAAAAGTAAATCAAGTAAAATTGCTGTTCCTTTAGGTTCCCGTCTGCGCTCTGTGGGGTGGTCACCCACTTCAGAGCCTGTCAGTTTCCCAGCTGTTGCTGGCAATGTTTTCAGCTATATGTCTGTGTACATCTGTCCTTTTTCTTCTCCTGGGAGAATCTCTCAAATCTGCTGCTTTTGTTGTCATTACGCTTTCAGACAAACCTTCTGGAATAAAATGAAAAAAGTGGAAATGCCAAATGAGATGCTACCAGCTTAATGGATTTCCAAACCCCCTAGAACCTGTGGGTAGATAGGGTTTGTGATGGTTGTGTCTAGGAGGCTGGCAGAAGGGGAAAAGGTGAAAAGGCGGGGGGGGGGGAATCTTAAGAGTTAAGTATCCAATATAAAATGCCCAGAAAATGCCAATGAATTAAAAAACACGGGCTCCATGACACAAATAGCCCTAAAATTAATTGGGTGAGCCAGATGGTTTTGCCCATTTGAAGCAAATTGGGTAGATGACAAAGGGAATCTTATTTGTTGTGCTAAAATGATCATTAATAGCAACATAATAAAATAAAGCATAATATTTTTTAAAAGTGGAATTGACTCTTTTCAGAATAAGGTCACACAAGGGGTGCCTGGGTGGCTCAGTGGGTTAAAGCCTCTGCCTTCAGCTCAGGTCATGATCCCAGGGTCCTGGGATAAAGCCCCGCATCGGGCTCTCTGCTCAGCGGGGAACCTGCTTCCTCCTCTCTCTCTCTGCCTGCCTCTCTGCCTACTTGTGGTCTCTGTCCATCAAATAAATAAATAAAATCTTTAAAAAAAAAAAAAAAGAATAAGATCACACAGATGCAGCTTTCTTCTTGATGAATTGATGGGTGCTGCTTCTGAGTAATATAGCTCCTTGAACATGAAAAATTGTCACAGCCAAGCTAGCCTGCCTGGTGATAGGCTGTTTTACCAAAAGAACCACACGTATTGAAAGAAATTATTTTAAACCTTTACGAGGCCACATGCTAAATTTTATTCACCAAGGCTCGGAAGTGAGGAAGATTTTCTTCTGTTTGGCTATGTCTGTTAAAATGAGCTCCCCATAGAAGAGGGCGTCATCTGTCCTTTAGAGAGCATTATTGTGACCATGTGTCTTTGGCCCATCTGATAAAGCAGAGCTTCCAACAAGAAGGAAATGAGTGAAAAAGTGGTGTGAACTGGCAAGCAACAAATTCAGGTCATGGAGTCTAGACCAGGCGTTGCCATAAGCCAGCCTTCTACTGAGGTGGCTCAAGGACTGTCTGGGGCTCTGGGCATCTGGAAGGAGAGCCAAATGGGCTAAGCCTTCCTGGGTAAGAATGACTGAGTTGGAATCATAGCATCTACATGGAAGAGCCTTGGAGCTCTTGTGTTTATCCAAGCATTGCAGTCCCCATAACAGATGCGCCAACCCTGTTATAGACAGGTCGTTAGGACGTTCCTCATTTCCCTCGGGGCAGTGCTCTTCGCGATATACTTCTATTATAGTGTTCTCACAGGGCCTTTAATGGCCATAGCATGGCCATGTTTGTTTGCTTCCTCAGTTTTGTTGGTCTTTGAGATTATCCAGAGAAATAAATCTGAAATGAAAATGAAATTTTGACTTCTACGTAAACCTCCTTGTGTTTACCTTCTACCCTAACAGTAGAAGGGAGACTGGTAAACTTCGCGGTCCTTATCCTTATCTTTTCAATCTCCCATCTCTGAGAACTTTGTAAAGAGGAATTTTCAACTTTAAGACTTCTGGAGCCCACTATATCCCAATATATATTACAGTTCATCGTCCTTCTCCACATAGACCAGGCTCCATAGCTGAGACGTGCTCGCCATAGACCCGTGCACACAGCCACAGGGCCACTGCCCTACATCTTGTGCTGTACCGAAGGGCTGACCCACAGAAGCCCCCTGACTTCTGTTGCATGTGAGACATGACAGGCCGTGCCTCTGGGAACTGTAACACACCCAGTGAGCGATGAGCTGTTTACAAATTATAAACACACAGCCATTTCCTTCCAAGCCAGAAGAGAGGAAACTCCTTTCCTTCTATACTATCCATCTTGAAAGTAACAGTCTGTAATTGCTAGCACCCCTTCCCACCAAATACCATAAGGGGGGACTGTGGAAGATAAAAGCACGTCGGGGCCTCCTGGCACAGCTTCCTCAGGAGATAGATGCATTCTGTATATTCTGCAAGTCGCTGATGCACAGACCAGGACATGGTTTGGGGTCTGTCATACTTTTATTGTCTGGAAGGGGGATTGTTGTAAAATGACATCTCTGTAACATCTTGCTCTTTTTCACTGTCAGAAGGCCGTGGTGGTGACCTATATGAGAAGCCAAATTAGATTGCACAATTGTGCATGTGTGTGTGTGTGTGTGTGAGTTTCTGCACTTTCAGAGGTAACATAGAACCTTCAGATAACTACTTTATGGGCTTTTAGGAAACTAACTGTACAAACTAAACTTTGAAGAGAGGAGATATTTCTTTCTTATTCCTGATGGCCCATGCAAGAAATTGCTTGTTACAAGTGTAGTTTGCTGGGGACCCCTGAACAAACAGATAATGGCTAAGTTCAGCCAACAGCAATCAGCTGACATTTCCTATTTGTATTAGATTCCAAATGTGGAATTCTTCTATGTGGACCTTATTTGTACGGATGGATTACAATGAAAATTGCATTAATTTTCTGCACAGTAAAGGTCAGTAATTGAAGCATGAACCAAGAAACTATTGTGTAAAATGCTGTATCCCATACTTAGGAAAGGTCACGCAAAGCAATAATATCTTGTTTTCATTGCAGAAGGTATAAATACTTGCATTAGAGTTTCTTTCTTTTTCCAGCCTAACAAATGCTTATACAGAATATTTTAGCATTTACTATTAACATCAGCAAGAAGAAATCATAAGGGCATGTAATAAAAAAAAAAAATCCTGTCTATTGCTATATCATAAGGAAACTCTGCTGTAATGCCTGCATTGTGAGTTGGTGTGTCTTTAACTCATCTGTCAGAAACAGGACTTGAATGCTCTGTCCTAGGATGACCAATGAGTGCACAATTGTCTTACCGTGTTTAGGGAGGAGAAATTGCCCTTCTGTGTCAATTGTTGACAAAAAACAGATATGGTTGTTTTTCTTAAGAAAATAAACATCTAATTCATTTTTGTGGATCAATCGTGGAACAATTTTGTAATGAAAGGATACAGATGAATATTATATCTCGGTGCTCTTTTCACAAATTAGGATGTCATCATTAAAATTTAAGTACATTTTAAACCATCAATTTCAGTGTTTAACATGGTTTCCACTCTCCAGACTGGCTATTCCTTTCTTTCCAAGCAGAAGCTTCTTAGGGAAAGAACCACATGGCGTATGTATTTAAAAGGTGTTCTTGCTGTAATATAGCCTGCATTGTCCTTTGGATGAGTAGGCTAGGCCCAGGATGCCTCATTCCCTGTGCTTTCTTATTCCAGAGAGAGAAGATGATCTATATGTCCCAGCCAGGGGAGACGATCATGCTTGGAGGAGGTTTTATCTTACAATCTCATCATGATAGTCATTGTGCCTATGATTCCTTTGTGCCTTCTTAAGAGTGCCCCAAACACACAGCAAATTAATTTGATTAGTGATTTTTTTAACCTATTGACAGAGGAGTGGTACTTTTAAAATGACAAAGTATGGTATTTCTAAGAAAATATAAAGTCAGTATCTTTGAAAGGTTAGTAGTAGTTGAATACACACATACACTTTCGGGAGACATGCAATCTGTATACAGGGTATATTGTAGAGGACGTGTTTAAGGATAACTCTCAGAGGGGTGCCTGGGTGGCTCAGTCGGTTAAGCATATGCTTTTGGCTCAGGTCCTTATCTCAGGGTCCTGGGATCGAGTCCCACGTTGGGTTCCCTGCTGGTAGGCAACCTGTTTCTTCCTCTCGTCCCTGCTCGTGTTCCCAATCTCTCTCTCTCTCTCTTTTTCAAATAAATACATAAAGCCTTAAAAAAATAAAAGGATAACTTTCAGGAAAAGAAAGTAAATGGTTGCTCTGATTTAACTCCTTTTAATTTGATTTAATTTGATTTTTAGTGATGAAGTGATTTAATTACTACCATTTCTACCATACCATCTTACTTCCAAGACTTCAATATTAAAATGGATTCTAGCCAATTCTTAATTATCAGTTTATGT
The DNA here is from genome assembly GCF_022355385.1 of Mustela nigripes. NCBI lineage: Eukaryota > Metazoa > Chordata > Mammalia > Carnivora > Mustelidae > Mustela > Mustela nigripes. The sequence continues at coordinate 12,719,429 of NC_081569.1, forward strand.
ATGTTTTGAATAAGAAGGGATTGGCTTCCCTATCTCCTGCAGTCTTTTCTCTGACACATGGACTTGCTCAAATTTTTCTTTTAAAACTCAAGCCCCCGTTCTTAAAAAATGTGTTGGCTTCATTATATTTTGAAGCCAACCAGAAATGTTACTAATCTAACCTTTTGGACCATTATTCATATCAGGCTCACTAATATTCCTAGTACTTGTATATTTTCTTTGTGATTTCTATTGTAAGGGTTATGTTTGGTATGTAATTCCCCAATATTGTGAAATATGATACATCAGCCTGTCATCCTTCTATTATTATGTTTGCATAACAAAATACAGTCAGGGGCTCTGGTTTTATAGGCTATACTGTGTCTAGATATTTAATATCTCATTGCCTAAAATGTTTATATCATGCTAATGTAGAATACATTGTGTATTGTGTATCCATTATCCACAAGTCATTGTTTCTCTGAGGATAAAAGCTGTTCCTTTTATCTTTCTTTTTTTTTTTTTAAGATTTTATTTATTTGACAGAGAGAAAGATCACAAGGAGGTAGAGGAGCAGGCAGAGAGAGAGAGGGGGAAGCAGGCTCCCTGCTGAGCAGATAGCCTGATGTGGGGCTTGATCCCAGGACCCTGAGATCATGACCTGAGCTGAAGGCAGAGGCTTAACCCAGTGAGCCACCCAGACACCCCTCCTTTTGTCTTTCTTAATGAAACCCCGTTTGGGATTTAGGGTAAACCTAAATTTAGGTTTACCCTAAATCCCAAATATCCAGTGGGTTTACAAGGTAATTGATAAGAGAAGACCCCTCTCTTTTCCTCAAGGGAAAAGTAATAATAAAGTAAGTAATAAAGGACAGAAAAGTAATAATATAAAACAAGATTATTTTGAATATTAGCTAAAAAATTATATTTATAAAAATATTAATATTAGCAGAGGGTTTATAATTTGCTACTGTTTTTATGTACCTTAGCTCATTCAGGACTCAAAATAAACCATTACATTTTATATTTTCCCCATCTACAAATTAAGAGAAATTCACTAGGTAGGATAATAGCAAAACTCAAATCTAGTTCTTCTGACCTAAATCAGATTTATTTTGGACCATGCCACACTGTCATTGAAGGAACCATGTCATTCACTTATCAGTTCATTGTCCTGCCTTGTTACATATTTATCAAGTGTCTTCTCCCTCTCTCAGCCTCTTTAGGTGCAAAGATTAAAACTATAAACATGGTCCTCTGAGTAAATAATGGGAATATAGTGTGTTTGCTACTTTCATTAGTTTATACACTAGGTTGGGTGGGGAAGAGGAAGTGTGTGTGTGAATCAGGAGTGTGGAAGGAGGTGATGTTGGAGCGGAGTCTTAGGGAATAAGGATTACTTGTTGCACTGCTTGATCACATGGATCTTCTATCTTCTGCCCTTCCTGCTCCCCTTCCTCGGAGAAAACTAAAGGACACACACAGTAAAATCAGCAACGGCAGCTCCTTGTGGGTCTACCTGCCCTTACTGACCCTGATTGCTCTTGTGGGGAGGGGTCAGGCACATATCAGAAACCAATCTTCCTGAGGTCTAAATGCTAAAGAATTATGTAGACTGTTCTCAGTTTTTCATTGGTGTCTTACCAACATCTTGGTGCTGTTCCTTCTTTTGCTTTTTTCAGCCCTTCCCTGTAACACCAGATGAGATTCTTGGGGCAAGCCAAGAAAACTCGTTGGTAAATACCAGTCAGCGTGGAAACGCTTTCTGTAATGAACAGAGCAGGTTCAAAACCACTTAGGGGGAACCTGGTGGCTCAGTGGGTTAAAGCCTCTGCTTTCGGCTCAGGTCATGATCCCAGGGTCCTGGGATCGAGCCCCACATCGGGCTCTCTGCTCAGCGGGGAGCCTGCTTCCTCCTTTCTTTCTGCCTGCTTCTCTGCCTACTTGTGATCTCTCTCTGTCAAATAAATTTAAAAAAAAAAAAAACTAAGAAATGATACTGATTTAAAACCCAGATCTGTTCTCTATTCATTTCCCTAAGCAAAAGAATACTTGAGAAGGAAACGCTCTCCTGAAAAACTACAGAATCTTACCCCTGTGGAAAGAGCATATGCTAAGGAGTTGAGTGTGTCTGTGCGCGCGTGCGTGTGCGTTTTTGTGCGTGCACGCATGCAGGTCTGAAAGCACATGCGCACATCCCCCACATCTCATGGGAGGAAGTCCTAAAGACCTTTCCCAGTGCAGTAAACCAGGCTTCCAAGGAGTAGTTTTTAATCTCATCTATCAGAAATACTGCTTCTTATTCTTTGTTATGACAGATAGTGAGGTTTGATTTTTTTTTTCCAGTTGTGTGTTTTCCATGCTAAATTCCAGTCTATTCCTGGCATTTGTAATTCTTCAAGTTTTCAAATTATAGGCTTTTAATATTCCGTAGGATAAAACAGACCAAACATAGTCCCATTGAAAATGCAAAGTTATATTTTTGTGTTTTTGCTCTAGAAGGCTGGAATTACCGGGGAGATCTTGCGACAGAATTTTGCATTGATTTTGCATTGATTCCTTTTGGGAATGCGTCCCATCCTCTGACAAATACTACTCAATTTTTAAACTTGTCGAAAAGGATTTTTTCTGACATGGTCCATTTTGAGGACTGTCTCCCCGGTTTTGCTTAGGTAATTAATTGAGAAATGAGGATATTTTTTTTTCTTAAATCGGAACATGTGGGAAAGATTTAAAGTAACATACTGATTATATAATTAATTCTGAGTTGTAAATTCATTTTGATGGTGTGAATTCTCTCCCAGAGGCTCCAAGCTGGTTTATTACACCTACAGTGCTATAGTCATTGGAGCCGTGGGGGTGGCAACCAGACCTGAAGAAGGACGCTTTTGCTTCCTGATTGATTTTTGGTTTTACTTATTAAAAAAGTACATGATTTGTTCTTAATCTGACTGCTTTACAAACCTTGCCGAAAGACTCAGGTTTATTTTTCTCACGTTTTATAAGCAAACAGACAATGAAGAAAATGGTGAACTTGCATCTGTGTATATAATAATATACACATATATTAATATATACATTTTTAGGTTATAGAGATGGGTTTTGTCATCATTTTTCTTACAATGAGTGCCAGTCCTTCTTTATGGCGTATCAGAAAACAAAGGAACCTTGTGAAATTGGAATTCTGTATCTGAAAAGTTGCATGCTCTCATCTCTTCTATTATTTTGTGATGCAAGCTTTATCACGAAGTAGACCCAAATCATGTGAACGGTCTTATGCCTCACTGGTTTTTCAAGTTTGTAATAAGAAGTAAACTCCATTCTTTCTCAAATGTAGGGCTCGGGGAGTGCAGTGCATGGCTGGTCATAATTTTTTTTATGCATTTGTCTAATCACCCCAATGACCACCACTCTTCTACTCTTTATTACACATTTCCCTCTATAAATCAGAAGCCTCCTATGTTAAGGAAACACACCAGCACACGTGATAACAGTTCTGTCTTCCTGAATGGATCTCTGTTGCTCTTCCCAGGCAATTTGGTGGCAACAGCAGATGTAATGTTGTGTTTGCTAAACTGTTATCCCCACATTCCGTGGTTCAATCTGAGATGTGTAAATAAAGCCAGCATGATGCAGATAAAACTTCCAGATGATCTTTCGTACAACGCAGGGCAACATGAGTAGACTTGTCTTGGAAGATCATTGCTTTCAAAACTTAAATTAACCCCTGTATTCTTTCAACTAGATCGAAGGTTATTTCTTCTTTTATCTCTTTGCATTCTGAAAAGGAAGGGACTTACGTTTATGAAGTGTCTATAAGGTACCAAATGCTTTACATATCTTATGCTACGAATAATATTTAATTCTTCACTCAGTCAGGAAAGGATTAGACTCTCCCTTTTCCCAGATAGCTAAATTGGAATTCAGAATGGGTGAGGAATTTACCATGATCACAAAATTGGTAGATGACCAGGCACAACTCAGTTCTCTCTGACCCCTAGCCTGCTATTTACAAAATGTGTGGGCCTGGGTAGAGTTGAAGTCTCATGGTTGGCTGGTCTGTTTGTTTTCCTCGTTAACTTTTTACCTGTTGGTGCAAACAATCCCTGGTTACCCCAGCTCTTAAATATAAGAATGGAAAGAAATGTTTTTGAAATAGTTTTAAAAGACATCATTTAAGATACTCTCATGAGTTCTGGGCAAAGTAATGCTGGAAAGAAAGAGTAGGGGGCAACATGTAACTGAGTCAGATATCTCAAAATTATATATCCGATGGTATACAAAGAGACAGAACAAAAACCCATAGACATCAAAAAAGCAAATGCCAAAAAAAAAAAAAAAAAACCCAAAAAACAAGTGGGAGCTGAATGCCCATCTTGTGAAATGTCCACTAGAACGTAAGCATTTTTTTCCCAAGATTTTATTTTTTGGTTGAGAGAGAGCATAAAGAGGGGGAGCAGCAGAGGGAGAGAGAGAAGCAGGCTTCCCACCAAGCAGGGAGCCCAATGCAGGGCTTGAGACCAGGACCCTAAGTTCATGACCTGAGCCAAAGGCAGTTGCCTAGTCGACTGAGCCACCCAGGTGCTAAGGGGCTTCTTATAATGAAGACACACTTGCTCTGGTGTTCTGGACTAGAATCCTATGTTACATGTACCTACTTGCCCAGAAATTTTCCATTTACTGCCCCCCCATTTTATTTAAATTCTAAGTATTATATTTAATACTTCCACTCAAATACACTGCAATTAATTGCTTAGGCTTGTTGTTTGTGCATTCTGCTTCTGCTATGGTTTTTCCTAGTAGCCGCGGGGTTGCATGAACAGTGACCAGAGATCTTAATGACACCCGATTAAATCCAGCCAACAAGCAGGGATAACCCGTTTGCTTTCCTGACCCCTTTTCAGGTGGCTAAGCCACTAAAACCTAGCTTTCAGGGAGAGCTTTTGGATGGTCCCTGACAAAACAAAGTGCTCTCAGATAAGTTCACCACTACTTGTCTCAAGCGATGTTGGAGAAGCCTCTGATGCTTGCTCCCCATTTCTCGCAATCAGTCACGTTGTATACAAGCCTGTGGGCACACATCTATTGCCCGATCTGTATGATGCATACAGCCTCCAAACTGCCTGTTCCAGGAGGGTTAGTGGGAAAGATGAGAAATGATAGGGTGAGGGTACATTAAATACAGGCAGATTTGAACAGTCCTATGGATAAGAGAATAAAAAGTAGTCTGAACACTTTGGCTATCTATTTTGTTTCACTCATTCCAAAGAGTAAATCTGCATTTACCCTTTTTTTTTTTTAACTCTCTGATAAAGTTTTGCAATGAGTAAAGTCAGAATTCTTGTTTAAGAAATAATCCAGGAATAATATTCTATTTATCAAGACAATTATCGATGTGCTGAGAGATGTGTGTTTACATTTCTTGTCTGTCCCCTGGGGACATTGTCCTGTTATCTGTGTATATAAACTTAAGTTACAAAACTTCCAAAGAATCTTCAACAGTTAGTAGTTACATCAAGAAGACCATTTCTGGAAACATGCTTTTATTTATGTAGCCAAGAAGTTGTGCTTACATATCTCTCTGTGGACTATGACTTTTCTTTTAGACAAATGGCTATTGTACATTTATCGATTTTTCCATTCCGAGGTTTCATTGTACGTGTATGAAAATGCAAGGTAGCTGTTAATATGTCGACTCTAATAGAACCAATATCTGAAAAATCTTGGGCAGAGTCAAATGGCAGCAGTCTTACCTGGACGCCATCGAGTGATTGAAACAGAATGTCAAATAAGTTAATTCTAAAATTATTTTGATTTTTTTTCAACCAATAAATGGAACCAAAATAAAGCTTTTACTAATTAATTTTACAAATGATGAAATCTCTGACATCAGGAATGCCGATGTAAATTTAGTTGAAACAATTATATTTGGGGATTATTTAACTTATAGGGATAGTATAAATGCAAACTTTGATGGAGGATAGCATCATGGCTTATAAGATGTTTTTACAAAATGAAGGCATTTATGAGGCAGAAGTGTACTTGGGATTGGCCACAGTGCCCTGATTATCCATGACTGTGTACAGAAGAATGATAATGCTCCATTGATTGAATTAGAAGCTGTCTTGTCCACACTTAAAAATATTGTGTATATACAGTGTTAGGTAGCAACAACAAAGTTGTTTGTGACAAAGATATTTCAGATATGAAAAATACACTTCAGTGTGTCAATGTGTACTCTGTTCTTTGCTGCTGGTCATCAATTTGCTTTTAAGAATGTTTGAACCTTTGAGGAGCTCTTAGTCAACTTAAACATTTTCCAGAGCTATTGAACTCTTGTGAAAAAAGATCTCTACAGTTTTTGTTGCATTTGGGTCATAAACAGTTGGAAATTTTTATCAAAATCGTTAATGACTGAAATGCTAAGTAATTTCATCTTTAAAAGCTTTTAGTGAGTGGAGGTGAATTTTAAAAGAACTGGCAAAAAAGACACTGCATTTTTTCTCCCCACAAAAACCAGTATTATTTAACACAAAGTAAACAACAAGGTTAAATGTTGTGCACATTTCAATATTTAATTCTGAAGTCACCCTTTGGGATATCTCAATTTGTGGAAAATCTTTTTATTTTTAATAGACTAGATATCTATTTGACCCAAGAATGGAAGGAAATTGAGAAGCCATTTATTTATCAGCATAAATTTTGTGAAGCAGTCAAAGGAATTATGGATACAACTTAGAGTTTTGTTCTAAAGAATGTTTGACAGAGAAAATCCATATGAATGGATACAAAAAGGCAGTGCCTTTGAAAATATTTAAGCTAAAATATATAGGGATCTCAACATTTAAAAATTAAATTGATAACGATTTTCTCCATGTAACACATTTTTAGGGTGTGAGATTTCAAGGTATCTCAGCACCTGTAGAGAGAGTATTTTCGTAATTAAAATTATGAGCTACTGTAGAGTCAATTAAAGGTGTCAACTTAATGACTATTAAGTGCAACTCTAAAGATGATTAAGAACAATTTTTCTGAAATATATAAAAAGAATGTATTAAAAAGTACATTCTTTTGAAAAGTGCCCTGACCTGGGATTATAAACATATATAACTAGGAAACCAGTTAAATATGTGAATCTGTAGCACAAATAATCATTCTTTATGTATCATTTAGAAATGTCCAAATAACATAAATAAGTTTCATTTTAATATACATAAAGTATGCTTTTACAAAATTTGAAGTAATGTGCTTATAAAAATAAAATAATTATGTGGATTCACCAAATATAAAATAAAATTGATAGTTGATAAGTATTTCAAAAATTATATAATTCTGATTACTTTTACTCTTGAAAGTGTAGAGATTTGGTTGATAAATTTTTATCCTGTTAGCCTAGATATGGTAAGACTCTTAGCCTTGTCTTTGGGTATCAAATTCATTAAAAAGGAAAAGGGCATGGAGACAATCATTTATTATTTTGGTATGCTAACTTATACTTCCTTCACAACCAGAACCTTGGCATTTGGGTGTTTCTTTGGGGTGGCGGAGAACACACACACACACACACACACACACACACACAGTCAATGGAACTAGGATGTTTTTATGAACTTGAGCCACATGGAAATTTGAGTCATTTTCCAAGAAATTGTTTTGACCTGAAGTCTATGCTACTGAAAAGAGGAAGCTACTTTTGCCCTTTGGATCAAATTCCCTAGTGCTTTCAAATCCTCCTTTATAAACATGAATACTTATGTAGCAGACAGAGATGGGTTTTCACTATTGTGCCCATTAATAGATGTGGCTGAGCATGAATTAGGTTGCTTCGGTGGCATACCTAATTTTTAATGCAAGCTGCTTAAAGAATTAGAGAGTAAAACAAATAAGAAATTTTAAATTGGGGTGAAAAACCACAAGTGTCATGCTAGTTTGATTTAACAAGAGGGCACAATGAACCTGCTTTTTTCTCTACAGATTGCTTGGATTAAGTAGTTCAGCCCAGATGGTAAGAGGTTCTTCAAATCACCCCAGCACTCTTTACTAAAGAGGGTCTGGCAGTAGTACATTCTAACCTCTACCCTCCCTGTGGTCTGTTTCTGCAAAGTAGCTTCATAAACAAGGACAGGTGGGAGAAAGGAATTTTGTGCTTTTGTGAAATTTCTGCCATATAGGTGCCTTCAGCCATAATCACTGACCAGGTGGTGGATACTCCTTCCCACACAAGTTGTGTCCATTTTGATGGAACAGAGAATGCACAAGGAGAGTGAAGTCTTTTCTTTTGCTGTATAGAAGGTTATTCTTAAAATGCTGTCATAAATTTAGAAGTTTTTGCTCCGTAACTTACTATAATTCTAATTCAAGTAAAATTCTAGATAGAGAAAAATTTGAGGTTTTGGGTATTATATATTATATGTAGTGACTACAATGACCCAGATAGACAAGAGCTAAGAGGAATACTAGCTAAATCCCAGTTCCAGTAGAGTTCCCAGGGACCTAGATTATGGTACCAGAATATAAGAATTTGTATAAAAATACCAGTTTAGAGAATCATCTTTTCTCCAACATTTGGGTAATTTATGAATTCTTTTTGTAAGCATTAGCTGCATAACATGGTAAAACACACTTGAGGTTTTCTATAAGCAAGATATGGACAATGGTCTTAGGAGGCTAAATTCTGGTTCACATGAAGAACTGGAGACTGAGGAAGATGAACATGTATTTGCTTCTACTTCTGTGAAGGAAAAGCCAGTCAGTCATTAGGCATCTTCCAAGGGAGTAACCTGTGTAAGATGCAGTCTCCAGCAGTGACTTTGTAGTCTGCCTCCAGGTGCCAACTCTTTTTCTGAGGTGGTTGCCAAAGGATGACTGAAATGTTTGTCAGACTTGCAGTGTGTTCAAAACATGACTAAAAATGCAGCAGAGTTTGACAAAAAAGCCACAGTACTAGGCGACCTATCACCTGGATTTGCACCATACCATGTTGTCACATACTGGAAACATATCTGAAGGACTGTGAGGGAATAGGGTAAGGTGAGCCAGCAGATAACCCTGTGAAGCCAGACCGGAAATCAGGGTCAGCCAAGTGGAGGACGTTGCCAAGTCCTCTGACAGAAGCAGTAGCTTCCCCAGAGAAATGAAGCTCTTAGTTCTGTGGGAATTTCTACACATCACTTCCTCACACTGAGGTAGTGACTGAGACATAATGTGAATGGTTGCCTCTGAATGAGTGGGTAATGGTTCTTTGGAGTCAATAAATATTTTAAGTTGTAAAACATGTGATTCATCTCTTGGAGTCACTCTGTTCATCATAACCATGTTATTTTAACGTGGTGTCGTATTTTCTACAGCAGGACAGTAAAAATGAAGTGACCGAGCTAAATCTTGCTTTTATGTTTCCTAGGAATCCGAGAAAAAGGGCTTAATTGAGAGAATCTATATGGTACAGGATATTGTTTCAACTGTTCAAAACATCTTGGAGGAAATAGCTTCCTTTGGAGAAAGAATTAAAAAGTAAGTTCTACATTTGAGTTGTGTTTGAAGTAGAGCTGCCATGTATTAGGACATTGGGGGTAAGAGGGTGGGGAGGGCAGGGATCAGTAAATGCAAAAACAAAGGAAACAAAAGCTACAGTGTTGGAGCAAGCGTATTTATATGTGTTGGTTTGTTCTTTGGGCTTGTCAGCTTCACAGTTGGGTAGTGCCTTGGAACCCGGTTGACCATATGGCAAATTCACACCAATTGCCCCAGCATAATTATTTCACTCTCAGAAGTATCCTCGTTTGAGTGATAAATTATAGATTAAAAAAAAAAAATAGAGTACCATATTCAAAAATAAAAAGGGAGGCAAATATGCTCTGAAACTGCCTTTTTCAACTGAAACATGGAACACAATAAATGCTTTTTTTCTCAACTTACCAAAGAGCCATACATAGCAAGGAGCATCATGGATACAAAGACGGGAAGTTAACTCATCACTTAGGACAGGGGTCAACTGTCTTTCTTTATGAGAGGCAGTGAGTAAATATTTTCATCTTTGTGGACCATGTTAAGCATGAAAGCAGGCATCATTGATACCTAAACAAATGGCTGTGATATGTGTTCTAACAAAACTATTTACAAAAACAGGTGGCAGGCTAGAGTTGACTTAAACCCAACCCATGGCTTGCCACTTCCTACCTTAGGTCACAAGGACTAAATCTCTAATGGAGTCTTGGTTGAGAAGGACTATTTCTATGATTCATGTTTATTTTGTTTCAGACATCATGAACTCTGTTTAACTCAGTCTTCATTTGGTACCAATGAACAGAGCAATTGAAACATTTTTTTCTTTTAACTTTAAACTTATTTCTTCAAATCCAGAACTATATCAACTATCTTCTTTCTGAAGATTCACTGATACCTTTTTTTTTTTCTTATTTTATTATCCAGTATAGTTTCTTTAAGAAGAGAAGATAATATGCATGGGTCGGGATACCCGAGTGGTGCAGTTGGTTAAGTGTCTGACTCTTGGTTTCAGCTCAAGTCATGATCTCAGGGTCATGAGATCGAGTCTCGTGTTGAGCTCCACGGTCAGTGCAGAGTCTGCTTGAGATTCTCTCTCCCTCTCACTCTCCCTCTGCCCCCTCTCTAAAATAAATAAATAAATCATAAAAAAAAATTGCACGGATAAAGAAGAGATTAATGTTAGTGCTAAAGGCCAAGGGAAAGTTTTATATATCAAGGTGGAGGGAAATTGGTAAGTTATAACAAACTTCAGGAAATATAAATAGCTAATGTGGAACTTTGCGTGGACGCTGATCTTTCTTGGTTCCTTATCAAATCCAGTTTCTCTTGCGTGGCCATTTGTTGGCATGATAAACATGTTTGTTTTGTTTATAAAGTAAGTTATAAATCATCTTAAATTTGGCTTTACTGAGTTTACATGTTGCTGTTCCCATTATCCATGTCTTAGAAGAAAAATTAAAGAGCTCCTGCTCTATAATAAGTTCTATATAAGTTTTGGCTTACATATATTGATGCCCATCTAGATGTCATATAAATTGACCAATGATTTTTGAAGCTACCCTCAAAATTGTTTAACAAAAACATAAGTGACAAGAGGAAATAGATGATGAGGAGGGCATTTTACTTCTCCCTTCATTCACTCATTCACTCTCAGTCCTGAGTGTCAGGCACTGACTTGGTCTAAGAATGAGAAATATTCCATAAAACCATGATAATAGCTACGTCAGCTCATGTCATGTGCTAGCCAGACGCTATTGTAAACCCTGAACACATAATAATTTCTTTAAGAAGTTGCTGGCAGGAATCAGATGAAAAGATTCCAACCAGCCTCTGGATTAAGGATTTTTAGTATATCCATTTTACAGATGAAAAAATGGAATCACAGAGTGATTAACTCTCAGAACTACTAAGCAAAGAAGCTTAGATTTGAACCTGCCCTCACTATTGCACTACAATGCCATTTTCCTGCAGGGATCGATTTTGTAGTGAGGGAGAACAGTAATAACTAGAATTCAATTGCATTGATGAGAGGTAGGGATAAGACCGGTGGCAGGGGAGGCCTGACCAGCCCAGAAAGGGATGTAGGAGAGAGAAAGACAGACAGGGGGCATTTCTGAAGAAGGGGCATCTTATCAGTAAGTCTGATCACAGGGAAAGATAGCTGAGCAAAGAGTTAATGAATGGAGACTTCAGTTGGTGGGAGACTGTCCAAAGGTTCAAAGCCCAAGACTGTGCTAGATCCAGGGAGATGCATGGGGTTTAATATGTCTGTGTGACAGCAGATGGTAGTGCTCATGCTTGAAGCCCATACAGCATCCTGAGTGGGTGGAAAAAGTCAAAGAAAAAAACTGGATGAGGGACATTGTGGCAGCAAGAAGGATAAAAGGATGTGGAGCAGGGGCAAGACGGAGGAAGGAAGGCCATGGTGTTTAGTAAAACCTTCTCCACGCTTGAAGGTCTCGAATAGACAAATGTGGCTGTTGTGCGATTGATAATGGTCAAGGAAATATGTCTGATGAGAGAAGAAGGCAGGGTGATTTAAACAGGCCCCCATCTCTACAGTGCGTCTGAGGGGCAGCTGTGCCCGGCACAGCTGTGGTGGCCATGTCTGAGACGTATTTTCAGCCATGAACAGAGTACTGTTCTGCCCAGCTGCAGCACAGGAAGGAAGGCTCATAAGTCTCCACTCCTATTAATTCTTGGGCCATTCATTACCACAGTGACCTTAAAGTTCCTTCTGGGCATTCAAGTGGGATGGCATGTGTAACTCTGTTGGAATTCCATTGTAATTCAGTGTCGAAGGACCAGGAAAACTTTTACCCAACTTCTGGCAACTGGTAAATAAGTAAAGCTTGCATAAAACTCAGAGCAGGGCTTTCCAGTTACTGACCCGGAAGACCCCAATCGTATTGCATCTACATGGCACAAACTATATTTTCTTTTTCTACTCTTCTCTACTTTCTCTAATGATCTTCTCTAATATTATACAAATTTCAAATGTATATCTATAACAGGCTAAAATATTTACTGAACATGATTCACCTTATATTATCTCAAACAGCAGGCTAGACGGGTCAGACAAGGGCTATATTGTATGTCTTCTCATTATGGAGTGTTACCTTCAACACGTGTATCTTTGAGTGGTTAAGGAAATCTCTGCACAGAAGAATGAGAAACCAGGACAGGGAAGTCATCCCTGTAGATATTCCAGAGTCCGGTTTGGAAGGTACATTCATCAGAAGGAGAACTTCTCTAGATGGGAAGTGATGCTGAGAAGGACTAGGCACTAAAGATGAGGAAGGAGGAAGGAGGTTAAGCGTAGCGTGGATGGCCGTGAAGACATGGGGAGTGGTAGAGCAATTGACCTACTGTTTGTCGAAAGGAACAAAGAATGAAGAATGAAGGCAGAAAGACCAAAGAGTTGGCCAGACAGGAGGTAGAGGAGAAGGTTCACAAGCTAGAGTAAAAACCATACCTCGTGAAGGAAAGCATCTTGTGGGATGCATAACAAAACAATAATCTGTAAGATTATATGATCAGTCATTTCTTTTTTTTTATTTTTAAAGATTTTATTTATTTGACAGAGATCACAAGTAGGCAGAGAGGCAAGCAGAGAGAGAGAGAGAGAGAGAGGGAGGAGGAAGCAGGCTCCCTGCCTAGCAGAGAGCCCAATGAGGGACTCAGTCCCAGGACCCTGAGATCATGACCTGAACTGAAGGCAGAGGCTTAACCCACTGAGCCACTCAGGCAGCCCTGATCAGTCATTTCTGTCTCCATGGGTAGAAGAGTCAGAAGACCTCATTTGTCCTAGCCTGGGAAGTGAGGAAAATCAAGATTCCATGGACATAAGGGTCAACTAGTGGGACACTCATTTGGGGGAGGAACTACAGGATGGAGCTGTTACCCCCTTTACCAGATGTGGACACACTCATTTTTCTTTAGGGCTTTGGACCTTTGAAAATGATATTCTTAGGACATGTTGCTAAGCCTGGATGGTTGAAGGAAGGAAGGGGATTCATTGAATATTTTTCTTTTTTCACTAATTGAAAGGTTTGGCTCATTTGTCTCATTACTGTCCAAGTCAGAGATTCCTTTCTTAGGAATTTAGGGAGCTCTCAAGTTAGGGAAATTAGGGAAGTTGTGGAACTGTTCAATGAAGTATTTGATTTTCAGATGGAAAGGGTTTTTGTTTTGTTTTGCTTTTTTAACTTTGGGTGTTCTGTGAAAACCAGCACAAGATACTCTATGTTAATGGAGAGAGGGTCTAGTAAGTTCTTGAGTGTTAGAGGATCTACAGCAAAATGTCTTTGAACTTAGTACTCAGTATAAACAGGAGCATTAAATTAAGTGAGAAAAATGTACCCTTTTACAGTTTCAAAAGTGCCTACTATAGAACAGCAGTGAGAGTGGGCTCTGGAGCTGACTTTCTGAATTCAGATCCCAATTCTGTCACTTGTACTGAGCCTAAGTGATTTAACGCCAGTTCTTAACTTTTGAGTCAGAGTCCTCATTTGTAGAAAGGGAGTAATAATGATTCCTACTTCATAACATTTTTGGAAGAATTAGATGAATTAGTGCATATAAAGAGCTCAGACTAGTGGATGGCATGTATTATTCACTTAAGAATATTGACTATTATGAATATTATTTTTGGCAAACTGCCTTGACTTTCTTTTTCCATGTCTTAAATTAAAAAAACAAAATTAAAAAGTAAACGTCTCCCTTTTTAAAAAACAAAAAAGTTTTATTTTTTATTTTTTAAAGATTTTATTTATTTATTTGACAAAAGACAGAGCAGGAACACAAGCAGGGGCAGTGGGAGAGGGAGAAGTAGGCTTCCCCCTGAGCAGGGAGCCTGATGCGGGCAGGGCTCAATCCCAGGACCCTGCGATCATGACCAGAGCCAAAGGCAGATAGATGCTTAATGACTGAGCCACCCAAGCGCCCCTAAAAAATCTTTTAAACTTTTTCTGCTAGAATTGTGGTTTGCTGAAGGGAAAATGCAGGAGTTAACTGATTTGGCTGTTGGGAGAGCGATCTGACAGGGTGTTTGTGAGAGTGTCTGATACACATCTTCATTAGAAATGAAACACCCAACACTAATACACATGACACATCACACACTTGCACACACAAACAACCACTGAGATCTTTATAAGGGTTGCATTAATTGGAAAATAATTGACATCTTGATAAAATTTTAAGTCTTCTCATAAAGTCATGTCTATTTAGGTCATTTTGAATTTATGTCAATATTATTTTAGGGTTTTATATATAGAAGTTTCACACATTTTTGTGAGATATATTCCCAAGTACTTGATTAATTTCATGATAATTTTTTTTCAGATTTCATTCTCTATTTATTACTAGGATATAGAAGTGAAATTAATTTTCCTACATTGACTTTGTATCTATAAACTTTGGTAAACTTAGTTATCTTGATTTTTATCTGGAGACTATTATTATGAATTTTCTATTGCATAGACATATTATCTGGGATTTTTTTTCTTTTTTCTTTTCCAATCCTTACAATTTGTCTGTTTCCTTGCTTTATTGTACCAGCTACTAGCTCTAGTATCATGTTGAACAGAATCGGTGTTGGTGAACATTCTTTTCTCCTGTATGATATTAGAGAAAAAAACTTTCAACATTTTACTCTAAGAAGAATATTTGCTCTAGGTATTTGTAAAGATGCTTTATCAGATTAAATAAGTTCCCTTTTATTTTTAATTTGCTAAGAGTTTTTATTGTGAATGTGAGTTTTGTCAAACTTTTTCCTACATTCGTTGGTATGATAATTTTTTTCCTTTATTTTTGCTAACGTGGTCTATTATTGTTTTGGTTTCTAAATGTTAAGCCAGTCTTCCAATTATGGAATAAACCCAACTTTACCATGTTATACACTCTCTTCATATATTGCTGTGTTTCATTTACTATTACTTTGTTAGGATTTTTGCAGATATAATCATTAATGAGATTTGAGCTGTAATTTTCTGTTCTTAAATTCCTTATGGAGAGATTATTCTAGGCTCACTCAACATGTGGCAGTGTTCTCTTTTTATCATTATTTGGAAGAGTTTGCATAAGCCTGGTGTCTTTTTTTTTTTTTTTTAAGATTTTACTTATTTATTCAACAGAGAGAGAGAGAGATCAGAAGTAGGCAGAGAGACAGGCAGAGAGGGAGGGAGGAAGGGAAGCAGGCTCCCTGCTGAGCAGAAAGCCCCATGTGGGGCTTAATCCCAGGACCCTGGGATCATGACCTGAGCCAAAGCAGAGGCTTTAACCCACTAAGCCACCCAGGCACCCAAACCTGATGTCATTACTTCTTTTAAGATTCAATAGAATTTGCTGGTGAAGCATCTGGGCCCAGAGTTTTCTTTTAGGAAGGGTTTTAGTTGAATATTCCATTTTTGTAAATTATATAGATTTATTCAGCCATTCTGTTTCTTCTCACATCTGTGAACTGTCCTTTTCTTGAGTTCGTCCATTTCACTTAAATTCTCTACTTTTTTATATAAAGTTGTTAATAAAATCCCCTTTTATTTAATAAAATCCTACCTTTAATGTCACTAGGATCTGTAGCATTGTCCACTTTTTTATGCTTGATACTTTTTTAAAGGGGGAGGTGGGTAGCAGGAGATTGAGAGAAAAATTCTTACAGTCTCCATGCCTAGCATGGAACCCAACATGGGGCTTGATCTCACAACCCTGAAATCACGACCTAAGCCAAAATCAAGAGTCACTGCTTAACGGACTGAGCTTACAGGCAACTCTATGCTTGATGTTAATTGTGTTTTCCTTTCTTTCTTGATCGCGATTTATGAGTTACGATAGTCTTTAGAGAGAACTGTCATTTACCTTTGTTAATCTTCCTGCTACCTGTTTTATTTTTCATTAATTACTAATATTCTTTTTTATTACTTTCTTCCTTTTACTTCCCTTGGGATTAATTTAGCATTTTTTTCCTAACTAAAGATAGATCACTGGATTACTTACTTTCAATCATTCTATTTTCCAAACGTTTAAGAGCATTTAAAGCTCTACAGTTTCCTATAAGCATAACTTTAGCTCCAGGCCAGACATTTTGGTGTTGATATTTTCATTATCATTCAAGTTTAGTAAAAACTTTTTTTCCAGTTTTCTATTTTTATTCCTTCCATGGTGAAGAAATATATTGCTTAATTTCCAAGTATATGGAGATTTTCTGGTTATCTTTTTGTTTCTGATTTCTAATTTAATTGCTTTATGGTCAGAAAATGTTGATCAAGAAAATGGCCTACTTCTGTAAACTCTTCATGTGAGCTTGGAAAAGTTATTGAGTGTATGTGTGTGTCTGTGTGTGTGTGTGTGTGTGTTTGTGTGTGTGTGTGTATATATATATATATATGCATTGATTAATTTTGTTGATTGTGTTCAGTCTTTTGTATTTATACTGATTTTTATTTTTTGTTTACTTCTTGTATCAATTGGTTCAAGATGTGTTTTAAAACTTCCCACCATGGATTTATCTGTATCACCTTATAACTTGGCTAGTTTTTGCCTTCTGTATTCAAAAGCTGTATTACTTGGGTTGTACATTTTATTTTAAAGATTTTATTTATTTATTTAAGGAGAGTGAGTGAGCAAGGGGGAGGAAGAGAGAGAATCTCAAGCAGACTCCTTGCTGAGTGCAGAGCCCAACATGGGGCTCAATCTTACAACCCTGATATCATGACCTGAGCCAAAATCAAGAGTTAAATTCTTAACCGACTGAGTCACCTAGGTGCGTCTGGGTCATGCATATTAAAATTGCTATACTTTCCTACTGAATTGGATCATTACTAGGAGGTGACCTATTTATATCTAAGCAATAAATGAAATTTTACCTTAATATCTTAACTAGTAATAATATGGCTATACCATCTCTTGCTTGTTGGTTTCCTCATAATATATAATTTCCCATTATTTACTTTCAACCTATCTGTTTATGTTTTATATCTCTTTCTAAAGAAAAGATTGTCTAAAGACAATCACTTTTAGTTGTACCATGTAGTCCATTCGAATTTAATGTGGTTACTAATATATTTAGATTTAAATTTGTGGTTTTCATTGTTTTTTTGTCCTTGTTATGAGTGTTTTTTTATTCTCATCTATTTTTTATCTATTTGCTCAGAATGTAAGGATTCTATTGCTCTTCTTTTAGTTGTTGCCCTAGAGTTTACACCATGACTCAGCACAGCCCAATATAAATTGTTAACGTTTATTGTCTTCCCACTCAGGAACCTTCTCAATCAATGGTATCTATCCATTGACTTGTATCCAGGATCTACTACTATGGCTCTGCTTTCAAAAAACAAAACAAAACAAAAAAATTAGGTCATAAAGGTTCATGTTTGTTTTTACTTATTTAATTGTAATTGATTGATTTCATATTTTGTTTTTATTTTTATTATAAGTATGGTATACATCCATTATCAAAGTAATCAACCAGCATGCCCCCTTTATTCTCTGAACTTTTTTTTCTTCCCCTTCTTTTTGTCATATTGAACTACCATTAACAACTTGGAGTATATCCATCAGAGGTTCCTTTTCAGTATAAAAACTATATATGTGGTATTTGTGAATCTGTACATTTATTAATAAATGCATATATGCATATGCATATATATACACACATACCCATTTTTTTATGCAATTTATTTTTTCACTGTATCTAGCATTGAGCCTCTCTGTTGGGGCAAAGGGCTATTTGTGTGGGTATCCTTTTTATGATCTCACTGTTTCTTAATGAGAGATGCAACTGCAACTTTATGTTAAGAAAAAGAGAGAATAAAGGTTATCTAAGTCTGTGTGCATATAGTAGATTCTCAATAAATGCTGAATTGAACAAAACAAAAAATCTGTAAAATATTGCTGAGTAAAAATCTACTTAGATTTTTCCCTTTATTTAGATTTTGTGCTATTAATGATACTGAAGCTATTAACTTTTTTAACAACTAGCAACCATTACTGTGCCGTTCATGCACTGCCCCAGCATCCTTGTGCAAGGAGATCTGTAGGTTAAACTTCCTGCCATGGCGTGATTTGGATCATTAGGAAGTCCATATAACATGTCTCCAAATGTGAAATCGCCCTCCAAAAAGTTCAGCTAGAAGTTGCACTGTGGAAGCGAGGAGTTAGAAATGGACCAATGTTTATGTATAAATTTAGAATAGCATAGAAAAAGGCATGAGGAAGGAGTGGGGAAAATATCAATTATTCATTTTGTTGACGTCAAGGTGCTGGACTGGGGAAGTCTTCCATAAGTGCTACCACATCCAGAAATCAGCCAGGGAAAACATTGATAAATTTGGTCATGTAAAATACATAATTTTATATTTAAAAATATATAAACCACACAAAAAAGACAAGAAAGTAACACATTGGGAAAAGCACTGTAACAAATATGACAAAGGATTGATTTCTTTAGTATCCAAAGAGATATTTTAAATCACTGAGGAAAAAGTCAAGCAAAAACAGCTCAAGGCACAATAGGCAAATCGTAACTGCTTTCCATTTTCTGAGTTTTTACAATGTGCTAAAAACAGAATGTGCTAGCTACCTTACTTGCAAGTTCTTGTTTAATTCTGGCAGAACTCTATGATAGAGATATTACTATTATTATACACATTTTGCAGAGCAGAAATGTTGGTGCAGATTGATTAAATCACTTTCCTGCAACTAATTAGAGATGGAGCCTGAACTCAGTCCAATGTCAGTTTGCTTAAAATTCCATTTTCTTAAGCACTTTCCCAAAGAGTGGCACCTCACAAAGAAACAAACTAGGAATCACTTGAGAAACAAATTAGATGCATATTAAAAGTGTTTAAATTTGCTTATAATTTTTTAAAACTGAGCAATTAAAAACACACATACCTCTCTGTGGGTAAAGATTAAAAACACTGATAACAGTCTATTACAAGAGGGTGAGGTGACTGGTTTTTTCTTAGACTCTTAATGGAATTGTGATTATTTACAAAACAAGACAAAAATCTCTCTCAGCCTCAATTTGCTCATGTGTAAAATGGGGATAATCTTTACTTGGAAGAATTATGATGACCATCACAATTATGATGTGAAAAATATTAGCACAATGGCACATATTAAGTGCCCAACAGCTTTTATATGTTTAGTCCCCCACTATCCTCCTGCACACACACACACACACACACACACACACACACACCACTAGAAAACAAAAACAAAGAGACAAATCTCTTTGTATTTCTAGCACAAGGCCAAGGGTCAATGTCAGCGAAGTTGCACCATGTAAGTGAAGCTAAAGACCAGGAAAAAGAAGGACCCTAGGCTTTCACGGGCTCTCCGCAGGACGTGGGATTTCCAGATCATCTTCTAGGGCCGTGCAAGGATTTCCACTGTTTGTTCAGTTCTGCATCCTGTGTTCTAGATCTCCATTTGCACACAAGTCAAAGGAGGCAATGGATATGCTGAAGGAGCCAGGGGCCCTGTGAAAATAATGTGTGGTCACATAACCTGTGTTCTCTCTGGATTGGGGGCATAAGGGTTTATAGTCACATGCCTCGAGCCTGTTTCCCTGGTAACCTTCTAGAGCCAATGAGTCTAAAAATTCTAAAAATAAGTAATTAGAAAACACAAAGTTGGGGTGGGTGCCTGGGTGGCTCAGTCAGTTTAGTGTCAGACTCTTGATTTTGGCTCAGGTCATGATCTCAGGGTCATGAGATCAAGTCCTGCGTTGGGCTCTGTGCTGAGCGTGGAGCTTGCTTGAGATGCTTTGTCTCTCTCAAAAAGAAAAAAAAAAGAAAAAAAAGCAAACCAAAAGCACCAGGACACCTTAATAATATCCTGCCTTTTCTAAATATTTACTGGCAACCGTGTCTTCACCGAGAGAATTGTTAACTTTGATGTGACCTCACTGACCTTTCATTTTGAAGATCTCCATGCACGGAGCCATCATGACCTTCATTGCTGGCGGGAGCCGAGTCTTCCCTTAAAGACTGTCTGCTCCAGGAGGGCAAAGTTACCAGGACTCTGACATGTTGGCTGGAGGTTGGTCTTGGTTGGTTTCCCCTCAGGATCTCAGCGATGTTTTTGCCATCCCCAGCTTGGCAGACCTTCCTCTCCAGGTTTTAGAGAGATTTCTCCAGTAGACCTTTCTCATTTGTGTAACTAAGAAATAAACATGGCAAGATGACTATGTAGCCGCTTTAGAGCATTAAAGAAAATGACATTGATGTGCTTTGTCTGCAGCACGTTTAACTGGACAGTCCCGTTCCTCTCGTTCCTGGCCTGTCTGATCCTGGCGGTGGCCACCATCATTTTGTATTTTATTCCACTCCGCTACATCGTTTTAATCTGGGGTAAGTCTGGCATGGTCCTTTCACTAGCAGTCAATTTCAGGTAAGAACCCATGACTCATTTGTCAAGTGGGACCATAAACTTTAAATGTGCTCTTGTTGGCAATTAAACATGAGATTAAGGGAGGAATTTTGGGAACAAAAACTTCCAGGACCTCCCTGAAAAGGCCAGTTGCCCAAATGATCAGCAGAGATATTTATGGGCCTCTTGTATAATTGCAATCAAATAAAAATGTGATTGTGCATGAGATTTCCCTTTGGGCTTTCATAGTCATAAATAGTTTAGAATAATATATTGCGATGGCCCGGTAACTTTCAGGCAACACTGTTATTCAAACAGTGAGCAAACACCTGCATCTCGCCCTTTATGTTATGTAAAAGTGGATCTGGCCCCTGCCAGGGTGCTTCTGACACTCCATCTCTCCTGGAGGAAAAATAATCTAACCCCATACTTCAATCCAGAAGCAGTAGAGAGGAAGGGAGGTGGTTACTCCTTACCCAGTGCCTGAAAGAAGAGGAAGCTATAATTTAGCAGGGTAAATGATGTGCCTATATAAAGTTTAGCTGTTTAAAAAAAAAAAAGTAGTAACAAAAATCACAAACTCGAAATAAACGGCATGACTTGATTTACTACTCAAGTTAGCATTGGACGAAAGACAAGCAGCTTTGTGAATATTTGTGTTTGCTGTTGGGTGGGCTTCTGGGTTGATAGAAGTAGCGTGCATTGTAGTGAATCAATTGCTGGAGAAGCAGTCAACTCTTTTCCCTAAGAGTCTGCCAGTCATAGTTTTCCATTCCTTGGCTCCTGTGACTACTGCTGAATTCTCAATTGTAGCCATACTTCTAGGGACCCTCAGATGGTAAGGGGTTCAGAGAAGTTACCAGGTACAAGTGATTGCATTAAGATACATTCATCTTTAAGTAAAAGCTGAGAGCTTGCAAATGTGAGAAATAAGCTACAACCTTTCTAAAACCATTAAATGTAGACCTTTTCAGAGAGAACCCACAGGAGTAGAATCCTGCTGATGAGAAAAGCCAAGTGTAGACATTGTGAATTGGGAAAAGTCATCAAAAAAAAAAAATTGAGTAATTTTTAAAACTTAAGAAGTAGAATGATTTTGAAAGAGCATAATGCACTGGTTCTCTGTTTCATCCAGGAAGTGAAAATCCCATATAAATAAGTATCTCTCTTTTATAGCAAGAGAGAGAGCCTGAGAAAAGAAAAAGATATTCTAATTTGAAAGAATTAAAAGAAAAAGATACTCTTGATTACCCTCACTCTTGGCAAAAGTCTTCTATCCATACTTAGTTTCTTACTTGCTTACTTACTTCTATCCATAGTTAGTTTCTCTGTTTTGCAACAATGCTAGCCTTGATCTGAAGACTCTAAGAGAACTTGAAGCTCTTCAGGGTCCATTGATGAAGAAGAAACATTTTATGGGGTGCCTGGGTGGCTTAGTAGGTTAAGCCTCTGCCTTCAGCTCAGGTTATGATCTCAGGGTCCTGGATCGAGTCCCGCATTGGGCTCTCTGCTCAGCGGGGAGCCTGCTTCCCCCTCTCTCTCTGCCTGCCTCTCTGCCTGCTTGTGCACTCTCTCTCTGTCAAATAAATAAATAAAATCTTTTTAAAAAACACAAATGTTTAAAAAAAGAAGAAACATTTTATAAAAGTATTCCCTTGAATGCCTTATATGTACTAAATGTTATCTATATGGACTGAATAACCTCAGTCTTTCTTAATTGTTTTTCATTAAGAATTAGTTTGCAAATCTGTTTACTGGTCACATTTAGAAACAGCTCTTAAAGCTGTTGTCTGACCCTAACCAGAAAATGATTCAAAATTACTATAATCATTTGGCAAATATTTTGTTCATTTTTAAGTTGTTTGCATGGTCAGCTTGTCAAACACATTCTCAGGATCTTATCATTCTGGTACATACTTGACTTGCTTTTCTGCATCTTTCCCTTGACAGAGGGGTCTATACTCTATTTCCTCCTTTGATCATCAGTGTTGGAATTCCAGTCCCTCTTTCTGTTTATCCCAAATTGCTTTGACTTTTGATCTTATCCTCCAAGATCTTGGCAGCTTTCCAACAACAACTTTTTGCATCTCATTAATGAGATATTGCTCTATTTATCGTTCTACTTATGGATGAAATTATTAAATAGCATGGAGTTTATTATATTCTCCTGAGCTGACAGTAACCCTTTGAGCTTTGTCTTCTGTGTCTGGTTCTTTAGTTGTATGTTCTGGACAGGGGCTTATAGTTTATTGATGAGCTCACTGTATATATTGTAGTCAAAAGCCTTGACAGTCAGAATATGCTCTGTTGCCTCATTGAGTAAAACCTGCCATGCCATCCTGGAATGTACTCAGCAATTCTATTAGGACTTCATTTCCAAGACGAATTTGTTATTAGCTACATGGACCCAGGACATTCCTTTGCATGTCTCCTATATGACTGAATTCTTGGTAGAGAGTCTCTCCTGTAGAAGATGACTTCGTATGTCTCCCATTTCTATGGTTCCTTTTACCAAGATCAGAAAATCGTTTCTATTCTGAGTTACTTAATCATTTTCTTTGAGTCCTTAAAGTGGTGAGTTAAGATCCTAAAAAAAAATTTTCCCTTTTGTCCACCTCTTTTAACCCTTTGAAACAAAATTACTTAACCATATGTTCTATATTTCCAGATTCTATTCCCCCAAATAATATTTTTGTAGAAATACTAAGTATCAGGATTATTTAACATAAGCCCCTGAAAAGCAGCCTGATTTTGTAGTGGCCATAAGAAATATTCCTTGACTCATTAACTTCGTTGTAAGGTTTTGAAGGGTAAGGCATTTTTCTTTCCTCTTTAACTTGTAATTCCCAGGGAAGTTACATATAGGTAGTAGATCTTTAAGAAGTACCTGACAAATATTTCATGTGCCTGCATATTTTATACCTGTGATTTACAGGGATGGCATTTCTTTTGAGCCTACCACCCACCTCTCTTGTGTGGGAGTGTAGATTTCGAAAATGGCATGAGAAGTGGCTTAAGAGGGATATTTGACATTTTCTGAAGGAAAGAGTATCTACTGAATTCCGATCACCTATTTGGTGTATTTCTAGAAGGCAAGGCACTTCTTAGGATTAGATCCCATGTGGGTTTTCTGCCCCTTGTGAGAGGTTTCCCATATTTTCATTCTGTTCTTCACCATAGATGCTTCTGATCTGGGGTACTTCTGTTCTTCCAAAGTAGATAAGAACTCCCGAAGCTAGATTTTGAACTTCTAGAAAAGAAAGACCCACGACTTATTAAACTTTGCATCTCCATTTGACAACACAGTGTGTTTTATGTGGCAGGCACTTACTGTTTGATACATGAGCAAGCCAGGACCCTCCACCCTGTCTCAACACTCCCGCCAATGCACTGAGTCAGGGCTGCATGCTAGGCACTCCTACAAGTATTTGAAAAATTGTGTTATAATTCTGTTTCAAGTGGTTTTATTCACCTGTGACCATATGTGCTGCCAAGCAGTCAGGCAATTTTTCCAACTTTCTCCAAGAGATTTTTTTTTTTTTAAACTGGATATTCTCAATCCACTCCACTGATCGCTTCAGTCTGTGATCTGGGACCATTAAGTGACAGTGTCTTTGCCACATATTATCCCTTGGTATTTGGATCCTACTCCTTTGGGTGTCCTAAAACATTAAGATTCACAGCAGATAGGCCCTCTGTCTATCTGTATTAAGGTGAAACACATCTAAAGACCTGTCTGTCATGCTGATAAAGATACAATTTCCAAATCTGGGTGTGTGTGCTCACATGCCTAATAATATAATCCCTTTTTTTTTTTTTTTGGCTTGTTGACATCTCGAGCCATGATGGTAGCCCCCTCTTTGTTCTGGAACTCCAGATTAGAGAGTCCTTGCACTTATATTGTCCAATGTGATTCTCCCAACAACCTAAGAAACTATATAGGGCAGGTCTTTATTTTTCATATTTTAATGTAAGAAATCTGAGGCACAGGAAGGTCAAGTGGTTTTCTTGAAACCACACAGCGGATGCTTGGTGACGCCAGAGCTGGGGCTCAGCTACTCCCGTTCCATAGCCCTTGCTCCTGGTCCCATTACTCCTTACTGTGGACCCAAGAATACATGAGCCCCTGTGTACACTTGGTTTCACACAACAGATAATATTGTAGAATTACGGACATTTGACATTAAAAAAAAATAAGGTGTGCTTTTGAAGCATGCAGTCAGAGCGCCTTGTAATTTTGATTCTCACGAAGTTTTTCAAACAGACAATCTCAGTGCATTGTGGGCAACTTCTGCCCTTATTGGTGCATTTGAGCTACTGTGCAGGTTTATAATCTTCTCAGTGACTAAGAATGCAGTGTTTTGATCGGCTGTGAGATTATCCCCTGCCTTGCTGTTCATTGTAAAGACTCCAGATGCGTACACTATATATAATTAACAATAGAAGATATATCTTTTCTCAATAAGTCTTTGTCTCCCTTCATCATTTTGCCTTGTCTGTTTTCTTTTGCCAAAAAGCCCATGCTACAATTAAGTGTCTTTAGTGAGAGTATTTTAGTTTAAAGGAATGCTGGGGGAGATTTTAGCTAGAAATAGGAGGCTTGTTGTGGGGGGTAGAGGGAAGAAAAGCAGAGTGCAGCTCTGATTTGAGAGAAAAAGGATCATTTGCAAGGAGACTTCCCCAGCTCAACCACCAGGCCACCATTTTACTCATGGACAATGGCCGGCTCCCATTTGGAAAGCAGATGTGAATGTGACCATCTAAGGAAATGACTGAGGTTGGCATGTATCAGGTAGAATGGCACTCAGGAAGTTCTATCTATAGATGAAAGCAAATTAATATTTCATGGAGAAAAATATCCAAGCTTTTATGGGCTAGGGACGGTCAAACAGTTAACTGTTACCTTGACTCTGAGGGAGAAGTCCAGCAGGGTTATCTAAGGTGAGAAGTCATTCAGCATTACTGGGATCGACTCAGACTTCAGATATGATCCTCGCTAAACCAGCACTCCGTGGCAAACTTCAGAAGCCCATCACCTTAAAAACTCAGCATGAGAAAGAGTTGGCCTTTCATGGAAAGACAATGGCTCCTGAGCTCTTACCAGCAGCTCAGGGGAACAGAAGAGGAGACACAAGGGTGGCTCAGAGGTACATCCCTCTGGAGAGGAAACCATAGGTAGAGCTTTCCTGGGGCGTGCCTACAAACGCAAGGTGCAGCCATCAAAGACACCTGAAGGGTTGAACCTCCTCTAATTACCACTGTCCGCATCCTAAATTAGCAGGGACTCCATTGACTAGACAAACCCAAGCACCAGTGTCGCGGTCCATAAATTAAGTTAGCAGCCGTAGTAAGATAATTTCCAATAATAACTTTTCACAGTTTCCTGCCACATCAAAGTACAATCAACATGTCAAGTTCTGTTCTGCAGGGAGAAAAGATAAACCTGTGAAAATGAGCTGGAGTGGGGGGAGAAATTTATGCCATTTCTTTTTAACAACAAAAAAGCAACTCCTGTCCTCCACCTCCCACTGCTGCATTTGGTCCAGAGCCCCCAAGCAGGGACTTGTTGGGGCTAATGAAGGCCTTTCCCATCTGGGACGTTTGTTTTCCTAGCAGAGAAGGCTGTTAATCAGTGTAGTCCAAAAAAGCCAATGAGCTCCACAGTTTTAGTGTGTGTTTCTGCCACCTTGCTGCTGGGATTGTAATGGGATTTTCACAGCTGAAGAAGGCAGAGCTCCTGTCCCACAAACCATCCCCCACCCCTCCTTCCTTCCAGAAAAGGCATTTGTGAATGATTCCACATGACAGCGACATGTATGTGTGTGTGTGTGTGTGACTTGAGGTCTAGTAATTGTTTTACACTAATTTTTACTTGTGAACCTCCCCCTCCCCCAGTCAGGAGAGTTTTTAAAGATAGCTAGATAGGTAGATAGAAAGACAAACAAAGAGATCTCCCTGCGTTTCTATTTTCCAGGCATAAATAAATTCACCAAGAAGCTTCGAAATCCCTATGCCATCGACAATAATGAGCTGCTAGACTTCCTCTCCAGGGTACCGTCTGATGTTCAAAAGGTACGTAATGAACGGTCACCACCAACGGGGACCCCAGCACTGAAGTCTGGCCAGCCCCAGAGCCAGAGGTGCACAGAGCAGGGCTTGTGTAATTGAGATAACGAATCAGAAAATCCTTAAAGTGGCCTGGCTTGCAGGGAGGTGGCAGAAAACCTTTGTCCAGAGCATGAGATGATTATGGAAAATTACCCCGAAAAAAAGGGCTACTTAAGAATGATCTGGAACTCATACTGCGTGGGTATAGTGCAATAGTGTTTGTCCGTTTTTTGATCACTTGCCTCCCTGAAGAGGATAAGATGGGCTCAGTGAGTGGGAGAGTGGGAGCTCTCAAGCTAGGGGAGGATTGCTTATTTTCCTCCTCTTCCAGATGGCAGGCATTATAGGGGAAGTAGGGGACAAGAGGATTATTCTTTTTTATTCTTGTTTGCCCCAATTACGTCCTAGGCTTCCCTTCTATCCCTTCCCCCGTGAAGACTTAGGGATGCCGAGGGCAAAGCTCCCACCCCCTCTCATACACATAGAGGCCTGAAATAATTGGAGATCGATCAGAAGTATTATTCATAGGTATCGGTCACTGAGTCCAGCCACATCTGGTCTCTGTGGATGCACCGAGATTAAACCAGGCAACAATGACAGAAAGTCCTGTAGAGTAGCCCGAGCCAGGCCCCTGCAGATCAGGCAGCTATAAATCCCAGGGGAAGGAGGACAGGCAATGATTCTCTAAAGGAGAACAGAGATCATAGAAGGAGTAGATGGGGAGACCGTGGTGTGAAATAGCAGCACGGTGATCAAAGACACAGCCCTTTATTATCTCAGAGAATCCAAATCAAGTATCGATTTTCAGCCTTGGGCCACTGTCACGGAAGTGGTTCCCAGCACTTCTCTGCAGACGGCAGGGATTCGGGGCTGGAAAGACCTCCCGTTTCCTTCCCTTTCCCTTGGAGTTCTAGAGATGAAAATAGATTCCATGACGCCGTTTTTCTTTAACCTCCATTTTATGATCTAATTAGCTATTACATGCATTCTATGACTCTGAGGTTCCTCCTTAACATTTGCATTCCATGATTATAAAACAGTAACCTGGCCCCTGTTTGTTTTGCGTTGAAAATTGACAGGTATGTCCTCCCCTGCTCCCCAAGGGGACCTTCACCAAACACTCAAAGGAAAGGGTGCTTTTTTAGCATGTATCTGCTTTTGACGAAGTGTAGCTCAACATATGTGATAGGGCATGGTGTCCTTGGGGAGTTCGGCACAAATGCTAAAAGCCAGTGAGCACATGTGCTCTGTAATACTATACTTTAAATGAAGCCATTCCGCCGTCAGCCAATCAGAACCCACACAGCAAGGCAGTGAGATTGAGTTGCAACCCTTGAGTTGCAATGTGAGGTTGTCCCCATGTCCTCAAAGAGAGGAAATCACCATCCAGCACAGCCCACCATGAGGACTTTGTCTACACAGTCCAGGCATGAGCCCTCAGAGCGGCCATCCAGCTGGAGCTGACATGCATAACAGAGGGACGCTACAAAAGAACATTCGAGGGAGACAGACAGTATGCTAGTAAGATCCTCCGTGTATCACTAAGAACACTTCCAAATAACACAATAGACAGCTTGCCCCTGGGGACTCCCCAAGTGCTCAGATATATCACAGATGTTTTAGCCATTACATTGTAAATGCAATTCATTTTTTAAGAGAAATCTATTTAACTCTGTGGGCAGTATCAATTTCAACATTTTTCCCCCTCTCCCTGGCAACATAAATGTACATAATTTGCAGACAATTTTTTCCCCAAGACTTGAGATAATTTTAAATGAATATTTCTTAGTAAGTTTTGCTGTATCATATACTAAGAGAAACATTTCCCAAGAGGCAGTTATTAAGCGTCCTTGTGGTTGAAAATGGGCACACGAGAAACTAAAATTATCTGGCAGCGCTGAGAGCAGGTAGAAAGCCATGCATCTCATTAGAAAAATCTGCTTTTAATATTCTTGGTCTCAAGAAATGATGCATGACTTCTCAAATCCTTCCTGCAATTAATCCCTCCGTGTTCCTGTGTTTAGAAAATGATTCATTACCTTTGAACCTTCCTTCCTTTGCCTCAGTCTGTCCTTGGGGAGCCATTAACACACACTGTGGTGAGCTAGGGTTACCTAACCGCCGGGCCCGTCTGTTTGTTTTCACAGGTGCAGTACGCAGAATTGAAACCCTGCAGCAGCCAGAGCCCCCTTCGGAAGAAGCGCAGTGCTCTCTAGGACTCACGCCAACCTTGGACACCAGCGCCCGATTCCCTGCTGGGTTGATTAGACCAACACTATCTCTGTTTCCGAGGTGGTACCCGTGGTGTCATTCTGGAATGTGTGCTGCGTGGAGCCTTCCCTGCGCCCTCCCTGCTTCTCCACGTGTGCCGATGCACACACATGTGCTCACGCCCACACGCATGGATGTGCTAGTTGCTTAGCAGCTTGGCCCATCCGAAGGAAACAATCTAGGGACCGTGAAAGACTGAGGTCCCTTCTCAGATAGGAGGTAAAGCAAGGTGGCCAGGGGTTTGAATGGCCTCTTTGAGAAGGGCTGGGAGACCACCTGGATGCAAGAGTGACCCTGAACTTGTTTTCCTACCTCCAACAGATGCTCCTTAAGATTCAGTTATTTTTCACTCCTGTTTCGCACACTCCTGATTATTGTGCATGTGAGTCAGTTTCCTTCTCTGAGTCCACAAGTCCGATAGTAACCATCATCTCCCCAACTAATGTCTCTTAGAAGTAGATTTGTTCATAATTACCAGGCATAGCCCAAGCCTTTGGGCGTCCTTCCGCCATGATTACTGAAGACGTATGTACAATGGCGGTCAGCTCGCCGGTGCTGGACACCAGCCTGTGCTGTGGTCCTTTGCGGGCAGTGGAAGCCCCGGGGAAGGTCGGAAGGGACCACTCATCCAAAAAGTGAAGCTTTCGTGAGAGTATTTGGTTGCCTTACCAACACCATGTCTTCCGACTTGACTTTGCTTATTTCCGAAATAAAATGTCAACATTAGCGCTTGAGAGAGAGGATGAATGAATGGATTCTGAGAGTATTTAGGAAAACGGATAAAGGCGGAGGAGCAAGGGACTAACTAATGACTATGGCTTCTTCACCTGATTGTCATAATCACTATATTTGCCTGAATTTTTGAGCAGAAAGTAAAACTAACTCAGCCATCCAAATCGATCTTTTGTTCCTGAACAAGATAGGCTATACATAATGCATCTATATCTCAGAACCCCATTCCTAGAAAAACACCACCCCAAGATCCTCTTGAAGAATAGCTGATTCCTGCAGACCCCACCACTCATAGTACCCCCAAGGAAAAACCCCGATTTTATGCATACATAAAATGAACACAAATATCCTTTGGTTCAAATGATATATAAGTTGTAAAGACTGTATTTTGTTGACACATACTTTGTGTTTTATATATATATATATAATATATGTGTGTGTGTGTGTATATTGTAAAGAAAAGTTGAGGTAAAAACTGATTTAATAGTGAGGTTTACTATTTTTTTTTCTCTGGGCTGTAATTTAATAATCTTCAAACAAAATGTTTATGAAAAATGTGCAAGATTCTAAACCTTATCATCCCGTGTCTGTTTTTCTTCATATTATATCTTTCTGGGTTTCTTTCTGGCTGAGCCAGATTTCTGCATGATTTGATTTGCTTCAAGTTAATGAAGCTGGCTGGAAAAGGACTTGCAGAAATTATAAAAGCTCCAGTAAATCTCTTCGTTGTACATACAATAGATAGCCAAGAACCTCTTTTGTTCAACCAGTTACTCAATCTTCTGTGTAAACAATGCCTCATTGTCTCACTCCCAACTATCATGTAGTTTATCACAGTCTGTCATTTTGTAACGACCTAAGTCAGACATTTTTAAACAGACATGTGAGATCTGATCAGTCATTTGAATGAAAACTTTCAGCAACAAAATAACCCCTTATTTATTTAAAAGTGGAACCGATACTTCATTGTTGTTCTTTTGCTAAACAATTTCAAAATGAAATAATTTGTCCAACAAGAAGGCATCATTAGTTAGACTTATTCCCTCTGCCGCCCAGTGGGAATTCTGAGCATTAAGTTGAGGACACAGACGGCAGCTGGGCTACCAAGAGCAGGACAGAATCAACCTGTAATAAACTGTAAGTAGAAAACAATTGTTAATTGATTAAGTCGACTTTGAACGTTAAAAATGTTCGTTGTAAGGGAAATGTGAAGATTTATACAAGTGATCAAACCCCTACCAGATTCCAGAATGCTCTTTAGATAAAATTTATGGATTGTGGATTCACAGTATGATAATTAATGATAATTCAGTAGGAATGTTGAATTTTAGCCAAGCTCTCCTGGTTCTCTTCTCAAACCTCACACTCCCTTTTCCAGCTCTGTCTGGATGTCTTATAGGCCTCTCTACCTCAGTGGGTCAGAATCTTGGTTATCTCTCCCTTCGTGTGTTCAGGAC
Source organism: Mustela nigripes (assembly GCF_022355385.1). Taxonomy (NCBI): domain Eukaryota; kingdom Metazoa; phylum Chordata; class Mammalia; order Carnivora; family Mustelidae; genus Mustela; species Mustela nigripes. Next base: position 12,750,856 of record NC_081569.1, read on the forward strand.
CATTTAACCCATACTCTCGTTCCAGTTTCCTTATTTCCCTTACTGGCACTGGCATCTTCTGGGCTGGAAGACACTGGGCATCCCCTTTTTTTGCTCCTTACGTTCCCCACCCCCCACCTCCCAACCCATAAACTTGTAGCTCCTGTGTTGCATGTTACTCATGTTCATTTCTATCTTGTCCATTTCTGATCACCACCCCCTAAGCCAAGGCCTCCAAAACCTCTTACAAGACATGGCAAGAGTGCCAATTACGTTATGCCAGATTAATCCTCGTTCTGAATATTCTTTTCACTAGGAATACTTTCTCACAAGTTTCTGTTCAAATAAATTCTGCCCTCTTTACATCTTTCATATTTTTCTGGCATTTGCCATATTCTGCTACAGCTCATCATTACCAGAGGCTTTGACTCCCTCTGTCCTCCACTGGCACCTAATAGACACTCAGGAAATATGCGATGAATTGATTGGGTCATAGTCAACTTTTCTTCTCTGCCCTTTCATGTATATAGAGGGCTGAGATGGGTAGATTAGTGTGGTCTATCAGAGGAAATAATTTCTTGTATTAAGTACACAGCTTATACTGTGTGATATTATTTATAAGCTCTGGCCATGTCAACTGTAAACTTTTCAATGATGTCTTATATTGGAAAAATCATTACCTACATATCACAGGAAAATATATTTGTGCATGGTAAAACAAAACAAAAAACCCTTGATTTTTCTTCTTGTCATTTATCATTTAATGAACATATATGGAACACTTATGATCTACCTGAACAAAACAGACTGCATTTCCTTGGTAAAGCCAGGCATGAAACAGATACTTTTGAAAAGTGGCAGGACTGCCACTGGCTGCAGTGGGTAGGCCAGCAATAATGAATGTTCAAAGAAGAGCTAATTGGAATAATCTTGATAAATTAATGGTCACCTGGATCTTCAAATTATGTCAGTGAAAAAATCTACAGGTGAAATCGTGAGTTGGTTAGGAGGAAAAATGAGTGGGACTTCTCAGTTGCTTGACTATGGGGTGGAGGAGAGATTAGAGTTCAAGATGGCACTCACTGTTCTCATCTTTGGGTCCAGGAAGATGGTATGCTGTTTGCCAAGGGAATTATAGGAGCAGCCATGAGAAGAACAGCAGGAACCCAGTTTTAGATGATGTTGAATTTGAGGCTGAAAAGCCTTTAAATTATCTCAAAAAGGGAACAGTATATAGCTATACAGCTGAGAGAAGAAATGCAGATATACATAAGGGCCAATATTCATAGAAAAGATTGAAGCCACATACTTCAAAAAATGGACTCCACACTCAAAAAGTTCTGTAAAGATGAGCCAACTAAGGCTAAATAGAAATATTAAATAAGGGAAAAGCATTAAGCATGTACTATCATAGAATTCCATTGGTAGAGCATGTTTCAAGAAAACAAGTGCTGTCTATAGTGCTAAATACCACTGAGATCACATCAGTTGAGGACAGCATAACGCCCTTTATTTAATGGCATGGCAACCTGTGGGGGGTCTTGGCGATGAGTCATTTCTGTAGAGTGGTAGGAAAGGAAACCAGATATGGGTTGAGAAATGAGTGGACCTAGCAAATGGAGACCACTTGGAGGTATCTCCTGAAAAATTCCACTAGAAGGAGAGGAGAGAGAGACAAGAGCTCAGAATGGAAGAAGGTGCCTGGAATTATTAAGGGAAAAAAGTAGATATATCATGAACTCCGTGTACACCTGTTAGAAACCAAAAATTATTCAGGAGTGCGAGATGGAGTGATCTGTATCATCGTTTAAAACTGTGCCCCATCAAAACCCCCTCTCTTTTTTGTAGTAGTAATCTAACTTTTATGGGAGTAAAGTGGCTGGGAAATAAAAATACAATATCTTCTGAAAATATTATGAGTAGTCAATCAAATCATTAGATGAATGTTGAAAGGTGACATCTAAAGGATGGCTTAAGGCACATTACCTCTTTATGTGGGTCTCCTTGTAGAAAACCTGCCCTTCTGTTCTGGCATGTTAATGTGATTTACATGGGGAAAATGGATAATCAAGCACAGAAGAATACCTAGCATTTTAGAGCATGTATTAAATTCCAGGTACTTCCTAAGTGTTTTAGATGTAATGACTCATTTAATTAACAACAACAAAACTATGAAATTCCTCTAAATATTTTTGGAAAAAATAACCAGTTTCATTTAAACTCTTCCAGGAAATAGTAAAAAAAGAAGAAAAAAGTAACACTTTTCTACATATTTTATGAAGCCAGTATAATCCTCATTCTAAAACCCAACAAGGTGATACAAGGGTGGAAGTGACTTACCAGAATCCCTTATGAATATAGATATAAAATTATGAACGATATGTAAGCTTCTACACTGAAAACATAATTGAAAGAGAGAAGATAAATAAATGTAGGGTTTCATGGATTAGAAGATTCAATATATTAAGATGTCAAGAGATTAAATGTAAGCCCAATAAAAATTATGGTTTTTTTTACAGAAATTAATCAGCTGATTCTAAAATGTACACGGAAATGCAAGAATTTAAGAATAGTCCAAGCAATCTTACAGATGATTAACACTGGCAGATAACAAGATGTATTATAAAGTTATTGTAACTAAACGTGCTATAGGCACAAGCATAGACAGATTAAAGAAATAGAAAAGACCAGAAGGACATCCACACATATTTGCTGACCTGTGATCTAATTTATGTCAAAGGTGATGTATTTTCAGTGTGGGGACAGCATACAGTGTAGGGGAAAAAACCTTTTGAAAAAAGACCTTGGGTCACATAAGTATCCACATGGATAAAATAAATATTGACTCTTTCCTTATACTCACAAAAATCAATTCTGTGTGAATTGCAGATCCAAAGATAGAAGGCACAGTAAAAGATTCCAGGAAAAGGACATAAGAAAAATCTCTTTACATCTATGTGATAATCAAAGATTTCTTAAACTGATAGTAGGATGCTAATCATAATGAGAAAATACTGTTAAATTGGAGATCACTAAACTTAATTTTTTCCTCAAAATACGGTTAAGAGAGTAAGTGGGTAAGCCACAAAGTGAAAGAAAATATGCAATCTCTGTATATAACCTGACAATTCTGCCCAGAATACATAAATATTTTCTATGACGAAAAGGCAGAAAACCTAGTAAAAAAGGGGGCAAAAGACTTGAACAGGCACTTCACAGAAGAGCTTATCCAAGTGACCAGCAAACATACAAAAAGGCACTCAGCATCACTAGTCATCAGGCAAATGCAAACTGAATCCACAAAATGGCTAAAATGAACTAGTCAGTAGTAAGTGTTTTTAAGGATGTGGAAAAAAAAAAAAATCCTGTATGCTATTAGTGGGTGAGAACATCTATTGGTACAACCACTTTGGAAAACTTTCAGAAAAGTGTTTATTAAAGTTAACCAGCTACATACCCTATGACCCTTCCCCCAGTTCCACTCTTAGATATATAACCAACAGAAGTGTGCATACGTTCGATAAAAGACATGCCCAAGAATACTTAGCGCTACTTGTACTACTTGTGTAATTCTAAAAAACAGCACAGCATATGTTCATCAGTAGCTGTGATGATCAATTACTTGGGACTCTGCAATGGAATACTATACAGAAATGAGAGGGAAATACAGAAATGAGAGAAAAATACAGAAATGAGAGAAAATATTTCCAATATTTTGGAAATAACATTCAACAAAAAAGCACAAGTACATACAATGCAAGATTTCATTTTTGTAATGTTCAATACCAGAAGAGCACAGTCTATGGTATTAGAAGTCAGAAGGTGAGGGATGCAGTGGCTAAAGGAGCTATCAGGGGAATTCCCGGGATGATGTCAAGGTTTTTGTCATTTTGGTCCGGATTCTACTTACATCAACTTGTTAACTTTGTGAAATTCACTGAGCTGTAAATTTAGGACTTGTAATAATTTTCCACCTGTTTACTAAAAGGAAAGGAAACAAAATGATGTAGCATGGCCATTTTATTCCTAATTTTCAGTGAAAGAAACTGAAGCTGATCACTGTCGGTATTTTAAACACGGAAGAAGAAGGACACTAATCCAAATAAACATTTTAAATTGTGTAAGAGTTGGGAGTAGTCATTTTAAACAAACCCATAGCCGACACTTTCTCGATAATCTTACTGCATTTGACTCTTCAATGATGTCTTCACACAAATCAGTCATCATTTAAAAAAAGATCTTCATTCCTAAGAGTACAAAAAGTGACTTCCTCTAACTGATCACCTACAGAAGCATTAAAAAATTGCTCTACGTGAGCAAATTGGCCATTGACAACCTCAGGGTCTGAAGTGTTCCAGAAAGTTTTTTCTTTTGGAGCAGCTGGACGGCTCAGTCAACTCAGCGTTCAAATCTTGGTTTCGGCTCAGGTCACAATCTTGGGTCGTGATCTCAGGACTGTGAGATGGAAGCCCGTGTTGGGTTCTTTGTTCAGCATGGAGTCTGCTTGGGGTTCTTTCCTCCTCCCTCTTCCTCTCCCTCTGCTCCTCCCCCTACTTGTGCTCTGTCTCTCCTCTCTCTCTCAAATAAATAAATAAAATCTTAAAAAAAAAGTTTTATCTTTTTACACATTATACTTACATTCATCGAGCCTGGAAGCGCATGTATTTAAGTTTTTTTTTTGGGGGGGGGGTCAGAAGTTATACTGGGTTTTCCACTGCACAGAGGGTGGGTGCTTCCAATTTTAGTATATGTGCTGCCGAAGCGAGCACAGAGTGGGTGCTTCTAACCACCTTCCCCCTGCCCACCACTGCATTATTCAAGGCTCACTCTACACGCATACACATGTACTCCTAAATTTTTGTAAAATTTCACATATCTCTAAGAATTGATCTGTAGATTCCAGTTAAGAACCCGAGAACCTGTGTTTTCAGGCAAAACATTCAGCGTTTGCCTCCTGCTGCATTTGACCTCCGGGTGGAGAATGTGTTTTTCTAGAAGCCCAATGTCAGTAGTCTGCTCAACGCCAGTGTTCAATTCATTCATTATTCAATCCAGCTCTTTTTCTGGGAAACGTTTTATTAGGCTAGTCTTTACAGCTGAGAAATCCTAAGATTTCAATTTGCTTTCCATTCCTTTAATTCATTACGATAATACATACAAGCTTCTCTTCTCCATGTATTTTCATTATCAGATCAAAGCAACTGGTTGGAAAAACAAAAACACATGGAGTCGTTTGTTTAACTGCACAATGACGAGCTGGCGTAACTGATTTCATATGATTCTACCAGATAAATCGTCATCTGCATAGTGGCAAAGGCCATGATTTGGGGGTTTTTTTGTTTGTTTGTTTTTGTTCTTTTGTTTCATTTTTGCCTCAAAAGTTCTGCACAAGCTGGAGAAGTGATCCAGCAAAGAAAAGTTAACAGGGACAAGTAGAATGTTCATTGTACAATGAAAGGAGAGAGCAGATTTTAAAATTTTTATTCCCTAAGAGAGGCACACATCACCTGCATTTTATGCCTACAGTACTTGGGGCTGGGCCCAGGGAGAGAATGGGGTTGGCTGAAAGAGAGTCTGAAAGTGGGAGACAGTTTCTCTGACTTGGTGAAAGGGTCGGTCAGCAATGGCAAGCAAGTCTTGCGGTTGTACAGAGAGCCGTGATCCCGGGCAGAACCAAGCTCGCACAGAGAGAGACGCGGGCATGTGTTCTCTCCGGCTCTGAAAGTTTTGCCCTGGACTATGCTTATTGTCCCCCTCAGGTTCAGCACTTGTGTCCCAGGGGATGTAGAAGGGTAAGCTAGCAGTGACTGTGATTAGAGAAGAAGCCCCTGATCATGTAGAAATAGCCTTTCTTCTTTTCATAATACAGGATATTCCATGTTAAAATTACCTAAAATGGGGCGCCTGGGTGGCTCAGTGGTTAAGCCGCTGCCTTCGGCTCAGGTCATGATCTCAGGGTCCTGGGATCGAGTCCCGCATTGGGCTCTCTGCTCGGCAGGGAGCCTGCTTCCCTCTCTCTCTCTCTCTCTCTGCCTGCCTCTCCGTCTACTTGTGATTTCTCTCTGTCAAATAAATAAATAAAAAATCTTAAAAAAAAAAAAAATTACCTAAAATGTTTTTGTATATTTTTCTCTCTTCCAAATCATTAATAAAGATGCTAAAACAGCACATGACCTTAATCCCTTCCACTCACCGACCAGACACCTCTCTTTAACTTGATCCAGTAGCACTGATCACTCTGAGTGCCTTGAAAAATATAATCGTCAACCTGCCAGTGTGCCCCCCCTTCTTTTCCCCAGCGAATTGGAGCTTTGCGAGATCCCACTGTATTTTCTCCTACTTACTTTAAACAGCAAACAGATCGTAGGATTATTTCTAGGTGACCATCCCCACTCACTATAATCAGGTTTAAGCTTCATAATTTATAACAGTGTATTTGCTTGTTAATATGGTGGACCCAGTTATAACCATCCCAATAGCAATCATTTATGGATGGTCACTTGTAGTCAAGGCACTTTAAAATCATAGTTTTAGGGGTGCCTGGGTAGCTCAGTGGGTTAAAGCCTCTGCCTTCAGCTCATGTCATGATCCCAGGGTTCTGGGATCAAGCCCTGCATCGGGTTCTCTGCTCAGCTGGGAGCCGGCTTCCCTCCTCCTCTCTCTGCCTCTCTGCTTACTTATGATCTCGGTCTGTCAAATAAATAAAATATTTTTAAAAAATAAAATCATAGTTTTAATCAATGACAAAGATATTTTGCATAATTAACATGGTGTGTCTGGGCTTAAGATTTTGATCTGTGCTCTGATTCTTGATTTTACAAGAACTACTTCAAAAGCATCATGGTGGTGGGGGGGGCTTAAGGAAAGGCGAATTCTCCTGGACCTGAGTGATTTTGAACTATTGACTTTTGAATGATGAGGTTTCCTGACATTCTTTTCCCTTTATTCTTATAAATGGTTACTTGGTCACGCTGTCCATTTCTTTTGAGTATTGATATGGGCTGTTCCTGTGAAAGATTTCCAAACTAATAGTGTCACATTCATTTAATAATTAATGCCTCCTTTTCTCCTGACCCTTAGTTTTTATCCTGGGTTTCGATTATTCATAGTCCTGTGGGAGTACGCGTGAATTCAATTCACGTGTGGTTCTAAAACTTCCCATTAAATGCTAAACTCTAGTAGTTTCAAAATCCTGTCCCAGTGCCCTGGTAATCTATGAAATTGCTACCTTATTTGATCTGTTTCACTCACTTTCTCTTTTTATAGCTGTCCATTCTCTAATTCAGAGGCAACAAAAATTTTACATGTCCTAAAACAGGCAATTTAAAAGGGGGAACGCTCGGAGGACTGGTTGACCCCAAATTTGGGCTACCGAATGTTTTGTTGTTGTTGTTTGTTTGTTTATTGTTTGTTGTTTGTTTTTTTCCCACTTGCCTTTCATTAGCATTTGATTGTGGCTGGCTTGAAGTTGGTTGAGCTCCATGACTCAGAGCCACAAGGATAGGGGTTGAAATCCAAGACCGGGTACTGTGGTACCAACTTATTGTTTGTCTTTGGGCATCCCACTTATCTCCCTGGAACCCCAATTTCCCTTGCTACAAATGGCAATAATAGCACCCACATTATGAGGGTTTGGAATCACATATATGCTCGGCACCTGCAGTTGACTTTTATTGAATTAGGATATACACACAGAGCAGAGCACATAACAGATATATGCAGCACATAACAGATACATGCAGCCTCATGAATTTTCACAAATTGAATATTCTCATAAAATTAACATCCAGATCAAGAAACTTAAAATGACTTGGGCACCTGGGTGGCTCAGTGGGTTAAAGCCTCTGCTTTCAGCTCAGGTCATGATCTCAGGGTCCTGGGATTGAGTCCCGCATCTGGCTCTCTGCTCAGCAGGGAGCCTGCTTCCCCCTCTCTCTGCCTGCCTCTCTGCCTATTTGTAGTCTCTCTCTATCAAATAAATAAATAAAATCTGGGGAAAAAAAAGGTACGTATAAAATTTCTCAAACTTGGCACTATTGACCTAGGGAGCCAGATAATTCTTTGTGGTGGAACAGTGTGATTCTTACCTCTGCAAGCAAGTTTAATAGTACCCCAGACCTCTCCCAATTAGATGTCAGTAGTACCTCCCCCAAATCTGGGAAGATATGACACTCCAAAAGTGTCCAGTTGCTCAGGGGTGGGGAGTGTGAGGAGGAAAAATCTCCCTAAGCCGAGAACCACTAGTATATACTGTGCCTGTGTGTTATGCCCAGACCTCAGGTTAAGAGGGGCCCCTCCCAAGTAAGCTGTCATCGGTTGTCCAGTCTTCCCCCACTCTGGGGTAACTCGCCAGCGCCAGCTGACCTGAGCAGAAACTTCAGGCAGGTTTCTTACCATCAGTCCTGGAAGGAGGGCGTCCCTGGGTCTGGAGTCCCGAGGGTCTTGCTTCTGTTCCCATTTCTCCACAGCTTCTAGTGCCCCAGTGGAAGTTTTAATTGGTTCAACCACTTCGGAAAACTGTTGGCAGTTTTTATTAAGTATTTACTAAACTGGGCGTAGGCATACGTCCCCTTGTGATTCCCTTTTGAGTATGTAGTCAATCACGTTTTTAAAAATTTTAAAAAGATTTTATTTATTATTGATTTGACAGAGAGAGGGAGAGGGAGAGAGAGAGAGAGAACAAGCTCGAGCAGGGGGAGCGGCAGGCGGAGGGAGAGGGAGAAGCAGGCTCTCTGCTAAGCCAGGTGTAAGACTGGATCCCTGGACTCTGGGATCATGACCTGAGCTGAACGCAGGCACATAAATAACCAGCTGAGCCACTCAGGCATCCCGAACTCCAGGTTTTAATACTGTTTTGCTTCTTCTTCTGTTTTTTTAAAAAGACTTTATTTATTTATTTGACAGACAGAGATCACAAGTAGGCAGAGAGACAGACAGAGAGAGAGAGACGAGGAAGCAGGCTCCCTGCTGAGCAGGATGTGGGGCTCGATCCCAGGACCCTGGAATTATGACCTGAGCCGAAGGCAGAGGCTTAACCCATTGAGCCACCCAGGCGCTCCTGTTTTGCTTCTTCTATGGCTTGCTTGCTTATTGATTTATTTATTTATTTTAAGATTTTATTTTTAAGTAATCTCTGTCACCAACATGGAGCTCGAATTCACAACCCTGAGATCAAGAGTCCCATGCTCCACTGACTGAGCCAGCTGGGTGGCCCTACTTATATTTATTTTTGTTTAGTGAAAAAAAAAAACCCTTGTCTGGCATATTTCTAAAGTATATAATATTTTAATCATCTTGTATAAATATAATTTATAAATAAATAAAACTATAATTATTGGGGGAGTTCAAAATACCTTAACTGCTCAGTATTCATGGTTTAAAAAAAAATGTAAAGAACTATGGGCTCTTGGGTTGCTCAGTCAGTTAAGCTTCTGATTCTTGATTTCTTCTCGGGTCATGATATCAAGGTCCTGATACCGAGCACCACATCAGGCTCTGTGTTCACTGGGGAGTCTGCTCGAGATTCTCTCTCTCCCTCTGATCTTCCCCCTGCTGTCTCTCAAATAAATAAATAAAATCCCTCAGAATTTTGAAAATGTAGGGGACACCTGGGTGGCTCAGTGGGTTAAGCCTCTGCCTTCGGCTCGGGTCATGATCTCTGGGTCCTGGGATGGAGCTCCGCATCGGGCTCTCTGCTCAGCGGGAAGCCTCCTTTCCCCTACCGCCGCCTGCCTTTCCACCTATTTGTGATCTCTGTCTGTCAAATAAATTAAAAAAATCTTAAAAAAAGGAAAATGTAGGTGGGGGTGGCTCAGTGGGTTAAGCCTCTGCTTTCCACTCAGGTCATTATCTCAGGGTCCTGGGATCGACCCTGACATGGGGCTCTCTGCTCAGCGGGGAGCTTGCTTCTCTCTCTGCCTGCCTCTCTGCGTACTTGTGATCTCTCTTTCTGTGTCAAATAAATAAATAAAATCTTCTTAAAGAAAGAATTTTAAAAATGTAAAGATCTAGTAACTTATCAGTGTGCATTAAACTATGTAGCAGGAGGTTTGAGTGCTTGCTATAATGAAGAAAATAGGAATCCTAGAAAACAAAGATTCATTTTCATCTTCTTTATAATAGCCAGTTGTTATAATGTGAAGAAAGACAATGAAAATACATGAGAAATTATAAACAACGGCTTTCATATTGTGGATTCTGATGCTGTAGAGACCCAAATTTCATATGCAACAGAAAATACAAATTACTGAAGTTTCATATCACATTATCTGAATTGGGGAAACAACATCTATTTGGAGAGATAAACATTTGATGGCAATTGGCTAAACACTACACATCAGGCTATTTTTTTTCCCTTCCTTCACTGTTGCTTAAAAGTATAATAAAGAGAAGTACAATGAACATGTCTGGAAGAATGAAGTCTTCCAGAATCATTAAACAACACAAGTCAGATTATAAACAGATATATTCAGTGAGGTTTAATTTTGAGGCCAGGTCTCCTTTGCAGGTCAAAAATGACAGGACGCATTGAAGGGAGTCCTTTGTGTTGGTTTCTATGACCACTGTAACCGATTGCCAGAAATTTCGTGGCTTAAAACAAGACAAATTTGCCTTACAGTTCTGGAAATCAGAAGTCCCAGAGATCTCACTTGGCTAAAATCAAGGTGTCAAAAGGACTGCGGTCCTTCTGGAAACGTTAGGGTGGAGTTGATTTTCCAGCTTCTGGAAGTCACTCGCACACCCTAGCTCCTTGCCACTCACACCCTCCTTTCTACCTCCTTCTTGGAAACCATCCATGTTGAGCAGAGCCCTTGTTATTCTGCCTTTCCTTGGGTTGTCTCTTCCAATTCCCTTTCCACTCGGAAGGACCATAAAATACTGTATATACAGTGATTATATTGGCCCCACCTGAGCAATCCAGAATAATCACTGTATAGTCAGGACAGCTGATAAGCAACCTCCCTTCTCCTTTACCCTGTAGCCTAACATATGCACAGAATCCGGACATCCATCGTGGGTCATTATTCTGCCTACCACACCCATTAAGGTTTTTGAATCTAAATGGACCACGTTGGGCAGGAGCACATTTCTCCCCCGATTTCTTAAGAGACACTGTCATCCATATTTATTTTCAAAGTAGAATTTCTTTTACTTGTGTGGGTTACATCCACACGTTTGCATGAGTGTGCACACACATACGCATACACACATCGCTAATGTATTCAGAGCATCACTGGAGAACAACAGCGCGTGAAATAACTTCCTATGCTTTTAATGTCTTAATAAAGTCTCCAAGGCAGTATGGGATGATACCAAGAGCATCAAACTGAGAATCAGAAAAATCCATGTTCTCCACCTGAATCTTCCCTTTTATACACTTTAATGTAAAATTTAGTAGTAGTAGTACTGGAACGAGCTGTGTAGAGAGTCATGAGCATTTATTTCTCTCAGAGATATTCCCCATCATTAAAATTCCATTAAGAAGCCTCATAGCCAACTAATGGTCAGCTCCAGAGGTGCAGATAGGAGGATAATCCTAGTGTAAATTTAACTGAGAAGGAAATGCTTTTATACAGTAGGGCCAAGAGAGGAGACTCATCCATTAGCCAAATAAAAACCAGACTCCCAAACTCTAATTCTTGATGTCATCACTAATACCAATTCTTGACCCACTGAGTACAAAAATGCAGTTCACCCTACCTCAGTTTCTCCACTAAAGCAATAAGAGGAGCCATTTAGGGATGGAACCCCAAATACCGGTATTGTGCATAAAATGTTTCCATTTTTTAAAATCTGGGCATTAGACTGGCCCGTTTTGTTGTGTAACAATGCTGCCTCAACGCTCAGCAAAAGCGGATGTTGAAAGTCATCATTAGATACAGTTTGAGCTTCTGTTTCTCCCATTCTCAGTTTCAATTATCCATTTTATACTTGTCTCCTATCATTTCAGAAAATCACAAGTTGGCAATCATAATTACATTATTCTTTTTGAACAAGCTGTCAAAAATAGAGGCTTAAAACTAAAAAAAAAAAAAAGAGAGAGAGAGAGAGAGAGAAAGAAAGAAAAAAGGGCACATCCTTTAAATTGATCGGTTTGGGGAATTTTCTCTCTGGATTTGGCCCAAGATTGGATTGAAGTAGTTGATTATCTTAATAGTATCCTTAAATTTTAACTGCGCAGTCACATTACTTGTGACTCACACTAGGAAATGATTATGTCAGAACTGGAAACTGTAAAGCTAGAAATTGTATAATAATAGAAATCCCAATTAAGCTGTGAGTTGCAGAGGCAGACTGGAATCTTCTGGAATGTAAAACCAACAACAACTCACGGCGGCATTTCTTTTGTCTCTAAATCTGTATTCTATTAATATCCCTAAGCTGCGTGGGAGCCCAGTGTGCCAAAGAGATATTCGATGCCTACATTTGGAAGTGTACATGTACTTTTCAGCAAATAGACAACAGGTCGGGATCATGAGACGTGTCGCCTGAGGAATTCATCACATTTTAATAGGTTTGTCATATTGACATGAGGGACCACGTGAGTCATCATTTCCCACCAAGGTCAGTCTCCACAGTGGACAGCAGTTTTGCATTTTAATACTCGATGCATGAAAATTCCACCGCTGGCATCCACTCCTGCTACCTATGATTCTTTGGGACATAAATTTAGCTGGGTTCAATTTTGTAGAGAATTCTTTTTCTTTTCCTTTCTTTCTTTCTTTCTTTCTTTTCTTTTTTTTTTTAATGCTGGGATGGAGAGAAAAGTTAACTTCCTAGTGGTGAGGACTTTAGTCAGTCCATGCCACTGTGGCTTGGCTTTCCGATTTGTCAAATGGGGGGGTTTTTGTGGAGGAAATCTGGCAATTTCATGCAGATAAAAAGAGATCAGAGAGAGAGCCAGACCAGCTGTGTAAGCAATTTGGAAAAACACAAGGTTGTGTGTGTGGTTTTTTTTTTAATCGTTATTAGAAATGATACTTTTTTGCATTAGGTTAGGATAATCTATGTTGTTTAATGTAGAGATATCTGTGTTGTGAGGTAATGCCAGGTTACATTTGAATTTTCTTTTGCTTTATGTCTCTAAATCATGTGACTTTATTTATTTTTATTCTGTTAACTTTAGCCAGTGTTTTAACTTCTCTGTCTTTGAGCTCAGGATGCCACTATCCGCCATTGCCTCCGTGTCTTATTTGTCGCCCACCTGCCACCTTCTCATACTGGGGATACCCCTTCCTTTTTCTCTTGGGTCCCATCTGTGGCTTCCCAGGCCACATGTCCTCCTCTTTGTTGATTGTCTCTCTGATTATGCTGAAGGACACTTAGAAAAATTTTTCTTTTTTTCTTTTAATTTAAAATAATATTTTATTTATTTATGTGGGAAGGTGAGAAAGAGAGAGAGTTCAGACCTAAAAACGTGTCCTCTTACCTATGTGGTCATTTCTCTTCCTCCTTATTGAGGTAACTGTAGACAGAGAAGTAAGACTTTGAAAAAGTCTTTTGTCTCTCTGTCTCTTTTTTTCCTCTCTTATATTTTCTCTTTTGCTCTATACTCTGGGAAACTTCTTTGACTTTCTGTTTCAGTCTTTCAATTAATTATTTAATTTGGCTGATCATATTTTAGATTCTGTTGTGTTTTCCATAGCAGTCTGTTGTTCTTCTTCTTTGTTTACTATATTCTCAAATCTAAAGGCAAAAGAGTTTTTTTTTTGTTTTGTTTTCATCTGTCTACCTGAATCATCTATTTCTTCCCATGTCAGTTCTCCTTTCCTATTGCTTGTTTCCCTCACAGGTCTGTGGATCCATTATTGATTCTTATTTGGGATAAAGAACTGGATTGGCTGTCCCAGGCAAGACCTGCAGGTTTTCTCTGCTCATGAGTAAGTAGGTCCTTCTCCTGATAAACCCATCTTTGGAAGAAGATATCAGTCTGGGAAGAGTGTGCCCACTGGCTATATGGGCTCGGGTAGGCAGAGAGTCTGTTGCAGGCTGAGTCTTTCCAAAGGCTAGAATAAGAAAGACTTTGTTCTGAACTTACCAACACCACCCTAGGAATGTTGATATTACAGCTGACATTTAGGGAGTGTTATAGTTTTAAAAGTTTTTATTTATTTTTTAAATTTCTTTACAGTGTTCCAGAATTCATTGTTTATGCACCACACCCAGTGCTCCATGCAATACGTGCCCTCTACAATACCCATCCCCAGGCTCACCCAACCTCCCACCGCCTTTTCCTCCAAAACCCTCAGTTACTTCCTCAGAGTCCACAGTCTCTCATGGTTATTTAATCCTCAAAACAACTGTGTGTAGTAGTTGTACTATTATATCCCTCATCTTACGTTTTACTTACAAAAGTAAAGTGAGGCACGATAGTTAAGGAAATTCTTCAAGGTCACATAGCTAGTAAGAAACAGACCTGAGCTTTGGTCCAGCCAGGCTGCCTCTGGAGACTATGCCCTGGACTGTTACATGTTCTGCCTGAAGAAAATCCATTGATATTCTCAAAAGAAGAAATCTTGAGTGCTATGGACTGATGCCATGGCAGCTTCCTGTGAATCCCTCTCTTCCCAGAACCTCGCCTCATTCATGCCCCTTTTAGACCCTGTCAACTTAGAGATGAGCTTTCTGAGGGTCACCAAGGAACTAGATGCTCCTTTCTGCACTCCACTAGTGTGGGGACTCCACTGACGTCATCCCCTAATGGACACTCCCTCTCCACCTGCTATGGACACATTCCGCTCACCCCCACACTGCTCTACATCTCTCCTCTGTGATGACTCCGTCTTTATACTCTCAGCTCTTGTGTGTTTATTCTGTTTTGTACGATGCTCTAATTTTATTAGATTCTCATTAAAGAAGAGCCATTCTACCATGTTCCATTAATCAGAGTCCCCAAATTACACACCATTTTTTGTCCTTACTTACATATTTATCTGTTCAAATGGTTTAAAACAACCTTTGTCAATTACCACTAAAACATTATCATTCTAAACTAGTAATTAGTTTAGGTTAACCCAACTTAGTTTCATGATAAAGACTGGAATGCATTTTATTGTTTTACATACGCCTACACTTACATATGTGCTTTGATATATCTAAAGGCCTAGGCCTAAGATCACGTCTGAAGACATTTGAAATTTTATTCTGGAAGAGTCTTATTGTAAAAACATATTCAATTTCCACTAGTTCCTTCCATAAATTTTTGAATACTGACTATAGACCTATGCACTGAGTGAGTCTTAAGGATCTCAGACAGGAGAAATTCGCTGCCTTTTAAAGCCTCATAATTTTTGTTGGAAAGCTTAATTATAGGTCTATTCTCAGGTTTTAGGAATAAGTTCTACTAATATAATAAAAACTAATATCTTCAAGTTTAAACTTTATTATTACTTAAAAATGAGCCAATGAGTCCAGTTCTCAGACATTTCAAGTCGCTGAATATTATTTTTTCCTATGAGAGACGTATTAGTAGAATTTGAGCCAGAAACTTTACTGAAAGTCCATGCTACCTCTTTGCATTTATCACTGCCAGTCTTGCTCTGCATATTTTTTTTTTTTTTTTTTTTGGTATTCGCCATGCATTGTTAACAGTGATTGTCATGTAATTAAATCACTGCTCATCACAAGAGCCTGTTTTTATGCTGAGATAAGCATCAGAAGCCTGCTGCAGGACCCCCAGATCAATAAAGATGTTCCCAGTAGGATTACAAAGAGGCTGGGGTTGAGCAGGGCACCAGAATTAATTAGGAATGATTTCTCTTTTTCTTTCTACTTTCAATATATTTTTTAATTGTTTTTCCATTTTCAGTGGGCTCTGCCCCTTCTTCTTCTTCTTCTTTTTTTTTTTTTTTTTAATTCTACACGGATGCTCAGACACTCTGTCCAGAGATCTACAGAGGCTGAGCTCTCAATTTTACCCACTTTTTCAGTCATAATCTCAACTTACATTAGTTCCCAGTTATCTCGGAGTTTCATCATTTTTAAAGAAACTTTGGAAGCAGCTGTGGTCCTCCAATTTCAGAAATCTCTTTGGATGCTGAAATACAGGTGGATTTCTTGTTTTGGTTGGCATGCTCTTGAGACAATATAATATCCAGGTTTTAGAAGTATGAGTGTGTTCTCAAATGAAACCAAATTTTAAAAATATGAATTTAAAAAAAAAAAGAAGAAGAAGAAAACTTCTTGGTTTTCCATAACTGTGTATGACATCCTCTTGGTGAGCGACATGTGAAAGGGCCAGGAACATGAAGGTCATTTTTGAAACCAGAAACATTGTATTCTAAGTAAGAGGTGTGTCCTGGTGCAGGTGGGGAGCCAGACCCCAGGAGCCTCTATATTCATCACTTCAAGGATTTTCACAATTCCTGGCTGTGGACACAGAGAGCAGAAATGAGTGAGAAAGCAGCTCCAGGAGGTGGTATCAGTGGGGAAAGGAAGGTGGTGGTATTCAAGGAATACCTTCCAGGACCTGAGACACAAATTTCAAAAAAGAGGAGAGAAGAAGGAAATAATCAAATATTTCAGAACAGGAAAGAGAAAGTGATCTATTAATGGTGACCCCAAATGACCTCATGGGAAGGTTCTATTATCAGCTTCCCATGGTTGCAGATGGGCCTTGACAGAGCAATAGAGTGATGGGGTGGGGGCCTTGATGCTTCTTGCCCCCACTGGTCTTCAATAATTAAATCATGTGTACATTTGTTCTTTCAATCAAAACATGTGCACTTACTGAGTGCCTACTCTTAGGGTTTGATAGCGTTTAAGGGACCTGTAATATACCCTTTACCACCTGAGTTTAGACCAGGAGATAGACGCAGGAGTCAAACAAATGGAGATGAAACTAGATCTTTATTGCTGCTTGTGAATGAGGAGGACAAGTGGGTTTCCTACTATGAGCCCCAGAATTCAATAGTCATACCCAGCCAGACACCGAGAGTGTGGGATACCAGAGGCCTCCCCACACAGGGACACTGCCTGATCCCAAAAGACTCCAGGCAGAGAGGAGCAGAGCGAAATGCCCACTCGGTGCAGACAGGCAGATTCCAAAGAGAAAGAGGGAATGGCTCTGATGGGCAAGCCTCTTCCTCCTCCCTGGGCAGGTGTGTTGATAGAGGCACTGGAAGGAAATCAGGAGTGTTACTCCAATGTAGCTCTCTTTATGAGAGTCTCTTAAGTGGTGGATGGGGTCAAAGACCTTTCCTCTAGACCTGGAGAAACACACGTATAAATCCCTGCCAGGCAGGAACCAGATACAGTCCATGCCTTCCAGGTGCCGATAAAGTCCGGTATGGCAACTGGAGCAATAGGTAAGCAATGATAACGTGTGTGACCGATTTTCTTTTCCAGCAAGTGGGCCATGTTGGACAACTTGGAAAGTAGCTGGCCCTGTTGAGCATCCAACCCTTGATATGGTCTCAGGTTATGATCTCAGGGTCATGAGATGAGATTGGATCCTGCTTTGGGCTCCATGCTCGCTGGGGAGTCTGCTTGAGGTTCTCTCTCTCTCCTCCTACCGCTCCCCCCTGGGTCACATTTGTGTGCTCCCTTTCTCAAATAAATAGAAAAGTCTTAAAAAAAAAAAAAAAGAAAGTAGCTGGCCCCAACCTAGCTTTCCAGTCCTATATAACAATAGTGTCCCAGAAATATGGTTGATTATACTCAAAATGCACTGTTCTGCTGTCTGCCTGCTTTGATCTGGAATAGCCTTTTCTCCTTTCTCTTTCTCTCTCTCCCAGGGACATTCATTTTTAGGGCTGTTCCCATATCACACCTCTTGAAGAAACACTTTTGGATCCCCTACACTCTGCACCCTCTTTCCTCCTTGTAACTGTATTTTGTAACCCTTGTAACCCTTTGTTCTTTCCCCTGGCTGTTTTGTGCCTCCCAGTTGTAGCCTAAGAATGCATGTGCTCAGCTCATTCCTTCTCGAATGGAGGCATCCCCTGCATCTACACGTCTTCTAACATCTACCTCAGAGGCTTTGCAGGTGGACCTACAGAAGGAATGTTAAGTTAATTGGAAAGAAGCTAAGTGCCCCCTTCCTGCATGGCCGGTCAGGCTCTTACTGGCTCCTCAGTTTGCTCTGTGAGCTGAGATCTCCCCACATCCAGAGGAGGAAGGATAGAACCACATGGCTCGTGCAACTTCTCTAAACCCTATAAGCTACGGTGGCCCCATTTCTCCGTGCAGAACTGCAAAGGCCGTTTGCCATGTGAAGGTATTTAAATCTAGAAGGTGGCAGACGTGTGGTCAAAGGGAATTTGGGTTTTTCTGAAGAGTTCCAGGGGAATAAGGAATTTCATTATTTGCTCCCTGCCGTCTTCACACCATCTCCCCATTTTGTATTTTTTCATAAAACAAAACACTGTGCCTTCACAGAAGCTCCTAGTGACCTTCGTGTTGTTTATTTCCTCCCTGGTTGTATTAAACCTCTGAGCTGCGCAGCGGGATTTCTAAAGGACACAAGCCTCAAACCTGCCAACCTATCAATTTAGTGGGGAGAAAAAATAAAAGTTAGTGTGCCTTTCACACGCCTGAGATTGTATTTGTAACTAACCTTCAGCGCAGAGCGCATTGTTCGCGAAGAGAGACCTATTCTCGGGGTTTAGATCACCTGTCCCTCTCCCCTCCCCATCTCAGACCTTTCCGCTGCTTGCTTTTGTCCCTCAAGATGGAATTGTTCCTTCTCCTCCTGCAAAGCAACGCTTCTCTGCAAGGACGCTGATATAATGTCTAAAGCAAACCACTCCAGCCCACAAGTCCCCACAGCGGCTTGGGAGGTGACTTGCAGTGTAATGAGGTCTTTCTGCCACTAGGGTCCCAAAGACAATTATGAGACCGAGTATCCTTGGCAACTTTCCAACTTCCTATGTGACCCTCTCCGTGGGCAATTGGTTTCTGGGTTTTTGTTTGGTTTTGGTTTTGTTTACAGGGATCTGTGGTTTTTAAAAATTTAAGGAATTGAAATACAGCCCTCCCAGGTTCCTCCTTCTGCCTATGGAGTGTCACTCTCTCATTAGCAGAGGCAAGTGACCCAACTAGGACTGGAATCTTCCCTCGGTTCTGTACATAGACATTGAAGAGTGCTGTTAGATTTTTATCTCAATTTGCCAGGCTGGAAGGAGTTCCTGGCAGCTATCTTGTCTTTCAAGTGGACAAAATCCGGCTGTAGAATAAAATCCAATAGACATGACACTAGGAGATGGGAGGGAGCTATAAGGTCCTCTTAGGACTGAAGCAAGACTCATCCCCAAATCTCCCAGTTAACTGATCCAATAATTTCCTTTTCTGCATAATTTCCATTGTGTGGGGATTCTGTCACTATGACATGAATCTTGACTAATGCAGAAGATAATGCAAAAGTGCTTTCTTCCACTAATTTGCAGATCTTTGATTACATATAAGACTGAGCATTAATTCATGTTTGCTGGATATTTCTATTCCTTTCCTAATTATTTCTTCATGGTCTCTGCCCATATTTGACAATTTCCTTTTTGTTTTGTAATAGCTTTTAATATACTTAGAGCATTAGTCTCTTAGTCTCTTTTCTGTCATATGTGTAGCAAATATTTTCTTTCCGAAATTGTCATATATTTTTGACTTTGATAGTTTTTCTTGAGCAAATAAATGTTTTTTTTCTTATGCATTCTGCCCTTGGCATTATGCTTTTAAAAGCCCTCCCTAATTCAACATTGTTTTTCGAGTGAGCAGAAAAAATAAAATTTGAAAATCAACAGCGTTTGTCCATACTGGGAATAACCACTCAGAAAAAGAAATAGAAGATTTAAAATAGCAACCAATGCTCTGAAGGGCCTGCCTTTAACCTAACAAAGAAAAAAAACAAGCATGTTTGGAGAAAATTCTCACACAATTAGAGAATGTTAAAAAAAAAAGATTTGATTAAAAGAAGAGATATTCTTTGATAGGAGAATTTAATAATAAACTTCAGATGAGTTAATATCTGTTGAAGGGGTACAACATGGTAGGTGTTTTCTAAAGGGTTTCTTATGTGTTAACATTTAAACTGCTCAGTAACCCTATGAAGTAATGCTTTCAAGAGTGTCAAAGAGTTTACTTGGAGGTGTTGGAGAGTATGGAGCCTGAGAAATACAATGGGAGTTATGATGGGGAGAAAAGTCAAATAAAAAGATGGGAGAAGGCTTTTCACAGACAAATGGATGGTCGTGAAACATGAACTAAGGAGTGTTGTTAGGTCCTGTTTGTTCCTGAGGTCCAAAGGCAAAGAGGGAACAAAGTAAGGTAAAACAAAATGGAAATATGAACCTGTATTATCTTCTTGTACTTTCAATATTTTACTTTTATTTGCAGTAAATTGTGAGAAAAAAATATCAACCTTATCTTGTTCTCTCCTCCTCCCCCTAAGAACATTTAGCCAATTGCTGAAATACATTTTACGAATCATTCCTTCTTTCCCACTCTTTTAAAATGCCAAGTTGATTTTATAATTATATACATATGGATCTGTTTCTGTTGTTCCTTTTGTTTGGTTGGAACAAGCGGCCTGTCTTTTCTTACACCAGTGAAAAACTTTAAGAGAGATCAGCTTCATATTGGTCTTTTGACTTTCTAGTTTATCAATCACCAATTCTCATTAATCCTACCTTCTGAATATTTGTCGAGTCCTTCAATTCTCCATTTCCAGCACCCCTACCCTGGTTACCCACATCGCCATCTTTTTCCTGGAACACTGCATAACCCACTATGTAGTTGCCCTGTGTGTCTTCTTCATCACATCCAGAACATTCTCCACGCAAAAGAAAAGAATAGGCCATTGGCTGCATCATGGTATGGTTTCATTAGGGCACTTGCCCAGGACCCTCAGGGAAATTTTCACAACACTTGAATAAAATTTTTCCGTGTTGCATGGTCTGTGTGGCCCCAACTCTTCCTCTCCTACCTTTTTCCCAAGTCTCTGGAATTCCATCTTTTGGGTGGCACTAGATTCCTTTTGTTTCTTGACTGTGCCAAGATCTGCTCATCACAGAGCCTTCAAACCTGCTTCCCTTCCCCTGGGAACTCTCATTCCCTTTCCATCCTGGAGTCTGGTTCAATGTCACTCCCCATGAAGACCATCACTTACAGCTTTGGGGTGTGCTGTAGGACAGGCTAGTGACGCCATTTGTGTGCCCGTTGAAGGAAGTTGTGTCCTCCAGTTTGAACATAGAACTGCAGCACTAAATACTGCTTTCTCTGACGGGTAGCTTTCTTGTAAAGCACTTGTTACTTCTTATGATGAGTTATTTACGATATCATGGTCATTATTTTTTTACTCTCTCCCTCTCTTTCACTAGATTGTAAGCTCCTTGGAGGCAGGGCCATGTCTGCTCTTTCTCCCTCTCCCACAAGCAAAAGGCATACTGTCCTCAAGTATTTGCTTAATAAATGAGTAACATCTGGTTAGTCACATCACTCCCTATCCCTCCTCATTTAAAAAAGTCCCAAGCTGTCCATCCCACCTTTTTCTTCTACATAAATTTTCAAAAGTTTTTGTGCTCTAAAATATCCTACTGGAATTTCATTATATTCATAAGTTATTTTTGGATGATTTGCAATCTTCTTCACAATATTAATCTCTCAATGTATGGTCATGACATAAGATTTCATAGGCTTTTTTTTTTTTTTTCCCTCATACAAGTTCTACACATTTCCTATAAGGACTATTTCCACTTTATTTTATATTTGTGGTAGAAAATGGATGCAATCTTTTTGGAGAGGAGGGATCCTTTTCTTATTCCATTTTCAAAGGAGATATATTTTTAATACAGGAAATTACTGGTATTTTATGCATAGTTTTAAATCAGCAAATGTATTTAAATCAATTATTATTATTATTTTTTAAAAGGGGTAAGGGGAGGGAGAGGGAGAGAGACTCTTAAGCAGGTTCCAATGCCAGAGCAGAGCCCAGTGCAGGGCTCAATCCCACGATCCTGAGATCATGACCTGAGCCGAAATCAAGAGTCAGATGCTTAACCAACTGAGTCACCCAGGTGGCCCTTAAACCAATTACTTTTTTAAATGATTTTAATAGGTCTTACTACATTTTCAAGGGAGGCAATCATGCAACCTACAGGAAGTTTCTTCCTTATCTCCTTCGTTGTTAGAGCTATTACTCCGTTTTTGTATTTTATCCATCAGTTATTATTTATATAATAATCACAAATAATATAACAAAATGAGGTAACTTCTTTATGTTTTCAATCCCAAAGACAATTTATTTGTTCACCGTTAAGTGTGAACTGGTTCCTTGGATGCTTTGCCACAACCTGATGTCTTCATTATGGTTTTTCTCTGGTTTGGCTACAATTTAGGAAAGGGCTATTCCTCAGACGTTCATTATCCATTTTGAAGAAAAAAATGATGTGGGAAGTCTCACATCTAAGGGCTACTTGGGCTTTTTAGCCTTAAGGCTGAGCTGGAAATGTATCTTCCAATTTGTTCAGTCCTCTAAGCTACTTGCAAAATTAAACATGAATGTTTCCATGAAAAGTGAGTGATTTTTGTTGTCTTTGTGTTACTCTTTGTTAATCTGTTCATGTGGGCCAACACTTAGCCCGAAAGTTATTTAGAAAGTTCTAGCTCTTTAATCATTTTTGTTACAGGGGATGGATTCTCTTCTCTCTGTCATTATGAAAAGAATTTTGGTTGTGTGTGTGTGTGTGTGTGTTTATAGATGTATTTTGAAGTAAAAACTAAAACATAAGAGCTACCCTACAAAAGCAGCAAGATCTCCTTGTCCTTAAGTGCCTAAACTTAATCACGGGAGGTACGGGCCCCCATGTTCTGCCATGGTTGGTCCGCCATTGCATGGAGTCAGCCCTCTCCCCTCTCCATTTCTCCCCCCCTCCCCTCCCCAAGGAGCTGGCATTTCTCCTCCTCCTCCTTGGTTGTCTGTTGTCCCAGGGGCCACCACAAAGTCATTCCTCACTTTCACCAAAGTGATTTCTGTTTGCGGAGCTGCTGGCAGGAGACTTCCAAGGCCAGGTGCTGCCTGAGAAGCAAGTCTGCTTCTTTCCACTGTTGGGGAGCTTTTCGAAATAACACCCTTCTCTGAGGAAGTCAGAACAGCAACAGGAAAATAAGTAAAACCTATTATAAAACAGTTGTCCAAGAACTTGGGCACGGCGCGGGGTGGAGATCGATACACTGTGAAGGTTAAATCTATTTTCACACTGTGTTCTATTTCACAGTTTAATGGTGTTTTAATGTGTCTGTCACTGAGCCCCTTCATGTTATGCAGGTAGAGACTTTACAAAGGAGAAAGAACCTGGCTTTTCAAGCTTCGCTGTAACATCTTATTTACCAGCTGCGATCTGACATTTTCTTTCCCTGTTCGGAGTGATGGCAGATCTGGCTTTCCTTCTAAACCCCTCTGGCTCTTCTTCCAGTTCTCTTTCATATTCCAAATTTTGCAGGAGGCAAAGTTGGAACCCTTGGAGACTCTTAGATAGCTCTCTGAAAACCTCTCCAGGATACTTAACTGTATCTTAGAAGAGGACCAGGACATTTCTGACCCTTCCTCCCCATGTCCTCAACTGGTCTCCTTCATTTTGGAGATGACTCAGGTTCCTGCCTGGGTTTTCTGCCCAACCCCCAGCCTTATCTCTTCTCTCTCTCTCTCTGCACCCAACAGGTCAATGACATGTGGTTAAGGGTCTTGCTCTTATTGCTCTACCCTTATGGGACAAACCCTGATTATTTATTCTTACCCATGAAGAGAGTAAGAATAAATATTTATTCTACCTTTGCTTCTACCTTGACATACTTCAGTCATTTGGTAGTATAGTCATTGTATTCATTTCTTAGGGCTATGACCACAAGGTGCCATCAACTTGTGGCTTAAAACATGTTCCCTCACAGATCTGGAGGCCAAAGAGCTGCAAGGCCATTATCTCTCTGAAGGCTTTATGGGAGCCTTTCAATTAACTTTTGGTGTTACTGGAAATCCTTGATTTTCCTTGGTTCATGGATACCTCACTCAATCTCTCTGCCTTTGTCATTACATAGTGTCTTTCAATGCATTCTCTTTTTACGAGGACAACAGTCAATATTGTATTAAGGCCCTACCCTATTCCACTGTGACCTCATCCGAACCAGTCGGTCTGCAATGGCCCCATTTCCAAAATGTGGTCACAATCTGAAGTTCTGGGAAGGATATGAACCTGGGGAATACTATGTATGATGGTTAATTTTATGTGTCAAACTAACTGAGTTGTGATGTCCACCTATGCACTCAAATATTATTCTGAATGTTTCTGTGAGAGTGTTTTTGATGGGATTAACAGTTATATCAGTGGACTTTGAGTAAAACAGATTGCCATTTATAACATGGGTGGGCCACATATAATCAGTTGAAGGCCCAAATGGAACAAAAGACTGACCTCCCCCAAGCAAGAGGTAATTCTGTCAGATGACTGACTTTAGACTTAAACTTCATCATTGGCTCTTTCTGAGTCATTAGCCTGCCAAACCACCTTGTAGATTTGGGACTTGACAACCTCCATAACTACATGAGCCAATTCCGTAAATCTTTCTCTCTGTGTATGTACACACACACACACACACACACACACACACACATTGGTTCTGTTTCTCTGAAGAACCCTGACTAATACACTGTCTAACCCAGTACAGCCATGTAGATGAAATATATAGAAGGTGTTCCATGGAAGAACACATATTATTTAGTTATACTAAAAAATGAAGAGACAATTCAGGCCCTCAGGTTTCTGTAAGTTAGAGTAACGAAACCAGCACAACATCTTCCTGCTTGTCCTGAATTCTGAATTGCTAGGTTTTTGGCAGAATTCAAATTACAGGGAGGGGAGGGAACTATGACTAGGTATAGCTTATAGCAGAAATTCTTGAAGTATAGTCCCTGGAGATATATGAGACTCTTGCAGAGGATTCCCCAAGTCAAAATTATTGTCATAGTGATATGAAAATTTTTTTTGCTTATTTCAGTTGTATTGATCTTTTTAAAAAAAAGATTATTTTAGAGAGAAAGCATGCAAGTGGGGGAAGGAGCAGAGGAAGAGGAAGAGGGAGAGAATCCTCAAGCAGACTCCCCGCTGAGAATGGAGCCTGACATGGGCCTCAATCCCAGGACCTTGAGATCATGATCTGGGCTGAAATTGAGTGGGCTGCTTAATCTACTGTGCCACCCAAGCACTCCATCAGCTGGGTCCACCTTTAAACTGATGAAACCAAAGTAATATTGGCTAAAACTAATATGTCTGACCATTAATCCATACAAATCCACCAATCATTGTTTCTTTACCAAAGTGCATGTCCAGAGAAATAAAAGCCAGTTTTACTTAAGAATGTCATAGAGAAAACAAGAAAAAAAATACTTAGTGCACTAATTCTGACATTTTTGTTGTGGCAAATGGAGAGTTCACTTGAAGCAGTTCTGTTCCACCTCAAGTATGGTTATCTCGAGGAAAAACAATTGTGTGATTGAGTTGCTAGCTGAACTAACCAGTTTTTCATGGCACAGTACTTTTCCTTGAAAGAACAACTAACAAAGTGCAGTTATTCAGATCTGGGTGTTTGGCAAACATATTCTTGAAAGTGAATGAAATGAGACTGTGACTTAAAGGTAAATCACAGTATTTGTTGCAAATGATGAAGGCAGACTTTCCAAAGAAAATTAGAATTTTAGAGAATTTGTATCTGCCATTATGAGCTTAATAGCTCTCTGATGAGATTCATGGTGATGTTTATGAACATGATAGTTTTTGTATGTGAAACATACCAAGATTTAGAATGGTTGTCTAATTCAGTGAACTATTATTTCTCAAATGACAAAAGCAAGATGTTGCAAAATCACAAGCAATAGATCAATTAAAAAAAAAAGACAAACCAATGGATTTTAATGTTTATTCATATACTTTCAGATTCCACCTTGTAATTTACCTATATAAATTATTAGTTGTCAAGTTTTGGTTTAATATAATGAAAGAATACCTATAATTATCAAATAGGCTATTAAAACACTCTTCCTTTTTCTAACCACACAGATGGAAAGACCAAACATTCTCTATACTCTTGAACCAAAACAATATATTGTAATATGCTGAATAGAGATGCAGGTAGAAGACTCAGATATCTTCTATTAAACCAGACATTAAAGAGTTGGGTTTAAAAAAAACAATGTAAAGCAATGTTACTCTTCTCACTAATTGTTTGAAAATACAGTTATCTTCAACAAATACAGTATATATTTTTAACATGTAGTAGATTTGCTATTATTTTAGATGAATTAATACATAACTATTTTTAGAAAAGTCTAAATTTTAATTTCTAATACAGTAAATATTGATATAACCCAAAGAAACAGATGCTCCTTGGAGTTAAAAAAAATTAAGAATGTAAAATCTAATCTTGAGGCTAAAAATTTGGTCTAGAACCACTTCTTTAAACAATGACAGAGTTTGCGTTTTATTCAAAGTGCAGTGAGGAGCCATTTTATTTTATTTTTAGAATGACTTAATTTAATTTTTTTTATTGTGTTACATTTGTCACCATAAAATACAACATTAGTTTTTCTTTTTTTTTTTTTTAACATATAATGTATTATTTGCTTCAGGGGTACAGGTCTGTGAATCATCAGTCTTACAAAATTCACAGTGCATACCCTCCCCAATGTCCATCACCAAGCCACTCCTCTCCCCTCCAGCAACCTTCAGTTTGTTTCCTGAGATTAAGAGTCTCCTATCATTTGTCTTCATCCCTGTTCCCATCTTGTTCACTTATTCCCTCCCTTCCCCCCATGAACCCCCACCCTTCTTCTCAAGTTCCTCATATCAGAGAGATCATATGATAATTGTCTTTCTCTGATTGAATTATTTCGCTCAGCATAATACCCTTTAGTGCCATCCACATCACTGCAAATGGCAAGATTTTGTTTCTTTTGATGGCTGCATAGTATTCCATCATACACACACACACACACACACACACACACACACACACCACATCTTCTTTATCTAGTCATCTGTTGATGGACATCTAGGTTCTTTGCATAGTTTGGCTATTGTGGACATTGCTGCTATAAATATTTGTGCCCCTTTGGATCACTACATTTTCATCTATAGGATAAATACCCAGTAGTGTGATTGCTGGGTATTAGAGTAGCTCTATTTTCAACTTTTCGCGGAGCCTCCATACTGTTTTCCAGAGTGGCTGCACCAGCCTGCATTCCCACCAACAGTGTAGAAGGGTTCCTCTTTCTCCACATCCTTGCCAACACCTATCATTTCCTGACTTGTTAATTTTAGTCATTCTGACTGGTGTGAGCTGGTATCTCACTATAGTTTTGATTTGTATTTCCCTGATGCAGAGTGATGTTGAGCACTTTTTCATGTATCTTTTCACCATCTGGATGTCTTTGCAGAAATGTCTGTTCATGTCTTCCCCCATTTCTTGATCAGATTCTTTGTTCTTTGGGTGCTGAGTTTGATAAGTTCTTTATAGATTTTGGATATTAGCCCTTTATCTGATATGTTGTTTGGAAATATCTTCTCCCATTCTGTCAGTTGTCTTTTGGTTTTGTTGACTGTTTCCTTTGCTGTGCAAAAGTTTTTGATCTGATGAAGTCCCAATAGTTCATTTTTGCGCTTGCTTCCCTTGTCTTTGGTGATGTTTCTTGGAAGAAGTTGCTGCAGCTGAGGTCGAAGAGGTTGCTGCCTGTGTTCTCCTCAAGGATTTTGATGGATTCCTGTCTCACATTGAGGACTTTCATCCATTTTGAGTCTATTTTTGTGTATGGTGTAAGGAAATGGTCCAGCTTCATTCTTCTGCATGTGGTTGTCCAATTTTCCCGACATCATTTATTAAAGAGACAGTCTGACATTCTTTCCTGCTTTGTTGAAGATTCGTTAACCATATCCATTTCTGGGCTCTTTGTTCTGTTTCATTGATCTATGTGTCTGTTTTGTGCCAGTACCATACTGCCTTGATGATTATAGCTTTGTAATAGAGCCTGAAGTCTGGAACTGTGATGCTGCCAACTTTGGTTTTCTTTTTCAACATTCCTCTGGCTATTTGGGGTCTTTTCTGGTTCCATATAAGTTTTAGAATTATTTGCCCCATTTCTTTGAAAAAAAATTGATGGTAGTTTGATAAGGATTGCATTAAATGTGTAGATGGTTTTAGGTAGCATAGACATTTTCACAATATTTGTTCTTCCAATTCGTAAGCATGGAATGTTTTTCCATTTCTTTGTGTCTTCCTCAATTTCTTTTGTAAGTATTTTATAGTTTTCTGTGTACAGATTCTTTGCCTTTTTGATTAGGTTTATTCCTAGGTATCTTATGGTTTTGGGTGCAATTGTAAATGGGATTGACTCCTTAGTTTCTCTTTCTTCTGACTTGCTGTTGGTGCGTAGAAATGCAATTGATTTTGGTGCATTGATTTTATATCCTGACACTTTGCTGAATTCTTGCTTGAGTTCTAGCAGTTTTTGAGTGGATCCTTTTGGATTTTTCACATAAAGTATCATATCATCTGCAAAGAGTGAGAGTTTGACTTCTTCTTTGCTGATTCAGATGCCTTTTATTTCTTTTTGTTGTCTGATTGCAGAGGCTAGGACTCCTAGTCCTATGCTGAAGAGCAGTGGTGACAGGAACAGCCCTGCTGTGTTCCTAACTTCAGGGGGAAAGATCTTGGCTTTTCCCCATTGAGAATGATATTTGCTGTTAGCTTATCATAAATGGCTTCGATGATATTGAGGTATGTACCCTCTATCCCTACACTGTGAAGAGTTTGATCAAAAAAGGATGCTGTATTTTGTCAAATGGTTCTCAGCACCTGTTGAGAGTATCATATGGTTCTTATTCTTTCTTTTATTAATGTATTGTATCACATTGATTGATTTGCAGATGTTGAACCAACCTTGCAGCCCAGGAATAAATCCCACTTCTCCATGGTGAATAATCCTTTTAATATATTGTTGGATCCTATTGGCTAGTATTTTGGTGAGAATTTTCATGTCTGTGTTCATCAAGGACATTGGTCTGTAATTCTCCTTTTTGAAGGGGGTCTTTGTCTGGTTTTGGGATCAAGGTAATGCTGATCTCATACAAGGAGTTTGGAAGTTTTCCTCCCATTTCTGTTTTTTGCAACAGCTTCAGGAGAATAGGTATTAATTCTTCTTTAAATGTTTGGTAGAATTCCCCTGGGAAGCCATCTGGCCCTGGGCTTTTGTTTGCTGGGAGATTTTTGATGACTGCTTCAATCCTTTTGCTGGTTATGGGTCTGTTCAGGTTTTTTATTTTTTCCTGGTTCAGTTTTGATAATATATATGTCTCTAGGAATGCATCCATTTCTTCCAGATTGTCAAATTTGCTGGTGTATAATTGCTCATAATATGTTCTTATAATTGTTTGTATTTCTTTGGTGTTGGTTGTGATCTCTCCTCTTTCATTCATGATTTATTAATTTGGGTGCTTTATCTTTTCTTTTTGATAAGTTTGGCTGGGGGTTTATCAATCTTATTAATTCTTTCAAAGAACCAGTTCCTAGTTTCATTGATTTGTTCTACTGTTCTTTTGGTTTCTATTTCATTGATTTCTGCCTTGGTCTTTATTATTTCTCTTCTCCTGATGGGTTTAGGCTTTCTTTGCTGTTGTTTCTCCAGCTCCTTTAGGTGTAGGGTTAGGTTGTATACTTGAGACCTTTCTTATATCCTGAGAAAGTTTTGTATTGTGATATACTTTTCTCTCAGGACTGCCTTTGCTGTGTACCAAACATTTTGAACAGTTGTGTTTTCATTTTTATTTGTTTCTGTGATTTTAAAAAATTCTTCTTTAATTTACTGGTTGACCCATTCATTCTTAAGTAGGTTGCTCTTTAGTCTCCATGTATTTGAGTTCTTTCCAACTTTTCTCTGCAGTTGAGTTCTAGTTTCAAAACCTTTTTGTCTGAAAATATGATCCCAATCTTTTGGTACTGGCTGAGACCTGATTTTTGACCCAGAATGTGATCTATTCTGTTTCATGTGCACTAGAGAATAATGTGTATTCTGTTGCTTTGGGATGGAATGTTCTGAATAGATTCTGTGATGTTCATCTGTTCCAGTGTATCATTTAAAGCTTTTATTTCCTTGTTGATCTTTTGCTTAGATGATCTGTCTATTTCAGTGAGGGGGAATTAAAGTCCCCTACTGTTACTGTATTATTGTCAATGTGTTTCTTTGATTTTATTATTAATTGGCCTATATAATTGCTTCTCCCATGTTAGGGGAATAGATATTTAAAATAGTTAGAGCTTCTTGTTGGACAAACCCTTTATGTATGTTACAGTGTCCTTCCTCATCCCTTATAATAGTCTTTGGCTTAAAATCTCACTTATCTGATATAAAAATTATCACCCCAGGTTTTTTTTCTGATGTTCATTAGCATGTTAAATTGTTTTCTAACCCTTCACTTTAAATCTGGAGGTGTCTTTGGGTATAAAATGAGTTTCTTGCAGACAACATATCAATGGGTCTTGTTTTTTAATCCATTCTGATACCCTGTGTCTTTTGATTGGGGGCATTTAGCCCATTTACATTCAAGGTAACTATTGAAAGATGTGAATTTAGTGTCATTGTATTGCCTGTAAGGTAACTGTTACTGTATACTGTCTCTGTTCTTTCTGGTCTGTTACTTTCAGGCTCTCTCTTGGATTAGAGAACCCCTTTAAATATTTCCTATAGGGCTGGTTTGGTGTTTGCAAATTCTTTTAGTTTTTTGTTTGTCCTGGAAGCTTTTGATCTCTCCTTCTATTTTCAATGACAGCCTAGCTGGATATAGTATTTTTGGCTGCATATTTTTCTTGTTTAGTGCTCTGAATATATCATGCCAGTCTTTTCTGGCCTGCCAGGTCTCTGTGAATAGATCTGGTGCCAATGTAATATTCCTACTGTTGTATGTTATAGACATCTTGTCCTGAACCACTTCCACGATTTTCTCTTTGTAATGGAAACTTTTAAGTTTTTCTATTAGATGACAGGGTGTGAACCTATTTTTATTGATTTTGAGGGGGGGTTCTTTGTGCCTCCTGGATTTTGATGTTTGTTTCCTTAGCCAAATTGAGGAAATTCTCTGTTATAATTTGTTCCAATATACTTTCTGCCCCCCTCTCTTTCTTGTTTTTCTGAGATCCTAATTATTCTAATATTGTCTCACCTATGGTACCACTTATCTCTCAAATTCTCTCCTCTTGGTCCACTAGTTGTTTATCTCTCTTTTTCTCAGCTTCTTCATTCTCCATCATTTGTTCTCCTATATCACTACTTCTCTCTTCTGCCACATTTATCCTAGCAGTGAGAACCTTCATTTTTGATTGCACCTCAATAATAGCTTTTTTGATTTCTACTTGGGTAGACTTTAGTTCTTGTATTTCTCCAGAAAGGGATTTTATTTCTCCAGAAAAAAAAATTCTTTAGTATCTTTTATGTTTTGTTTTGTTTTGTTTTGAGCACAGCTAGCACCTTGATAATCGTCATTCTGAACTCTAGTTCTGACATATTACTAATGTCCTTATTGCTTAGTTCTCTACCCTCTTTTTTTTTTTTTGAGTTGAGTTTTTCCACCTTGTCATTTTTGTCATTTTATCCAGATAAGAATAGATGAATGAGAAAGAAAAATACTAAAAGGGTAGAAATGATGCCAGAAAAATATACACTAACCAAATCAGAAGATACCTGAAAGCGGGTGGGGGGGGAGAAGTAGGGAGCAGGATATGTATATATATAACCACATATTTGATTTTGGGTGTATTTTTTTCTGTTAGAAGAAACTGCCTTCAGGGGTGCCTGGGTGGCTCAGTGGGTTAAAGCCTCTGCCTTTG
Source organism: Mustela nigripes (assembly GCF_022355385.1). Taxonomy (NCBI): domain Eukaryota; kingdom Metazoa; phylum Chordata; class Mammalia; order Carnivora; family Mustelidae; genus Mustela; species Mustela nigripes. Next base: position 12,782,689 of record NC_081569.1, read on the forward strand.
GCTCAGGCCATGATCCCAGGGTCCTGGGATGGAGCCCCACATTGAGCTCTCTGCTCAGCAGGGAGCCTGCTTCCTCCTCTCTCTCTCTGCCTGCCTCTCTGCCTGCTTGTAGTCTCTGTCTGTCAAATTAAAATAAAATCTTAAAAAAAAAATAAAAGAAACTGCCTTCCAAAATTTCAAAGAGAGAATAACATATAGATACAAAAATAAGGGTAAACATGAAGCAATGGGACATGACTGTAAAGATGAAAATTAAAAAAGATTCTGGAAAAAAATTGATAAGAAGTTGATTGAAAAAAAAGACAGAAAAGAAAGAATGTGATCAGGCTAGAGACTAGAATGAAGACATGCACTAGATTTAGGGTATATTTTGATCTGTTAGAAGAAACTGTATGTCAAAATTTTAAAGAAAAAAACCCTATATGTATAAAAAATAAGACTAAATATAATGAAGGGATAGAATATGACTATAAAAATAAAAAGTAAAAAAGATTTCTTTTAAAATGTATTGATAGGATAAAATAGTTAAAAAAAGTTAAAATAAGAAAGAGGAAAAATTGGAAAAAATAGAATAAAAATAAATTATAAAAATTTAACTTTGAAAGACTGAAGAATCATGGGGAAAAAGCCATGAATTCTATATGCTGTATTCTTTATTCTCATAGCTCTGAAGTTCTGCAGTTTTCATTGATTGGTAAACTTGGTCTTGGCTGGATGTTCTTGCTGATCTTCTGGGAGAGAGGCCTGCTGCTGTGATTCTCAAAAGTCTTTATCCAAGGTGGAATTGCCCTGCCCTTGCCAGAGGCCAGGCCAAGTTATCTGCTCCATTCGCTTTTGGGAGCTTTTGTTCCCTGAGTGCTTTCCACAGAGCTCTGGAAGACGGGAATAAAGATGGTGGCCTCCCAATCTCTACCCAGAGGAGCTGAGAGCTCAGGGCGCCACTCCTCAGCGTACCCTTAGAAAAAAGCAGTCAATTACTCCCATGTCCCTGGTCTCCAGCCGTGCTCTGTACTCACCTGGTCTGTGACTAAGCATTTCTATCTCTGGTGCACAGCCCTTTTTAGAGTCTCCAAACTCAGCAGATTCCTGCTGTACCCTCCTGCACCATTTGTCCCAGAGGAGGAAGGTGAGTCTCCCCGGATCTTCTGCTTGTGGGGTCCCTGCCTGAACAAGTGGTCTGACTATGCCTCGGATCACATTTTAAGGTACCCCCAAGCTGAGAACCCCTCCTCGGCCCCATCTCTATAGCCGGCTTCCCTGCTATGATACCTGGGAGCTCTGCCACTCTCAGAAACCCCAGGTCTTTCTGTGACCCCATGGGTGCTGAGACCACACTGTCCCTGTGAGGGCTCCACCCCTGCTTAGCTTCTGGAGCGATATCCCTCAGTGGAGCAGACTTCTAAAAGTTCAATTTTGTGCTCTGCTGGGAGCACTTGCACCACTTGCTGGGAGCCCACCCCTCCCCCATGGTCTATTTCCCCGTTGCTTCGGATTCACTTCTCTGCAGGTCCTGCCTTCCAGAAAGTGGTCACTTTTCTGTTCATAGAATTGCTGCTTTTCCCTTTGCTCTCCTGTTGAGTTTGTATGTGTTCAGAATGGTTTGCTAACTATCTAGGTGAACTCCTGGGACTTGACAATATTTAGGTCTCCTACTTCTCCACCATCTTGCTCCTCTCCTAAAAATTTTAGATAGAAGATTGGCATGATTTGTATCAGATGATTATTGGCAAAGATGTTGAGAAATGGTACAATTCAATGTATGCTTTGGAATTAACAGGGCTTTCAGAAAGATTACATGGGGAAGGAAGGGATGGGAAGAAAGGAGTCAGAGTGATTCCAGTGTAAGGTTGTCAGATTTAGTGTATCATTTGGGGTTCAACCAGAGAATGAGACTTGGTAGGAAATTTATATTAAGCAACTTATTGCAAGGACTGTGTTTACCAAATTGTGGGGACTGGCTAGAAAAGTCCAAAATCCATAGGGGAGGTTGTTAGGCAAGGCAGGCTGGCCCCATCTGTACTTAGTTGCAGAATTTCACCCCTCAGGGAAGCCTCAGCTCAGCTTTTAAGACATTTCAAATAATTGAATCAGGCCCACCAAGATTATCTATTATGTCTAGAAGATAGATCTTCTAGGATCATTTCCCTTGCTTCAAGTTTACTGGTTCTAGACTTAGTCACATCTACAAAATATCTTCATGACAACACAGATTAGTGTTTAAATGAATAATTGAAGGCATTGCCTAATCAATTTGATGCATAAAAAAGACCATCATAGTCCACCCTTTATCAACTGGGCATCCATACACATCTCTTTAAACCACACTTAAAACCCAAACTTTGGGTGCCTCAGTGGCTCTGTCAGTTAAGTGCTGACTCTTGGTTTTGGCTCGGATCATGATCTTAGGGTCATGAGATGGGGCCCAGCACTCTGGGGCTCTTCACTCAGAGGGGAGTCTGTTAGAGATTCTTTCCTTCTTCCCCTCCCCCCAACTTGCATGCACTTCTTCCCTCTAAATAAATAAAAAAATAAAATCCAAACATTAATTCCTGAAGGATTGTGCTATTAGCAATCCCGCCTTATTTGGTTGTTGCAATTGTCCATTGACTTTAATCTTAGAAGATGGTAGTAATAAGAGATAGCCTAAGGGATGTCTTATATTCCAAACACTCTTACATCCATTGGGTAGTAGTAACAGCTCACTTTAGTCAGGATCAGTCAAGAGCAATCCCTCTAGCCAGTACAGTGACTACCGTATTTGTCTATTGATTCAGAGGCCTGAATTGCCTCTGTGTGACTAGGTGACATATTGATTATACTGCACTGCTTACATCATGGATGAAACAGCACTCTGTTCTTACTGGACATAGACAATTAATTTTGAATATGGATCAGCCTTCTCTGTGTGCAGCACTCTTGCCAAACTACCATCTGTGGACTTGGAATACATATTGTCCTTTGTTTTACTTGAGCAACCTTACTCCTGGGATTAAGAACCAAGGAATGGTCACTTACCAAGACAGCCAAATCTAGGAGAGGGATACTCTGCAGTCAGTTGCTGGAGAAATAAGTTGTATATGACTTGGACAGGTTAGGGTTGAAGATGAAGATGTACAGGTTGTCAATATGTAGATGATGTTTGAATCATGGGACTGGATAAAAAAAAGAGATGGAGGATAATAGAAATAGCCCCCATTGAAGGAAGATGTAACAGAGAGCAAAGAAAGAGTCAGAAAAAATAAGAGGGAGTTACTACTGATGTGAGAGGATTAAAAAAAAAAAAAGGACAACTATCTGTCTGAAGACTGAATGACTTTAAATATTTTTAATTCTGTAGTCTTTCACGAAAAGAATCATGCTTCTGCTGGTCTGTCCTGAAAACAAATATGGGGCTCATGGTCAAAAATTTTGTGCTACAGACCAAATATTTATTGATTTTTGTTTCAAGGAAGGAGAGAATTATGAAGTTTTGGGATAACTCATTCATTCATTCATTCAATAAGAGGTTGTTTTTTAGAAAATAATATGTAGGTGGCATTAATTTAGGCATGAGGAACACACAATTTAGTAAAATTTACTTCCTAACCTCAAGTAATTAAAAAGGGTTTTAATGAAAATACAGGACATCATTCAGCATTTGATTTTGATGGAGATACAGGAGAAGACTGAGAATTGCAGGAGAAATCACAGATTTGAATTTAAACATCTTTTATGTGTGAATATTATACTTCAATAAGAAATTTGCATTTAAAAAAAAAAACATCTTATCACAGGGGTTGACAATGCTCAGTGACTATGAATTTAGGAGATTTGAAGGAAAAAAAGACCAGCATGGTTAACTCCTGAGATATTCTGAAACATTTAATTTCTCCTAGAATTGAGACACTTTTCATCACCATTTTGCACTTTCCCAGTGAGGTTATGAACCAGCTGCCTATTGAGCAAAAATATTACCATCCAATTAATATTTTGGAAGCAATGACAGACCCTTCTAACCTCCTGGCTCAGCAGTCTGTTCGGAGAGTCTGATCATACAGGATGTGGGATAAACGAGGGGCCAGTCAGTTCATCAGGCCCTCACCACAAAGAGCAGAGGCCACTTACTGAAGTCTGTGAACCACAGAAGGCTGCAGCAGGGGATTTTGCATTTGAATTATGAATATTTAAATAGGCTTATTAAAACCATGTCCACAGAGAGCAAAAATGCATTTGCTTTTAAAACAATTAAAAATATAAAAGGCAGTACAGAACAGTCCCGAACTCATAGAATTTGGAGTCAGAAGACAGAGAATGAATCTCTAGCCCCAGAACCTCCCAGTCATATTGCATGGGGAAATGAATTTGATCTCTCTAAGTTTTTTCCAGTGCACCACTCCTTCATTTATTCTCATTCATTTTGTTAAAAAAAAAAAATTTAAAACCTGGTCTTTAGAACCACGTCCGAATTTGAATCTTGGTTCCATCACTTAATAACTGTACATGTTACCTAACCTCTTTGTGCCTCAGTTTTCTTATATATAAATGAGAATGATAACAGTAACTTTGTCAAGGTGTTGTGAGATTAAATATGTTAAATCATTCAATGTATTTAGAAGAGTGTCCAGCACAAAAAAAAGCACAAAACAACACCAGCTCTGACATGAGATACTACATCATTACTATGTACTGGAAACTGTGCTTGGTGTTCAGATGATATAGGGAGCAGGATGGACAGTCTGTGTCCATATGGAGATAAGAGACACATAATAACAACAGAGGTGTTATGAAAGTTTAGTATGAAGACTACAATATGAAGCATGACAGATGAATAGGAATTATCTAAAGACAAAGAAGGGAAGAAATTAAAGATAAAGAATATATGAATATGGGTGGAAAGGATGGAGAATGGAGAAAGAGAGAGGAAGGGAGGGAGGAAGAGAGAGGAAGGGAAGAAGGGAGGAAAGAAGGAAAGGAAGAAAGAAAGAAAGAAGAAAGAAAAGAGAAGGAGAAAAGAAAAGAAAATCTCCTGTCAAGTTGGAATGGGGAAAAAATGAAATGGGAAAAAAATATTTTCAAACCATATATCTGATAAGAAATTAATGTTCAAAATACATAAAGAATTCATACAAGCCAATAGCAACGTAATAATAATTACAAATATTAACCCAAACAGAAAATGGACAGAAATCTGAGTGGACACCTTTCCAAAGAATGTATATGAAGGGCCAAAATGTACATGAAAAAATGCTCAACTTCACGAATCTCCTGTCAAGGTGGAATGGGGAAAGACTAAGAAAGAAGTTCAAAAGGCTAGGTCACAACTGACTTTGCAAAACATATTAAAGAGTTTGGACTTTGTTTTATAGACATCAGAGATCCCATGATGCAATGATGATATTTCCATTTTCAAGGCACTCTGGACTGACAGGGATTAATGGTAAGCATGACTTGAAGGGGACAAGCAGAAGCAGGGATACCACTAATTTGATTGTTACAGCAAACCAGTGAGGAGATGATAGTGTCTTGAGGTATAACAATTCAGAGAAGATGTATCTGAATCATTTTCAAGAAGTAGAAACACAAGGCTTTGGTGGTAGGACTGGATATGGGGAATAAGGGAGGGAAGGCTCAAGGCTGGCCCCAGAATGATGGTTTTTGCTATAGGTGTATAATGATGACTTTTATTCTCATGGAGACATCAAATGTAGCATAGTTTTGGGGTGGATGTCATGAGAAAAGACAATGAGTTTAATTTTGAATCTATTGATTAAGGGTGTTAAGGGCAACAACCAACTAGAACTCTCCAGTGGGCAAGGGAAAGACACAATGCTGATTGGTGATACAGAGAATGAGATAAGAAGGCCTTCCTGGAGAGGAAACCTGGAGAATACCAACCTCAGGGATAGTGATGCAAAGAAACTGAAGTATTATTGCAGAGAAGTAGGTAGAAAAGTGAGAATATTGAATGCCATCTAAGTCAAGAGTTGAAAGTGTTTCTTCAAGTTGGAAGGAGTAGGAGTGAAGAATGAAGGAGTCTGCAAAAAAATCAAGTAGGAAGAAAATTCTATAACTTGGATGTCATTGACAACTCAGAGCAGGACAGTAGTAGTGAGGTGAGCAGGGAACTGAGAGGAGTAAGTAAGAATAAGAATATGGGGTCAGAAAATGTGGCCAACTCTTCAAGTGCTTTGAGAAGGAGAGTTGAAAAATGGAGAAAGCCTGTAGGAAGGATGAGATCAAGAGGCCCCACCTTCTAATACCATCACTACGGGGGTAAGTTTTCAACATATGTATTTGGCAGGGGTGGGGTATGGTGGGGGTGCAAAACAATTAATCTATAGCACATATTCTTTTTAAAAATTTTTTAAAATTTAAATTCAATTAGCCAACATATTAGTACATCATTAATATTTGATGTATTGTTCAATGAGTCCTTAGTTGTGTATAACACCCAGTGCTCATGCCCTCCTTCATGCCCATCCTCCAGCTACTCCCCCCATATTACTTAGCCATTAGAAAGGATGAATACCTACCAAAAATTTTTAACACAAAAGCGTTAAATATACTTACTATATTTTGGTGTCCATGAACATTTCCCTGTATTTCTTAGCCCTTAAACAACCTTCCTTGGAAAACAAAACAAAACTAAACAAAACAGTACAGGAGGAGGGTAAGAAAGCAAATGTGATTTTATGATCCTCCCATTGCTTTAGAACTGTTTGGAGTGTTGCATCTATGGACTTAAAAGCTGACTAGGAGAGCGGATGGTGGAAGAAATCAACTCCATTTACAATCATCATGTCAAAGCTTTATGGAGTCTAATAGTGGTTCTAATTTTCATTTCCCTAATGATTCGTGAAGTTGAGCATTTTTTCATGTACCTTTTGGCCCTTCATATACATTCTTTGGAAAAGTGTCCATTCAGATTTCTGTCCATTTTCTGTTTGGGTTATTATTTGTAATTATTATTACTTTGCTATTGGCTTGTATGAATTCTTTATGTATTTTGAACATTAATTTCTTATCAGATATATGGTTTGAAAATATTTTTTTCCCATTTCATAGGTTGTCTTTTCATTTTGTTGATGGTCTCTTTGAGTGTGTAGTGGCTTGTAGTTTCCTGTCGCCCTAAAGGATTATTATTATATTTTTTGTTTTATTGCTTGTGCTTTAGGCATCATATCCAAAAAATCATTACCAAGATCCATGTCAAGTTGCTTTATTCCTCTATTTACTTCTAGCAGTTTCATGGCTTCAGGTCTTAATTTGAGCCTATAATACGTTTTGAGTTAATTTTTGTGAGTGGTTTAGGACATGGGTCCAGTTTCATTCTTTTAAATGTGAATAATCAATTATCACAGCACCATTTGTCACAGACTGTCTTTTCTTCATTGAGTATTCTTGGCTCCCTTGCCAAATACTAGTTGACTGTGTATGCTTAGGTTTATTTCTGGGCTCCTAATTCTGTTCCACTGGTCTATTTGACTGTTTCCAATGACCATACCTTGGAATTGGAAAGTGTGATGCGTCTTGCTTTGTTCTTTTTCCCTCAGGATTGCTTTGGCTGTTGGGAGTCTCTTGTAGTTTCATATAAATTTTAGGAATGTTTTCTCTACTTTTGTAAAAAATGTTATTAGAATTTTGGTAGAGATTGCTTTGGATCTTTTGGAATATTGGAAATTTTGGAATATTGATATTTTAACAATGTTAACTCTTCCAATTCAAGAATGTGCATGTATATGCACATACACATGCATGTATATGTGTCTTTGATGTCTTTTATCAGTGTTTTCAGATTTAAGATCTTTGACCTCCTTTGTTAAATTTATTCCTAAGTATTTTATTGTTTTTGATGCTTTTATAAATGAGATCATTTTAAATTTATTTTTCAAAAAATTTATTGTTGCTATACAGAGAAACTACTGAATTTTGTATGTGGACTTTGCATCCTAAATCTTTATTGGATTTATTGATTATATTTAATAGTTTTTTGTGGGAGGATTGAGTCTTTAGGATTTTCTCCATTTAAAATCTTCATCCTCATGACAGGTAATTTTCATTCTTTCTTCCAAATTCTAATATCTTTTATTTCTTTTTCTTGCCTGCCTGCCCTAGCTAAAACTTCTAGGACTATGTTGAATAGGAGTGGTGACAGTGGGCATCCTTGTCTTATTCCTCATCTTAGAGACATCTTTCAACCCTTTCACCAATGAGTATATTAGCTGTGGGCTTGCCATACATGGCCTTTATGATGATGAGATATGTTTTATTCCTAATCATTAATAATTTTTTAACACAAATGGATGTTGAGTTTTGTCAAATGCTTTTTCTGTATCTATTGGGATAATCATATGATTCTTCTCTTTCATTTTGTTAATCTGATGTATTACACTGATTGATTTGCATATGTTGAAGCATCCTTTCATCCCAGAAATAAATCTCACTTGATCACAGTGAATGATTCTTTTAATGTACTGCTGAATTTGGTTTGCTACTATTTTATTATGAGTTCTTACAATTATATTCATCAGGGATACCGGCCTTTAGTTTTCTTTTATAGTAGTGTCCTTTTTTGGTTTTGGTATCAGGACAATGCAGGAGGTTTCCCTCTCAATTTTTTGGAAGAGTTTGAGAAAGACCAATGTTAATTTTTCTTTAACTATTTGGTAAAATTTATCATTGAAGCCATCTGGTCCTGGACTTTTCTGTTTTGGGTGATTTTTGACTGCTGATTCAATCTCATTACCAGTGATTGTTCTCTATAGCTTTTCTCTTTCTCCCTGATTCAGTCTTCTTAACTTGTATGTTTCTAAGAATCCCTCCATTTCTTCTAGGTTGTTCAATTTATTGGTCTGTAATTATTTCTAGTAACCTCTTAGGATCCTTTGACTTTCTGTGGTATCCATTGTAATGTTTCTTTTTTTTAAATTTATGATTTTACTAATATTGGTTTTTTTCTCCCCTTGGTTAATCTAGCTAAGGGTTTGTCAATTTTGTTTCCATTTTCAAAAAACCAACTTTTAGTTGGCTAATATTGTTCGGCTGATCTTGTTTCTTTGGGATAATTAGACGTTCCTCAGCAAACTAAAGCTGAGGAAGTTTATTTCAAGAAACCAAAGGAATTTTCTTACAAGAAATGCTGAAAGGATTTTTTTTTTTTTTGAGTGGAGGTAAAAGAATGTTAATTAACGTCATAAAAACATAGAAAGGTAGTGTTAATTTTACTGGTAATGGTAAATATATAGCCATGGTTAGATTCTGCAATATGAGGATAGTGGTGAAAAGGTTTTGATTCAGAAAGTCTAAATCTAATTTTAGTTTGGCTATTCTTGTTTATTTGGGGTGACTGCTTTTAGTGTAAGCATTTATTGCTATGAATAATTGCTATATACTTCGTTGTTAGAACTGCCTTTGCTGCATCTCACAAGTTCTGATATGTTGTAGTTCCATTTTTATTTGTCTCAAGAAATTATTTTATCCCCCCCCCCATTTTTTTCTCCATTGTTTCTTTAGGAAAGTGTTGTTTAGGGGCACCTGGGTGGTCCTGTTGGTTAAACATCTGCCTTTGGCTCAGGTCATGATCCTGGAGACCCAGGACTGAGCCCCACATTGGGCTCTCTGCTCTCGGGAGTCTACTTCTTTCTCTCTCTGACCCTTCTCCCTCTCATGCTCTCACTGTCTCTCTCAAATAAATACATAAAATCTTTCTTTCTTTCTTTCTTTCTTTCTTTCTTTCTTTCTTTCTTTCTTTCTCTCTTTTTTTTTTTTTAAGGAGAGTGTTGTTTAATTTCCTTGCATTTGTAAATTTTCCAATTTTCCTCTTGTTACTGATTTCTAACTTCATGCTATTATGGTCAGAGAAGATATTGGTATGATTTTAATCTTCTTGAATTTGCTAAGGTTTTGTGACCTAACATATGTTTTATCCTAGAACGTGTTCCATTTATACTTGAGAAGAATGTGTATTCTGCTGTTCCATAGAAATTTTGCATATATATTCAAATGTACTGTTTTCTTATTGATTCTCTGTCTGGATGATCTATCTATTTTTGACAGTAGGGCATTAAATCCTCAAGTAGTATTGTATTGCTATTTGTTTCTCCTTTTAGTTTTTGCCTTATATATTAGATGCTCTAATGTCAGGCACAAAATATTTTTTAATTATTATAACTGCTTGATGTATTGATCCCTTTATCAAAATATCATGACCTTCTTTGTCTCTTTTTACCATTTTTAGTTTAAAATTCACTTTGTTGATATAAGCATAGCTACCCCTGCATATTTTTGGTTACCATTTGCTTAAATTTCACCCCCCGCCATGTTTTCACCCAGTCTATTTTTCTTATTAAGGTTAAAGTGGGTCTCTTAAAGGTAGCATATTTTTGGATCTTCAAAAAAAAAAAAAAAAAAAAAAAAAAAC
>NC_081569.1:12793187-12866115 GCF_022355385.1 Mustela nigripes
TAAAAAAAAAAAAAAAAAAAAAAAAAAACCTCTTCAGCCATTTTATGTATTTTAATTGGAGAATTTAAACCATTTATGTTTAAAGTAATTATTGATATGTAAAGACTTACTATTGTCATTTTATTAATTGTTTTCTGGTTGTTTTGTATGTTCATTGTTCCATCTCTTATCCTGCTCTCCTTCTTTGTGTTTTGCTGTATTTTGATCTCAGTATGCTTTGACTTCTTTATCATGTTCTTTTGTGTAATCACAACAGGATTTTTCCTTGTGGTTATGGTGAACTTTAAATAAAATATGTTAAACTTATAATCCTATTTTAAACTGGTAAGATCTTAACTTTAATAGAATTTGTAAAATTTACACTTTGACATCTCCTCCCCTCTCACATTTTTGGTTATTGTTGTTGTAATTTACATGTTTTAAAAGTATTTTGTAACTAATAACAGATTATAATTGTTATGGTTGACCTAACATATGGTTTATCCTAGAACGTGTTCCATCTATACTTGAGAAGAATGTGTATTCTGCTGTTCCATAGAAATTTTGCTTATATGTGTTAGGTTTACCTGATTTTTTAAGTGGAATTATAAGTGAATTATGCACCACTATCATCATATGGCAGAATCTAACAATGACTATATATTTACCAATACCAGTGAAATTTACACTACCTTTGTAGTGTTTTTATGATGTTAATTAGCATTCTTTTACTTCCACTCAAAGAATTCCTTTTAGAGTTTCTTATAAAGAAATTCCTTTAGTTTCTTGTAATAAACTCCCTCAGCACTAGTTTGCTTGGGAAAGTCTTTATCTTTCCTTTATTTCTGAAGGACAGCCTCACTCAGAATTCTTGATGTTTTTTCTTTCAATATTTGAACATATTACTCCATTCCCTCCTGCCTAAAAAGTTTCTGTTGAGAAATCTGTCATTAACCTTTTGGAGGCTTTTCTGAATGTAATTCCTCTTTTTTTCCTTGCTGTTCTTATTGTTTGTCTTTGAGTCTTGCCTTTTTAATTATAATGTGTCTTGATGTGGTCTTATTCATGTTCAGCTTAATCTGGTGGTTTTGGGGACTCACGGATCTGGATGTCCATTTCTCTTCTCAGGTTTGGGAAGTTTTCAGTCATTATTGCCTTAAATATACTTTCTGTTTGTTTTCCTTTCTTCTTTCCTTCCTTCCTCCCTTTCCTCTTTTCTTCCTCCTGGACTTCCTATAATGTGACTATTGTTTCTTCTCATTGTGTCCTATAATTCCCATAGGTTTTCTTCACTCTTCTCATTATCTTTTATTTTTTCTTCTGTGACTGGGTTATTTCCAATGTCCTATCCTTCAGGTCTCTGATTCTTCTACATGGTTACTTGAAATTCACAATTAAATTCTTCAATTCAGCTATTGTATTTTTAAGCTTTAGGAATTATTCATGGTTGCTTGCTTTTTTTTTTTTTTTTTTTGGAAAACTTCTCCTTTTGTTCATGCATTGCTTTCCTGAGTTAGTTAGCTTTCTGCGTGGGTTTTTTTTTTTTTTTTTTTACTAAACTTCTTTAAGAGGATTAGTCTGAATTCTTTGTCTGACAGTTTATAGATGTCCATTTATTTAGAGTCAGTTTTTCGAGATTTATTAGTTTTTTGCAGTAACATCATTTTTACCTGATTTTAAAAAAATGATTCTTGATTCCTTACATTGTTTTCAATGCATTTGAGGAATTGGGCCCTTTTTCTAAACTTAACAGACTTGCTTTAGCAGAGACAATTTTTAACCAGTCAGCTCAGTTTGGGTTTCTGAATGTGTCTGCTGGTAATGTCCTTGGGCAGGTGGGGCCTGCTATTCTGGTCTGTTTTTGGGTGAAGTAGTCACTTTGAGCTTTGAGGATAGGGACAAGAAGGGTATGCTACTGGCTGAGAACAGTTGGCTAGAACTGCTGGCTTTGTTTCATACCCAAGTAAGGGTGAGTTTGCATTTGTCTGGATTGTGGGTCAGGCTTAGTAGACAGTTGACACTGGGTACTATACTCAGTATTTGATGGAGCTATGAATTTACTTGCCTGCTCTGGCAAGACAGCAGGTCAGGACCCATGCAGGGCCTTTATAGGTCTTTCCTGGAGATCCAAATCAGGCCAGAGTGTGCACTGAATTTCCTGGCCAGGTGAGGTCACTGTTTTTTTCTCTGCAGATGGGTAAGCTACAAGCTGTGCTCTCTGTTTGAGTGCTACTTTAAATAGGGCTGTTGAATGGGTTATCAGGCTTCCTATGTGCTCTGGTTAGGTTCCCTGGTTGGAAGGGGTGAAGGCTGTATTAGTGATGAGTGGAGCTGCAAATTAGATTTCTTGCCCACATATAACAGAAGCAGCTGTAACACTGGTTAAGCTTTTTGTTGTCTTAACTCAAGCCAATCCAAACCCAAATTCCCTGACTGAAGAGGGATGCTGGCCTTTCTCTGCAAACTATTGGCTCTGTCCTTTACCTCTCAGTTTGACTGCTTTTGGGCTGTATGGCTTCCAGGAGTTGTTGTCAGCATTGCTGGTCAGATGGGTTTGAAAGACATTCTCCACAGAGGGTGGGCTTTATAGCAGCTTCCTTGCCTGCTTGGGGTGGGGGCTGGTCAAATCTCCTCCCAATTGCCCAAACAGGCTTTCTGATTAGGAGGGGCTGGAAGCTAACCTCAGCCTTGGCTAGGAGTGAATCCTCCTGCCTGTGTGCACCACAGGAATGCTCCATGCCAGGTGCTGGCTTTGCTCTGGAGGTGATCTGCTCTGCCCACCTGCCTCTTGGTTCAAGTGCCATAGAACCTTGCAGTTTCCAGGAGTTTCCACGAACACTTCTGGTCAAGTGGAGCTAGAAGACACACTCCCTAGTGAGTGGGGCTGTAAGTCAGCTCCTTGCCTGGTTGTGGGCAAACTAGGGTCTCGGGTCACAAAATTCCTCATCTGAGGATCTGAATTAGGCAGTTTAGCCCCTTCGTGTTCTCTGATCAGATTATACCCTTGTCTTGGTTCTGTCACTGAGCAAAATCACTGGTTGAGATTATTACTTGGACTCCAAAGATACGAACTTGGTACTAAGATCTGTGTGCTGTTTGCTCAAGCCCTCCGAACCTTCTGAGTCACAGTCAGGTTCTCAGTGGTTGAGCCCCACCCCTCTAGTCCCTGGGGTGTGAGATCAGAAACAAAACAACCCATAATGCTAGGGGTGGTTGTTTGTTTTCCCTGGATTCTCTTTTCCAATTGGAGGGGCTGGAGGCTTAGAGAAGACTTCTCTGCCTGGTGGTGCCCTGGCCTGGAGGAGGGCAGTGTTGTCCATGTGTAGCCTTCTAATGCAGCTTATTTGGGTCTCTAAGGTCCCGAGGTCTCTTTAGCCTCACCTCTGCAATTTTAGGATTCTCTTAGTAGTAGATCCCGTTTTGAATGGTTGGTAGTTGTCCTTCTTATGAGGGGGGAGTAAAGTCAGGAGCAGCCTGGGTCACCTTCTTGGTGACCCCCCTTTTTATAAATAAATTTGATTTTGTCTTACATCCTCTGCCCCATTTCCCTTTTAAGACTACTGGCAAGGATGAACAGAAGTAATTACTGTTTAATAGTAGGTGCTCAAATGGAAAATGGATTCCATCACATGGTTTCAGGCATTAAACTGAAATTTGCTTTGTGAGAACTACAATAAGAACTGAAAATTGAAGACAGTTGAAAATTACAATTATGAATGTTATTTTTAAAACTGTGAGACAATTAGATATGATGAGATGTGGATGTTCTCTGATGTGTTACAAACCTCAAAATATTAGCACTGTAGCATTAGCAAAATATTAGCTAGCATAACTTTTTTTTTTTTAATTTTTTATTTTTTATTGAAAATGTTTTCCAGAGACAGTATTTTATCAAGAAATACAAACTACACTGATCAATTTTCACTGTTTAAATTCATTGAGCCCTTCTACCCCAAAGCAACAAAGACCCTGTTAGTATGAGAGTTAGAAGAAAATTTGAAGAAGAGTTTGATGTTGACATTAAAGTGCCCTATTTGCTAAAACCCATCAAGGGGCAGAATTATCAGACACAGTCCAGTTCTGTTCTTAATATGTGCTTTTGGTGAAGGGAAGAATTAGAGACTTGGGCAAGCAGATCCAGTTTTCCTTTATTAAATTGCTCAACATTTTTGGAAGGGAACTCAAAGGTCAATGGTAAGTAAACAATTATCTTTGCTTCAACACCAACTTGTGGTCAAGGAGTTAACAAACTTTGAGGAGTAAGAGCCTCTTTCTATCCCTATTTTAGGGAAATTATTTAGTAAGGTACTTCAACTAGGTATTTGCATAGTGGCCTGAGTAATAACCTGTCTTTTTTGCACCTTTCCAAGGAAAGAAGAAGCCATACTGGCTTACAGGCCTTGAGACCAGTGTCTGTCCCTAATTTTGGATGCCAGTCCAATCTAAGGAGCAATCATATGATTAAGCATAGAACTAGAGAAAATAGAATAACTGCTCAATGCTCTATAGGCTTTAGGTAAGTTTATATATCTGGGGTGGGGGTGTTGTTATTAATGAGATTCTTTTCTTTTAACATAAGATTAGGTGTCCTTCACTCCCTGAGTTCTAATATACTCTGCATCAAATTTAGCAGGCACCTTGCTTTCTGTGGAATCCACCCACCCAACAAATATTCCTGAGTTCTCTTCAATGCCAGGGTCTAGTGTTACAACAATGATGGTTTTTTCCTTCATGGACTTTTAAATGGAAATGAGTAAAAACATAAATAGTATGATGTGATGCAAGAGAGGGAGAGGGAGGGAGGAATCAAAGAATGACATGCAAACCCACTAGGTTCAAAGCACTTATACATATTTTTCTAGTGATCCTCTTCACTTCTGTTTAGGATTCCTACTGTGGGCCAGAGCAGATCTGGGTGTGGAAGTCCTCTGACGTGAACATCCACATCTGAGCTCCTTTCTCACCAAACTGATAGGAAGTCTGGTCCAAGACCCACACCTTGACACCACCCTCCATGCCCACTGGGTTTCAACTCAGCTCTCTCTGCTTTCCCAGCCATTGTTACTGTCCTGAGACCTTACCTTCCTGCTTGTTTCGAGCTCTCATTTTCCTCATTGATAATTACCCAGAGGTAACAACTAATCAATATATTCAGACCTTGGAATCTTTTATTGTTCAACCCAAGAGCAAGAGTATGAAAGTACATTGGTAACATGGAAGTGGAAACTAGTAGTGACTTTTCAAAGATACTCGTATGGGTAGTCCTAAAATGCAGTGTCATCCACATATTTTGGTTCATCCAAGAAAGTCCCTCAATGGAACATTCTCATTATCTCAGTAAAAGAGTTTTGCCCGTTTAACTCTATGACAAACTTGTTGCTCAGGAAATGATCATGCATTTCCTTTTGTCCTGTGGAATTAATATAAATCATTAGTTTTTCAAGTATGAACTGGCTCCAAATGAAGAGAACACTTGTCATCAAAGATACTAGGAATATGGCAGAGAGTGAGAGACCCGGTTGTTCTCTAAGGGAACCTATATTTTGATGAGAAAGATAAACATGGTAGACAAACTTCTTTAATAACTAATTATAGTGCTACAAGGAAAAAGCACTTTTGTAGATAATTCCAAATGACAATCTGAGATACTGGCATCTCGATATTTTTTACCCAACTAATAAATATTGCCTCTCCTTGCTTTAATTTACTGTCTCTGGAATCATAGAGTACTTATAATGTACATTTTCTAAGGTTTTTGAATTTCTTCTTAAAAAAAAAGAGAAGTTTATTTTCTTCCCTCCAGAAATTAAAGCAGGGAGAAATTATTAGTAAATTTTGGAAGTAGGAGAAAGATACAGAAGTTTGGGCTACTTAAAGTTCATTTTCTCGTAAGACCCTCAAGTCTACCAGGTATTTGATGAATCGAGGTTGTGCTTTCTGTGCACACAGAAGGGCCCACTGCCCAGTGATTTCAGGTCCAGGATAATCCTCAATTCTAATTAAGGTGCTTTGTAAGCCCACTTATCTGATGGAAGCATACAGCAAACAGTAAGTGAGGGTGCACGCATTAGCACTGTGGGATGAGACCTTGGTCTTGAAATCCAGTCTTTTACCTCCTCCCTGTTTAAACTCCGATTGTCTTGAGCACAAAATAGGCAGTGACAGTCCTATCTCTGGTTCCATGCAACATTAGGGATGGCTCAGATTGCTTCTTCTCCCCAGTCTATTCTGCTGGACACACAAGGGGAACCACTCCAAGGAGGGACCAATTCAGCTATTATACTGACACGACCGCATGTACTCCAATGAATGGCATTTCCATTTTTTTGCAGTTCCCCAGCAGTTGACTGACACTTGTTCATTTGACAATAAATGGGCAAACAACCATATTTGAAAAGTTGCAGTTTGAAAATGTTCTCCCAAGAAAAGCATGGCTTCTCTTGCTTTCTTTTTCCAGAATAGCAGTCTCTTTGAGGAGAGAGGGCTTATGAAGTATTTATATAATTTCCTTTTTAAAGAAATTCATAAAAGTAGGATGACATGGAATTAGGATTAATGGCCTAAAAGTGTACAGTTTTGGTGATGGAAAGACTCATGGGGGATTTTATGTGTCTACACCAACTTTTTAGAAGAGAATATTAAGGGACAGAAAGATGAAGTGACTTAATAGGGTCATATGGGCAATTAAAGGCTTATTGAGCAGAGAAACTCTGACCCTCCATTTAATTCTGCAATGCAATGCTCTCTATGTAAGCAATGACTTTAAGGAGCAAAACAAACAAAAACACAGTACAGACCTGTTAAGTAAACATTGGACACACATTCAATAATCACACTATTTTATAAGCAATGAAATGGAATAAACATCAAATGTAAAATGGTTGAGAAATTTTAGGGAAAAAAATCAATAAGGTGAATCTCACAAGCATAATAATAGCTTATAAAAAATCCCAAACACAAAGAACACATGCTATAATCACATGGAGAAAGGGGGGATTGGAAAGCAGCAAGGGGTGCTGGTGAAGGTCTATTTCTTTCTTTCCTTTTTTTTTTTTTAGGGAAAGAGTGAGAGCATGAGTGCAAGGTTGAGGAGGAGGGGCAAAGGGAAAGGGAGAGAAAGAACCTTAAGCAGGCTCCACACCTGGTATAGAGCCTGAAAGGAGTTCAATCTCATGACCCTGAGATCATGCAAGTTCTGTTTCTTGATATGAGCACTAGCTACATGTCTGTGTTCACTCTGCAAACAAAACAAAACAAAACAACAAACAAAAAACACCAGAAAACTGTTTACTTATGATCTGGGCTTGTTCCCATACCACAATTAAAAGTTTACAGTTTTTTGGCTTTTTTCCCCCTAAACTTAGAAGGTTAGTTTTTTCTAAATTTTGCATTTCACAAGTAATGAGGCTGAATCCTAACTTGTATTTTTTGAACTGTAGGAATATGGGAGGAAGTGGTCTTGCAAGAACCTTGGAAAAGTCAGGTTAATGGCCTGAATTTAAGGGTGGTCTTCAGATCCTATCATATGCTACTTAACTCACATGCTGTTTTTTGTCTATAAAAGGGTGGCCATAAGATATTTACATCCTTGAAAATGAGGGGTCATGTGGGAGGGCTACTGAAGTCCTTTCCATTAAAAGTCAGTGAGGGCATAGTGGTGAATAAATGTGTCCAGCTTGGAGTAAGCAGGACCCCTCACCCTTCCTTGGCCCCATGTACCTGTACAAGCACTTCCTCATCTGTTCTATAATTCAGTTGTGTAATTCTTCCTTCAGAAATCATTCTTCTTTTGTCAGAAGCAAATGTAAATATCTTTTGTATCCAATCTTTGGTCTAATTATTCAAAGCTTCTTAGCTTGAATTTCTCTTAGGCATTTTTGTAGAGTCACATATCCAAAGATGAGGTAGTAACTTTTGGTTAGGGTGGTTGTGAAACACCACTGGGGTGTTTGTGAAACATGGTTGCAAAATACCTCAACATTTCCTCCCATTGAGAAAATGTCTCCTGGGCCACCCCTTGAAAACAAATGGGTTGTGATCCTCAGCCCAACAGAGTGGGAGTTCTTCAGCTAGGTCACAAATGGAGATTTAGCTTCTGCTTCGTTGGGATTCTTGGACTTAGAGCTCTGGGCTGCCATGCAGAAAGACTAACTACTCTGAGACTGCCATGTTGTGAGGAAGCCAAACCACATGGAGATGCCATGGGGAGGTGCTTCAGTATTTGAGTCTTCCCAGCCAAACATTTGTCCCAGAGGACAAGTGAAGGAGACCTTCAGATGGTTCCAGGTCTCAACCATTAAGTCACTGCCTTCCACCCCAGCCTTTAAGTTATCCCAGCGAAGGCCCCAGATGTGGAGGCACAAGTCATCCCCCACTGAGCCTTCACTGCATTCCTAGCCCACGGAATCCCTGAACATAATAAAGTGGTTATTTCAAGCCAGCAAGTTTTGGGGTAGTTATGTAGCAACAGAACTAAGAAACTCTACAAGTCTAGTGATGTTTAGCCAATATCACTCTGCTAGAGAGACTGGACTCTGTATGTACAAGGGTGAGCCAGGCCACTTGAGATGTGAAATAAGTCTTGTGGGGTGATATTGGCGGGATGTGGTCCCAATGCCACCCATGGTTATTGACTGAGCTATAGTTGTATCATTGACCAGGAGAGGAATTCCAGTGTCTTCCTTAAAATTGTTGCTATTCTTAAGAGGTATGTTTGTTCCTTGGTGAAGATTGTGATTGTTGATGGCCTAAGAAATGAGCCCAAGTTCTAGTTAGAACAAGTAGTAGGCTGCGGAACAGGAAAGTACAATGGGCATTTGTGGCCAAAGCACATCTCACCTACTGCATTTTTTCACTCAGAGGAAAATGATATCTGAAGAGTGTCAAATGGAGAGATGTGTTTTTATTATTGTTGGATCCTATTTCTTCTCTCACCAACATTTTAAAACTGGGAGTTTGAGTTATTGAAAGACAGCCTTAAGCTCTCCTAACCACAGAAGACTCCAGGATGAAATACTGATAATTATTTGGTCATCATTGTCTCATTTGGTTCTACTGTAAAATGGGTATAATATTCTTCAGCAGGAAAACTTTTAATTAATGGAAATATTGGGAGCTCATGGTACAAGGAAAGGATCAGGCAATTGCTTAATACTGTAGCAGCTTTGGCAGGTTGGGGTGCTAACCTCAATAAGATATAGGGAACTAATCCTGAATATTAGATTACATTTGCTCTTGTACATCCTATTTTTTTTTTCTTATTCACCAAATAGTATTGGATTTCATCCATCCTGTTGAAGTCTCTTCCCTGCATGGATGCTGGATGACATCCCCCACCCCGTATTTCTTAACAAGCTCCTTGGTGCAGCTGGAATTAATGCTTCCTGTCATTTTAAATAATATGACATTGAAATACAATTTTTTAATGTGCTGGCATTTAACATGCCACAATATTTCAGTTATTTTACATTCATTTGGGTGCTCTAGTGTTATTACAGCTGTTATGAAATTCTGACAAAGAGGTGCATTTCTTTCTTCTGTTCCGCCATAATTGCTTTTTGCCGCATCTCTGAAGCGTAACCATGGCGATCTGCAACATTCATCAGAGGACCTCTTGTTATTTCCCTCGTGTGAATGAAAAACAAAGTGGTATAAATACTCAGAGAAGTTTTTAAAAAGCAGCTTTCTTTTCTCTCTCTTTCTTTCTTTCTTTCTTTCTTTCTTTCTTTCTTTCTTTCTTTCTTTCTCTCCTTTCCCCATTCTCCTTCTTTTTTCCTTTTCTTTTCTTTTTTCATTTTCTTTCTTCCCTCCCTCCTTCCTTTCTCCTTTCCTCCTGCCCTCTCTCTCTTTTCTTTCTTTCTCCCTTTCTTTCCCTCCTTCCTTTCCTTTCCTCCCTCCCTCTTCCTTTCTTTCTTTCTCTCTCTCTTTCTGTCTGTCCTTCCTTCCTTCCTTCATTCTTTCCTTCCTTCCTCTTCAAATGTGAAGGGACTCTTGAGGGGAAAGTAAGTTCCATGACTACAGATTTTTCATTTATGTATTTACTTTTAATGAGAAATCTTCCATACAAGGCCTTTCTGTGGCAAGCACAGAGAGAAAATGAGAACTTTAGTCAGTGCCTTCAAGAAGAAGGAACTGCTGTCATGAAGAATGAAAAAGGAAATGAAAGGTTTAGTCTTTTCTAAATTTGACTTGTTACAAATGAGTCCTTGTTTGAGCTGCTTAATGTGGAATATCATTACCATATTTGAACCATTTTGTTGATGTTTTGACTTATTCTTCCTTATTATGGAGGGGGTTGTTGAAATTATCATGTATAGGTTGCACTTTAAATTGCCATCTTTCTGACAGTTTGGAAAAGGTTGCGAGGTCAACCCTGTCCCATTTATCTGTACTCTCCTCATCACTTTAGTAATTCTGTTCAGGCTTATCAAGGATGACAAAGATTCAGGTAAAACTGGTACAGAATTCCCATCAGATATCATCTGTGAAATGGTAGTGCTGGTAAACTGAAGGGGCCTTGCTCTACTGGGATGCCAATACCAGTGATAAATCTGAGAGTCAGCATCTGTTATTTTTCAATGGTCCTGCTGTTTCAATGATGTGAGTGTAAGGAGGTGGAGATCTCTCTTAATTTTATTTTCCTAGAACTAACTTCAAAAAATTTACCTCATATATTTTTTTTCATAGTTTCTCCAACATCTCCTTTTAGGTACCTAAGATATTAAATACTTAGCCTTTTTAATTAAGTAATAAATTTATAAGAAAGAATCTAGTTTTTGGTGGTATCTAAAGCTAAAGGAATTAGTTCTGCCAACTCTTAAATATTCTACTATACAATTTTACTGTTGCTGTGATGTACTCTTGGGTCCTTATGGCAAGATCTATTAATATCAGAAATATATTCTGAGGCACAATCATTGCAAAAACACCTGATTATGAATAAGAAGTGTCCATGCAATGGCTTGTACCAAAGCTTCAACATTTGTGGAAGAGAATTATTTTTATGGTAATTCAATATTGTTTCACAATTGCCTAATTTGAGTGATTTGGTTTTGAGTGATTTGGTCTTGTTAACTTCACCTCTCCTCTAAAACTTTCAGTCATCACAACAGACTAAATCTGCTGGGCCACAGTGATAATGTGTCCGTAGAAACTTTAAGTTATTGTGGTAGCCATGAGGATGCACTTTCTGATGCCCAACTTCATGGAGTTTAAGTAGCCAAGACTTCCAGCTGCTATGCTTTGAAAACTATTACCCTATTTGCACTCAGGCCACATTTCCCATGAATGACATGACTGAGCATACATCAAGTAACTATTCGAAACAACTCCTCTTTCTATACCACTAGTTATAGAACTTCTCAATTTTTCACCCAAGTATGTCATTATCTCCAACAATAATTCCATATGTTGGTTAGAGAAGCCATTGTTATCCTTATTTTTCAGATACAGACTCTAGAGCTCTTAAGTAATATGACTTGACATTTAAGGTAACTTATTCCAGGTATTCTAGACCCAACTCCTCTTCGACTTGAGCAAATCTTCATTTACTCATACATTTATGTTTTCAACAAATATTTGGTGAGTATCCACTAGGGCAGACACTCTATTAACTGATGGCAATAAATCACCAATAATATTTGTTAATGAGGAATATCTGTTGCTGTTAATGATTTGTGAGCCCAGAGATAGCTGCTGATGTGATTCATTCAACCCCAAAAGGGTGGAGGGGTGTGGTATATTCTCTTCTATATCAGGGCAGAGGATACAGATTCTGCAAGATAGTATTTTGGGATGACAAACAAAGCTTGAGTGTTTGTCTAATTGTCTAAACCTATCTCTTGCTTCTCTGCATTCCCTTCAAGTGGGCTTAGATAAAAGAGTCTCCAATCAGAGTTGAGTCATAAACAGACAAGTCACCTACCTGCTCTAAAAATAGAAGGAAATTCATATGAAGGGTCAGAAGGACTTTAAACTTTATTTCAGAAGGAGAATTCTCTGAGGAAACAAAAAAACAAAACAAAACAAAAAAACCTGAAACATAATTAAATGTGAAAGTCAAATGGAAAAACACAGGAAAAGTATGTATGGAACATAACAATAAAACCAACACACACATATTAGAAGTAACTACAAGTGGGATAGATGCTTCTGAGAACAGAAATCATGTTTGAACTAGAAGAGGCAAGAAAGAAAAAAAGAAAGAAAAGCAGAAGTAAAAATAATTGGTTCATAGATTTAAGGAAAGTTTGAATAGCCGGTAGACTCAGGAATACCTCTAACAATAGATCACAGTGCCAGGAATCCTTCTCCATGCACCTTTCTGCTACTGGGCATGTTAAATTAATACTTTCTCACCATGGACTTGCTTTCTTCATACAGCCATTGATGGCTCCAACATCTTTGTGAAAATTTGCACCCACAAATAGGGAATGATTACATTTGTCAGTTTCAGTTAGAAAAATTCCACAGAAGCATTCTGAAGGAACCACTTCTTGACTGATTAACTATAGCTGGGGAAGGGCACAACCAGTGACAGGAAGATCCCCAGTGAAGGGGTAGCAGGTGCTGGACAAAACCTGGAAGATGTCCACTACAGAACAGTGACTGGAAAATATGTCAGATCCTGACAGCATGCCGTTATCAAAATAAATTCCTGATTGGATAACATAAAATTTAAAAGAAAATGTGTTAATGATGAAACAAGGGGAAAAAGGCAGTTTAAAAAATATATACCTTAAGATGGAGAGAGGTGACTTAAAAAAAAAAAAGAGAAAAGTATCATGTCAGGCATATGAATTTCCATGTTCTTTTCAAAAAATATAAGAAAAAACAAAAGGCAAATAGAAAACAAAAGTATTTCACAAGTTATTACACAGAGTTGATACCCATAAAATT
Source organism: Mustela nigripes (assembly GCF_022355385.1). Taxonomy (NCBI): domain Eukaryota; kingdom Metazoa; phylum Chordata; class Mammalia; order Carnivora; family Mustelidae; genus Mustela; species Mustela nigripes. The sequence continues at coordinate 12,806,064 of NC_081569.1, forward strand.
GTGTCAATTATTTTTTTTCAATTAATGAGGAAAACACTACAATATTGAAGGAAATTACGGGCAAGGGACATAGACCATACACAGAAAAAAATATATATTAAAAAAGTATTATAAATATATCAACATCATTAGTAATCAAAGAATTGCAAAGCAGGAAATTAAACGTCATTTTTGTTCATTGAAATGGTGAGCTAAGCACAGCCCAAAAAAGCACAAGGCAGGGTACCTGGGTGGCTCAGTAGATTAAGCATCTGCCTTTGGATCAGGTTATGATCATGGGTCCTGGGATGGAGCCCAACATTGGGTTCCCTGCTCAACTAGGCGTCTGCTTCTCCCTCTCCTGTCCCCTGCTGTGGTTGTGCTATCTTGTTCTCTTTCTCAAACAAATAAGAAAAATTAAGAAGAACCCCACCCCCCCCAAAAAAAAACAAAGCATAGGGTGAAATTAATACTACTTCTACTGGGGCAACACAGCAGCATGTTTGCAATCTTGACAATGTCTATGTGATTTGATTATTTAATTCTATTTTGAGAAATCCACCTTAAGAAGGAAATGAGAAATGTAAAATTTCTATATAAGGATGTTCATTGCAGTATGAGTAAGTGGTACAACCCAAGTGTCTGACATAAGGGATTAGTTTTCTCTGTCTTCAGTCCTCTTATCATTTCGATTAAAGTGCAGTCTCACTGTTTTGATGGGTTTTTGTCGTTACTTTAAAGTGTCTTATTCTCTGGATTTTCATCAGTCCCATGTCTGACAACTCTTCAATCCTAGATGATTCTGTCCACCACTGTCTAGTTAGTTCCAAGTCACTCTTAAGAGCCATCACAGATACCAGTCTCTTTAATGAACCCCTGAAATGGGCTTCTAACTGACCCTCTTACCTCCACTTATGTTCCCACCCATTTTCTCCAGTACAGTCAGAATGATCTTTCTATAACTCAGACCTGCTAGTTCTCACCTGCACCCCTCCTGGCTGCCTTCAGCAATTTAAAACACTCCACAGAACAAGAGATTCTTCTTAGGATCTATGATTCCTAATTGGTATGAAGCCCACCTATCTCTCCAGTCTTGTTATTTGCTTCTAATCTTTGGGTTTTAGTTACATTCTCCTTAGTTCTTAGTTACATTCTCCTTTAGTTACATTCTCCTTAGTTCCTCAGATATACCAAGATCTCCCTTGTCAATTGGCTTTGCATATGCTGTTCCTTTGCATATGCTGTTCCCTTCACCTGGAACAGTCTTTCTCACTTTTATCCATATATGTATTTTTCAACCTGTTTCACTTCAGTTGTTCCTTCAGAACTCCATTCAGTGGTCATTTTCTCATTCCCTAACCTCCCTAGCAAGGTCAATTCCTCCATCATGAACTTTTCTATTTCAGTGTACCTTTAGTCTATAGGACCTCTTAGTTATAAATGCATGTTGATGTGCCTGAGTTGTTGATGAATGCACACCTCCTTTACTACAGTTTATTGAGGATCTTTAGATATAAGATCCATGTGTGAGGGGCATCGGGGTGGCTCAATCAGTTAAGCATCAGCCTTTGGCTCACGTCATGATCTCAGGGTCCTGGGATTGAGCCCCACATTGGGCTCCCTGCTGCTTTCTCTCCCTCTGCTGCTCCCCTGCTTGTGCTCTCTCATGCTCTCTCTCTCTGTCAAATAAATAAATAAAATCTTAAAAAAATAAAGATCCATATATGCCCCCACCCCTGCCTCTGACAACTACTGATCTGTACTCCATTTCCATGAGCCCTTTTCATTACTTGAGATTCCATACACAAATGAGATCATATGGCATTCATCTTTCTCTGTCTGACTTATTTCACTTAACATAATGCCCTTAACATTCATCCACGTTGTTACAGGTGGCAGGATTTCCTTCTTTTAGGGGATGTGATGGACAGTACAATGACTGTAATTAATGGTACTATATTGTATATTAGAAAGTTGCCAAGAGAGAAGATCTTCAGAGTTGTCATGGCAAGAAAAAAATTGTAACTCTATGAAATAATGGATGTTAACTAAACTTATGGTAGTAATCCTTGCACAACATGTACATAGATCAAATCACTTTGTTGTACAGCTTAAACAATGTTATATATTAATAAGAGCTCAATGAAACTGGAAAAGAAGAGATTGGTGTAGGCAGATTTGCAAACTGCCATGTTCCCAGGAAATAGCACACATCCTGGGATGCAATAATACTCGACACATTTATTGAGAATGAAGGATTGAATTATACTATATCCTTACAAGGAAAAATTATGCATCTTCACAGTTGAAGACTTTTTGTAAAAACATGGAAAAATTTTAACACAAAGACACAAAACATATTAATAAAAATACAGTAATATTTTAATGAAAAATATAAAACTGTATATAGAGTATGATCACATGATTATATAGTTAGTTATGAATGCAAAAAAATGCTTAAAATATCTGATATAACTCTGGATTTCTATGCTGATGCTTCGTGTGCTTATTTCTCATTACCTTGTCATTTGAAAAGTTTTTACAATGAGTTTATTAGAGTTTTATTTTTCAGAAAAAAAACTATAATTGATGTGACCTATAGCTACCACAACTTAGGGGATTTTTTGTTTCAGTAATTGGTCACCTCTTCAACTTCCTCTGTCTTATATTGTGGAACTACTGGCAAATAGATTTCTCCTGTTGGTCCACATTGGACCCTCAGACAAGCCTGATGTTTGGGCTTGGAATTCAGTAGCTTCCTTCATGGGATGATTAAAGAATCTTGCACTTAAATGCCCTGATTGTTCTGGGCCTCCTGTCCTCTTTGGGAGCATTGGCCCACACTGTTCACAACTTTGGAGACTTTGAGCCATATAAATAATGTAGGTTGACTGTCTTTTAAAACTTTAGGTGACCATTTAGAATGGTTGTCTTTGAAAACCAAGTGAGAACTCTAAGCAATAAATTTAAAAAAAATGTATGTATATACAGATGATAGGTAGATGGATAAAGGTGTAGATTTTAGAAAATGGAAAACCTCACCTCAAAAAAATTCACCTTGTTCTTATTTTATATCCTAAGGAAAGGTAGTTAATTCTCTGCTTCACAATTTTAAATGCTCAGGATCCCAGCTTCCTTCCTCACTAAAATTAACCCTCTACACAAAGAATGGCAAATGCATTTTATCATAATTGAAAATTCTGATCAACTATTAATGGCTACTGGAGGATACTTCTGAGAGTATTAAGGTCACGTCTGGGCTCAGGGGAAAGGCATGTTTTGTTTAAGAATGGAAGATCCTATGAATTTCCCACACTTCTCCCTGTTCTTACAAACAACCTTCCTCTGAATGAGGTTGACAACACAATGTTTGACAGTCTGTCTGAATTTACGGATTCCTTTTTTCTCTCTCTTCCTCCCTCCCTCCCTCCCTCCCTCCCTCCCTTCCTTCCTTCCTTCCTTCCTTCCTTCCTTCCTTCTTTCCTTCCTCCTTTTCTTTCTTTCTTTCTTTCTTTCTTTCTTTCTTTCTTTCTTTCATTCCTGATTCCTTATTTCTTCGAGGCAACAGAGAAAGCATGTGAAACTTCCTTCTATGATTTTAAAAAACACAATCTCATTTTCTGGCCCAGACAATTTTGAAATCCATACAGGACATCTAGTGTTTTATTTTAATTGAATTTCCCTTTCTCTGGTTTCTGGCAACACAAGGCAGATCAAGGTCACTGAGTGAGGCATATGCCATCGAAAACTGCCCTGGCTTCTCCCTTCACAGTACACTGGGAGACACCATGTGGTGTGAGGCATTCATTTGCAGGTATAGAGTCTGTAAAACTGTATTTGAAAATTAAAAAAAAAAATTAATTAGACGGCAGCATCTGTGAACCTTTTGCTGGAAGCCACTTTTTTTTTTTTTAAATAAATGATTCCAGCTCTGTGGCCCCTTATCCCCGCCCCACCCCCATGTCAGTGATTCTAAAACTGGCCATTCCTTTTGTTGTATTACTGAGGAACAGTAAGATGGAGATTTCTCTGGTTAATATTTAATAAACTATTGATGCCTCTCAGAAAACTTTGAAAAAATATTTAATCTAGAGTCACTTCTTTCTTGACAGATTGTCTGGGTTGCCCTGTTTTCCTCTCAATCCCTTACTTCCAGAAACTGTGCTAATTATAGCTTCTGAGGAGTGTATCAGCTCCATAATTCTTACCTGATGCTATCCTCTGCAGTTTGAGACTACATAATCCACTTCAGCTGCCAATGCAGGGAGCCATGGGTAAAGAAATTTTTATTTAATCAGGTGTGAAAAAAAATCCTCCTAACAATGATGGTGTTGTGTGCTCTTTCTCTGAGCTGAGATGGGCAGGAGTTGACAAGGGCAGCTGTGAGCCACCACTACAGACAATAGTGCTGGCAGGCTAGGGTATCTGTGTGTGTTGAGGGTCTGAGCAATCAGGGTTCATGACCAGGTTTGTTGACGATAGAGAGCTAATACTTGCAGGTGGGCTGTCATGCTCTTAGACCCAGTGGTGTGTTGAAACAGAAAGAAGGACAGGAGTGAGATATGAAGGTCAGCTAGATGTGACTCCCTGAGATGATTACAGAGGGACAAGCGGTGGGTGCTGAGAGTCTAATTTCCAGGACCAGGAATCAGGTAGGATAAGTCAGCAGAGATGAAAGTCATAGAAATAGATTAGCAGTAGCCTACGGCAAAGAGTAGAGAATATAGACTGGAGAGGCTGGGTGGTAGGGCTCTGTGAACCTTACTAAGTAGATGTGATGGGCTGAATGGTGTCCCTGTGAAAGATGGTGAAGTCCTAATACTTAGTACCTGTTTTGGAAATAGATTCTGCTGGATGATGTCAGTAGGATAGGCCCTAATCCAATAGAACTGTGTCCCTTATAAAAATAGGAAATTTGGACATGGAGCCAGGCACAGGGAAAACACCATATCAAGATAAAGGCATAGATTGGGGTGCCGGATCTATAGGTCAAGGGATGCCAAAAATTGCTAGCAAAGCATGAAAAGCTGAGAGAGAATCACAAAGATATTCCCTGAGAGCCCTCAGAAGGAACCAAGCATACGGACACCTGATCTTTGACTTCCAGCCCTCAGAATTGTGAGACAATAAATTTCTATTTCTTGAACCAGTCAATTCATAGTATTTTGCTACAGCAGCCCTAGGAAGCATATGGTAGGATTCACATTCACTAAGCAGATGTTGGCTAGTCTCCCAATATCCAGCCCCATTCTTTTTTAGTAGAAGAGTCTTGATGTTTTACCAGTTCCATTGCCATCTAAAATAACACCTATATTTCCCATTCATTGAGAGTGCTGGTTTAAAAATACCAAGTTATGTCTGTGCTTAGCCCTTCCGAATTTCAACCTGTGGCATTGGACCTGGCAATTTACATTTTAATCAGCAACTGTGTTGATTTTTAAAATTAATTAATTCCTTTTTTTAGAGGGGGAGAGAGAGGGGAAGGGGCAGAGAGAGAGAGAGAGAGAGAGAGAATCTTAAGCAGACACCATATCCAGCATGGAGACTGTGCAGGGCTTGATCTTGCAACTCTGAGATCATGACCCAAGCCAAAATCGAGAGTCAGACACTTAACCAACTGAACGACCCCAACCACTGAGTTGATTCTTAAGCACACTGAAGATTGAGAACCTCCCCTGATTCAAACCACTTCATACTCAGGTACTAAATCTGGGAAGCATAGTTGGGTATCTGGAGACATTATTCTCCACTCCTGTTTTTTTTTTTTTAGTTCACTGATCTGAGGACACTATCAGCGTGATCTCTTTAGCAGTAAGTGAACAAGAAGCACCCGTATTTGCCCTAGTACAGGATGGCATGTTAGGAGACTCCCACATTTCCTTGGGGAGGTGGGAAGGAGTAGAGAAAAATCATGGTCACAGCAGTTCCCCGGGCATTCTTCTACACTCCACAGCAAGGTGAATATGACTCATCCTGGCTCCCTATTGCTGCTTCTATGTGATTGTCTTTCCTTTCCCCCAGAACCTCTGATTCTTTGTCTCCATCTGTTTATCTGCCCTTTCTTTCCTTCTTCCCTGTCTCAAACACTTACCATCTTCTTCACTCCTCTTTAATCATCAAAAACTTCAACACTTGGTATATAGGCTCCCTTTCCATCTCTACTCAAAATCCTGGCCTCTTGCCCTTGAACTTCTCTTTTCCAGTGTTCTCTTTCTTTCCATTTCAGCCACCCACTTCCATTCTCCTGCTCCGAAACTTATTAGCAGAGGCTGCACCATTTCCGAAATCACCAATCCAAACAGCTAACTCTCCCAAGGTGACCCTTTATTCCCCTAGCTCCTCTACTCAAGTACCTCTACTGCAATGCTTCATCAAACCTGAGTTTCCATATTGATCCCTCTCCATTCTTTCCATCAATTAACCTATCTTTTACTCAATCCCTGTGTATCTGGCTGAGTGCCTGCTCCACTGAGGCTTGCATTATTTTGCAAATATACATACCTCCCTTGTTTTTTTGTCCATTCTGCATGAACAAAATCCCAATCCAGAGCAGACCCAATCACACTCGTTCTCCAGCTCATATCCATGCTAAAAATTAAGCCCTACTGGGGGGGAAAAATCACACAATTAGGCAGATTAGAATCATTATGAATTCATAATCTTTTAATCACTTGCCTCAGCTGGGCTCTCATTAAAGTCTAGCAAACAATCTATTTCTCTCATCAGCTTGTACCTCACTGTCCTATCAAAGGAAGATCCATCTGCCTGTGCACTGGCTCCCAGAGATTGCACTGCCTTATTATTTCCTTTTCACCCACTATCTTAAGCATCATTCCCACTTCCGCATCCTTCCCATCAGCATAGAAGTTTGCTTGAGACTCTCGTCTTTAAAAAACAAAAGAAGGTGTGAAAACCAGAATCTTTTCTTGGACCCTACATCACTCCAGCTACCACCATTTCACTTTACTCACCTTCAAAGAGTTTTTTAGATATGCTCTCCTCACATCAGTACCTCTCAATCAATTTGTAATCTGATAAAGTCTGCTTCCACTCCTGCTACCAAAACTGTTACTATGCTTCTTAGGACTGTTCCCATCCTTCGATCCAATCATAGGAAAGTGGAATGGTCCTCATTTTATGCAAGACATAGGTTTCTGTGACTCTTTTTCCTGTCTCATTCCAGGGTCCAGGCTGTTGGCAGCTTTTCCCTGCATTATGCCCTGGGACATTCCATTCTCATCACTGAGGGAAAAAGGCAAGAGTGAGCTGAGCAAAGGCTTTTGCGTCTTCTATCAGGATATGGCAAAGGTTAAGTCAGCTTACTTCATCTTGGCCAAATTAAGTCATTTGCGATACCAGGTCCAACATCAATGGAGTGAGTGGGACTGTCCCCTTCTCAAGGGTGGGGGCAGGTAGTATGGTAACAGGTGTACACAAGTGTAGCATGTACAAGCAAGAATATATAATTCTCTTACAGGGAAAGGGTGGGAAAATATGTGACAGTGCTAGAATCTGCCACAGTGATTTGAACCCCTTGATTTTTCCCTATTCACTTATTCCATCATGAATATCTGTCTTACTCACCTCTGTATTTTCATGAACCTCAGGTTAGCACATTCCCAGTAATTTGCAAATTCCTACTGACTTCACTCTCTGCCATTTCTGTATTGCAGATTAATTCCCTCTACGCTCCTTCCTTCTTTCCTGAGCAATCAGAGTTCCTTCCTTCCTTCCTTCTTCTATTTTTCTCTTTCTTTCTTGGCCCTATTGTTCTTGTGCAATTGTAAATAAAGGGGAAGAGAAGAAGCAGTTGTTGATTGAGTCTACCATGTGGTTATAACTTTGGGGCTCTCGCTGTTATAGTATTTCTTCCATTTGTTATTGACCTCGTAGCTCATATGTTAGAGTGGCTATTTAAATAACCCCCACCTTCTCTGTCTCTGTGTCTCTCCCACAGTGAATGTCATCATTCCAGTGCATAAATAGGTCTTTGGTTATGCAAAGATGTGTGGAGCCATGGGATTTGAGTTCCATCAATTGTTTTCCTTGCTAATTCCAAGTATTATTGCATATTCTCCCTCTTATTCTCCTTCATCCTTCACAGCACAAGGAGTGTTTCTCTCTCTGGAAACATCCACTTCTTCTCTCCTTGTGCACACTTGTGACAATATTACAACCTTATCTTATTCCACTTAACACTATTTACTGAGAATGCCTTAATGACTGGTATATGGAAAATGCGAATAAATAATGTGACTTTATTTTCCCAAAGACAACTGGGGTTACATATGTGTCAAATAAAACATAATAGATAGGGATTTATTTCTCCATCAGCTTTTTAGGTTTGCTTATCTTTCAGAGTAATTTAAATTGAAATGGAAGACAAATCCTTATTTGATTGTTAGGCAATTCAGTTCTATTTATATTGTGTGAGTTGGTGTGGGATCTAAGTGCACTGTTGTTAAAAGGCTATTTAATGTCACATAGAGGGCCTATTAATTTTTTCGATAAATTGCTGGCATGTCCAGCCAATTGCATACATTTAATAGGGAGAGTCCATTCTTCTACAGTCTGTCTCTATACTTTGTGGTAATGGTGCTATAGTTTATGTGCTGTTAGACATGCTAAGGCACTGCCTTTGTTATCAAAAGTCTAAAGATAAATCTCAAAGTAAATGTGTGATTCTGTAGGAAGAGGGTCAAGAGAATGATAGAGCTTCGCAGTTCAACTTATAGTCACCAGGCTTAGAATGGTGGGGCTTAAAAATAATTTCTGGATAATTTGCTTTGTAATAATAATGAAACCCATGATCATTAATGTTGAATTTTAACATAATGTTGGTAAGGAAACATATTTATTTAGGTTTGAAAATAAGACCTTGTCATATGTATTACTTTTTTACTTGATCTGAAAGACTAGAACACACAAGGTTGTTTTCCTTTTCTTGTGTACAATTGTTTTATAATGCTAATTAGCTAATGCTTGTTGCAAACAGAAAGAATAGGAAGGACAGGGACCAGATTATCATAAATTTCAAATAAAATCATATATTTACAACTGACTACTTTTATTTTTCATATAAATTTTTGGCAAACAATGTAAGATAGAATAGAGGGTCCAGCAATCAAGAGTCTTCTCTGTTTTGTTTGTTATTATTTCTCTAGAACCTAGCATAATACCTAGCACACAGTATAGTCAATAAATATTTACAAATAAATGAATGGGTAAATATATGATAAAGAAATACAAATGGAACTTACGGTTTTAAAATGACAAAGATGCTATCTTCTTTTCTTCCTAAAAATCAGAACAGTCACCAGAAGAATGTCACCACAAAGCCAGTGAAAATTTTAACAAAATATATTGCAACAACAATAGAAGTAATACAAACTTGTAGGTTAAAAATAAGCAATAATGATGTTGTGGTTTTTAATTTTTTAAAAAAAGCATATTAAGAAAGAATATAAATATTCAGGGAAGATAGAGAAAGGCAAACCGAAGAGATAAATCATTGAGCTGACAAACCCTGGGGTGGCATAAAGAAAGAAAAAGAAAATTATCACAGAAAAGAGGGAAAAACCAAGATGTTCTTCAACGGACGAATGGATAAGGAAGATGTGGTCCATATACACTATGGAGTATTATGCCTCCATCAGAAAAGATGAATACCCAACTTTTGTAGCAACATGGATGGGACTGGAAGAGATTATGCTGAGTGAAATAAGTCAAGCAGAGAGAGTCAATTATCATATGGTTTCACTTATTTGTGGAGCATAACAAATATCATGGAGGACAAGGGGTGTTAGAGAAGAGAAGGGTAATGGCGTAAATTGGAAGGGGAGGTGAATCACGAGAGACTATGGACTCTGAAAAACAATCTGAGGGGTTTGAAGTGGCGGGGGGGTGGAAGGTTGGGGTACCAGGTGGTGGGTATTATAGAGGGCACGGATTGCATGGAGCACTGGGTGTGGTGAAAAATAATGAATACTGTTTTTCTGAAAATAAATAAATTGAAAAAATTGAAAAAAAAAAGAAAAGAAAAGAAAAGAAAAGAGGGCCATATTACCAAGAGCATGAAATAAAATGGCCTTGTTGAAAATACAGCAAGAAAGATGTGACAGATTAAAATACACAGCCAGAATAAAAGAGAAGTGTACAGAGTTAAAAGGACTATAACAAACAAAAGAATAAAAAAAGATCCAGGGTGCCTGGGTGGCTCAGTTGGTTAAGCAACTGACTCTTGATTTTGGCTCAGGTCATGATTTCAGGGTTGTGAGACTGAGCCCTGCATCAGGCTTTGTGATCAGTGCCAAGTCTGCTTGAGATTCTCTCTCTCTCCCTCAGCTCTTCCCCCATTGGCACACATGCTCTCTCTCTCTAAAATAAATAAATAAGTGAATAAATAAAATCTTAAAAAAAGAAGATCCAGACCACATATTATTGGAGCTTCCAAAAAAGAAGCTGAATTAATGGAACAAGCAAATCATCTAATTAAAGGATTTCTATTTTTTTAACTTGTTTTTTTTTCCCAAAGATTTTACTTTTAAATAATCTCCACACCCAACATAGAGCTTGAATTTACAATCCCAAGATCAAGAGTCAGCATGCTCTACTGACTGAGCCAGCCAGGTTCCCCTAAATAAATCATTTTTAAAATTTTCACAAGTAAAATAACACTTGAATATGTAGAGTCATAGTGCCCAAGGGGGAAAAAATTAACACAGAATAGCCCAACAATAAGATTTAGATAAATAAAGTTATTGAACTTTAAAGATAAAGAAATATATTTTTTGGAAAAAAAATTTTTTTCAGTAAAAATATATAATCCATCCATAAAAAGGAGAAAAACAGGCCTAAGTGTTCTTGTTCTCTCTCCATCTTTCTCTCTCTCCTCCCATCCCTCATACTGTATATACTAGAGACTGTACCATAAATTATATAGACATGTATATATATATATGTGTGGATATATGTATATATAATGCATATATGTATATAGATATGCACACATATATTCATATTAAATATTTATATGTATTTATTATATAAATATATATATTGGAGTAGCGGTAATAATATCATCAAGGAAAAAAAAAAGGTGACCTCCGAATTTTATACCCAGCAAAACTATGACCGTATAAATGCAACACACATTTTCAGACATGCAAGAATTTAGGAAATAGAGTTATCATGAGACTGCATTTAAAAAATAAATCTAGCTTTATGCAGGAAAAAAACCAAACAAGCCCAGAATTTCCAGGCAAAATTACAAAAGAAAATAGGGAAAGAGAACTTTCCCTAGATGTTACACTTGTTACAAAGAATCAATAACTAAAACACTGCAGAAGAGAATGTCCAAGTATAATTGAAAGCTATACAAGACTTCTATATATAATGGAAGACATACTGGTGAGCAAAATCTGAATTACTAAATGGTGGCTCAATAGTGATCTGAATTAAAAGGAAAATGCTGGGTTTCTATCTCACACTTTATACCAAAATAAATGCTAGATCTGTAAGTCATAAAAGCTAATGCTAAAACTATAAAATACTATAAACAGTATGGGAGAATTTACATTTATGATGGTATAGCAGAGAAGACTTTTCTAAGAATGAAGAAATTCCCAAACTCAGAAAAAATAGATAATTTAAACAGATAAAAGTTAAAAATTGCAACATGACAAAAAATAAAAGGCCAGAAGGTAAAAACCACAACATTGGAAGATAAATATTTGCAACTCATATACTAGGCCCAACACTATTTTCCCTAGCATGTGAAGAGTTCCTGGCAATCAACAATGAAAAACTAAGGACACAAGATTCAAAGGTCAAGCATTAGATAACTAAAAGGAAGTAACTAGAGGGGATTATGCTGAGTGAAGTAAGTCAAGCAGAAAGAGTCAATTATTGTATGGTTTCACATACTAGTGGAGCATAAGGAATAACAGGGAAGACATTGGGAGAAGGAGAGGAGAAGGAAGTTGGAGGAAATTGGAGGGGGAGATGAACCATGAGAGACTGTGGACTCTGAGAAACAAACTGAAGGTTTTGGAGGGGAGAAGAGTGGGGGGTTGGGTGAGCCTGGTGGTGGGTATTAAGGAGGGCATATATTGCATGGAGCACTGCGTGTGATGCATAAACAATGCATCTTGGAACACTGAAAAAATGAAATAAAGTAAAAAAAAAAAAGAAAGTAAAATGAACAGGGATATTAAATCTATGAATAGTGGCTCAAACAATAATTCTTACTAAAAGGTAAATGTGAATTAAAGCTATAGCAGAACTATTACTCTGTATGATACTGGTTATAAAAATAAATTTGAAGTTGAAGAGAGCCAAGTAAAATACACACTTGTATTTCATTATTGGAAATAAAAATTGGGATGCCTTCAAGAGAGAAATTGAGTTAAATCTATCAAATTTTAAATTTGTACATATTCCTTGACCGGGAAATTTTACTTCCAAGAATTTATACCACTGACAAAATATACAAAACGTTATATACATACAAACATATTTATGGTTTAATAGTATAAGTTTGTAAAAACCCAAAATGTCCATAAATAGGGGGCATTAAATAAATTACGACAGACATACAATCGAATATTAGAAAATAAAAGTAAGAAGAAGTTCTATATAAAGTGGTATGGAAGCAACTCCAAGAGTTATCATTAAATGAGAAAAGAGAGGAGCTGGAAAAATGTGTAACATGTACTGTCATTTTTCTTTTTCTTTTTAAGGAACATCCACATATGGCTATATATCCAGAGACATCTGTAAAATTTAAACAAGAAACCAGTAATAGCCTCTGGTATGAAGAATAAGGGAAACGGGGAAGAGTGTGAGAACATCTTAGACGTCTTTGGATTCCATCTTGTTCTAAAATAATAATTTAAGAAACATATCTAGGTGCATTTTAATTCTTTTGGAACTCATCAACAAAAGTTTTGATCATAACTCCTTTATTAGTGATTTCAAATGAAAGCATTTAAATCCTACTCTCATAGCAAAACTCATTGGATTTTTACATAGCTTGGCAACACTTGGTTAGGATCCTACTGCTTCCCTGGCACATGAGATATTTATTCTGGTAGCTTTTCTCTCCATGGTGCAAGAAGGAACTGGTTTTGGTTGGGGGCACCAGGAGTGGGGATGAGCATTCCAGTTCTTGGCTCTCCATGAGAGCCTACTACTTCCTTAATTTCCCAGATGGAACAATACACTTTTCTTTGGCTGCCCTTTTTCCTATTTCATTTGGAACTTCCTCAACATCAAGACTGGGAACTTAAGGATGTAATGTTCATGTATGTTTGCTCTACATTTCCTAGTGAAGAAACTGATTATCTTTTTTTTCTGCAAAATACATTTATTAACCCCCCGATGCACTCCAAAACCCCTTCCTCTCTCATTAAGAGAAAACCCCCCAAAATAAAAAACATCATTGGATTGTAGAAGTTCAGTTTAATCATTAAGGCTTGCATTTGCAATGTTGTGCCTTCCTGTTGGTGGAGCTTGATTCATCAAAGTTGTTGATGGAACATTTGGAATTAACAAGGGAATTTTCAGGAGGCCCCCAGCAAATTGTTACTTGGTTATTTGAAAGTTAATGATGTTCTTCGTTCACACCCATGCCAGTCTTATTCTGATATTGTAAATTCTTACCCCAGAGTGGAGGGCACCAAGGGGAGGGGCATGATTATTTCTATACCTAGGACCTCCTCTGGGCTGTTAGCTTCCTTAGCTGTCGGGCATCCCTGTCTCTACCACTTTCATAGATATCTTTTTTTTTTTTTGAAAGAGAGAAAAAGCAAGTAGGGGAGGAGAGAGACTCTTAAGCAGGCTCCATGCCCAGCACAGGGCCCAACACAGAGCCCAGTGCAGGGCTCAATCTCAGGACCCTGAGATCATGACTTGACCTGAAATCAAGAGTCAGATGTGTAACAGACTGAGCCACAGTGGCACCCCCCTAGATATCTATTTTGAACACATTTTCTCAGAAGCATTTTCAAAAACAACTTTGTCCGTTGGAGTCTTGACCTGAGGAGACTGGCTACTGGACTGTGAAATTTCTGATTTAGTTGTTCAAGTTAGGCAGGTGATATAAGCTTTCTGTAAATCAAGTTGGCTGGAAACAGCCACACTTATGTATTGGCTGTGACTGCTCTCATCCTACAATGGCTCAGCAACTGGTTGCAACAGAGGCCATATGTCTTTCTAAGCCTAAGATACTTACTAACTGGCCTTTCACAGGTGAAATGTTGGTCTCTGCTCTAGATCATTTGGAGTCTATAACTGTAGCTTCCGTGTAGTTGGAGACATCTTTTTTTCTGAATACCAGCCACATCCTTAGCCCCCTTCTGAGGGCAACTCTCTTATGGCCGGTTTCCTCTTGTGCTTTCCTGAGATAAATAACCCTCAGGAAGAAAGAGATCCCCTGAGGCAGGGAAGAGAAAAATACAGAGTGGGTGGGTTGGTCTCTGGAGGTGGGTGTTATCCAGATTCTATCACCTCCCATCTGAATGGTCTTGCATAAATTATGTAGTCTCTAAAAGAAATGAACACACATGTACTTCATAAAGTTGGTATGAAGTTTAAATGAAGGCTTAGACTTACAGCACTTAGCTCACTGGCACAGGATAATGGTCACTTAATGTTACTTATTACTGTTGTTTCTCAGACCCCAATAACCATGTTATTTACTATTTGGCTGCAACATATTGGCCAGCCTCTTTGGACCAAAGAAGAACCTTTAATCCTAAAAACAAGTAGGTCTACTCTATGGACTACAGTCAATGAAGTGGCCAGGAGCCAGTGTTTGTCCATCCACTGTTGCTTATCCTGGGGAAGAATATATAGACCCCAGTTTATCCAGGACAGTCCCCATGAATGTATGTTGTCTTCACATAATTATTAATAGTTTACTCTAATAATCAATAATTAGTAATAATTTGCTTTTTTATTTTCAGAATGTTCCAATTTGGACAATAAATTATGTGGTCCCTGTCTCCTTACTGAATGGTGACTGTCTCTAGCAGGTAACTTCAGGGATGAGTTAATATTGGGAGAAGGGATGGACCCAGAGAAATGTCAGTAAGCAGGGGCTGGTAGACCACCAAAGACTCCAAGGGTAAGCAGGCAGTGTGAGGACCCCTGTGATAGAGCAGTTGAGAGAGAGTCTGTCATGCTATCTAAGTCTAACTTCTGAGATAAAACTTGTACATGTGTGGCGGTGGTTTGACACACAGCAACAGAATAAGACTTGTCCAATCCAAGTAGAGAGAGAGGGGAATTGCAAGGCTGTGGATTGGTCTGAGGTCAAAGTTTCCTGGAGTTAATGAGGACCTGAGGGGACCTAGATCAAGGATGGGCTTATCAAAATGGCTCACAAGGACAGTGACTCTTTGTATCAGGGCTGTTGGGACTCTTGGGATGGGGCTCTTACTCCTCAGTGAACTTCCATCTTTTCTTGAAGTGTCAATCCTCAGATACTTTTGACTACAAATGAACCAACTTGATAATAGCTTTTTGTGGGGGGTGGAAATAGATGTGTAGAAACAAGTGGATTTAAAAAAAGCAAAAACACAGGCAAAACCCATGAAATGTACTCATTCATATGAGAAATCCTGATTTCAGAAATATTAAACTATAAAAATACATTTGAGATTTATAGAAATGTGATCTTCAGACTGAGGCTGACTCTGAACCCTCAGGCTGGCTGTTTGGGAGGGGGTTGTGGGATGAGGCCTCAGGCTTGTGCCAGGGTGGGGAGATCTGAGGGGATGGACCCATTTGTAAGTCCTGGCTCTCAGGATCCTACTGAGCAGGACGGTGTCTACTTGTATGCCCTAATCGCAATCAAGTAAGTGCAGCACTAGAGAGTTCTCTAGGCGAAGCCCAGCAAGGGTGACCCAGATGGTGGTCACCCAGGACATCTGTCACCTTCAACATGACCCTTGGGACCAGGTGGAGCCTCAGGGGGTGGATCCTGGCTTTGAAGGGTGAGGTCATCTTGGGGATTATGAGAAATTTTCTGTCCCATTTTCTTGTGAACTTTGACAAAGAAAGGTCTGGATTAACATTGACCTTTTTGGGTGAATTACATTGTGAGATCACATAAAGCTCTAGACAGGTATAGAAGGAACTCAACTTGTGATGAGCTGGGGACAACCTCTGGCAAAGGGTTGGTACAGTGAACTTTCTAGACTGTTCCATGTAGTTTAGTGAAGAGCATCCTTTGGAACCAGAAAGGAAGATACCCTGCTGTTCAGGCATTACTCTTCTACAGGGTCAAAGACGGAAGAAATAGAGGAGAAGGAAGAGGAAGGCGGGGAAGGGAGGAAAGAAAGGGGAAGAGGTGAATGGGGAGAAGAAAGAGAAGGGGGAAGAGGAAGAGGGTGAAGAGGAAATGGGAGAAGGGGGAGAAGACAAAGGGAAGAAGGAAGGGAGGAAGGGAGAAAAAAAGAAAAGGACACTGAATTATACAAAAAATCCAATAATAAAATATGATGTTACAATAAAGTTGATTTGAAGCATATTGTATCAGTGAGAGTTGTATCAGAGAAACAGAACCAATATGATATATTCATATATAAAGAAATTTATTAGAAAGAATTGCTTATATTATTATCAGGGCTGTCTAGACTAGTCTGAAATCCAAAGAGAAGACTGGTAAAGCAGGCTGGAAGGTACCCAGCAGGGGCTGACTGTAAGCCACTGGCTTACAGTGGCTTACAGTCACTAAGATCTTCTTCCTGATCCTTAGATCAGGCCCACCCACATTATCCATGATAAACTCCTCTTAGATTGTGTGTGTGTGTGTGTGTGCGTGCATACACACATACACACATACACACATACATATATATTTATATATACACATACATATTTATACATATTTTTATATGTATAAAATTTTATATGTATGTATTTTAAATACATATATTTATACATACATATATATGTATAAATCACATCTACAAAATGTCTTCACAGCAACATCTAGATTCACATTTGATTGAGTAACTAGGACTGCAGCTTAGTCAAACTGATACAGAAAACTGACAATTGTCATGTATCTAGTCATTTCTATAATTTTATCTGTTGTACTTAAAAAATTACAGCAAGTGCTTCTTAGGTGTAGACCAATCTATTTGCTCTTGTTCAGAATCCAACCAAACTTTTATAATTTTAATACATTGTATTGACAGGAGAGTACAGGTTTAGGCATTTTTCTGAACTAGGTGTGTTCCACAATCCTTAGTGGTACTTTTTTGTCTTTAAATGTGCCCCACCCAGTCCCAATCTATCATTCCCCATCGTGTTTTACACCATGCTTCCTCATTTCACCTGCTCTGACATTTTACCATTGTTTCTTGAGGGAGCCATATTTCTCCATGCCACATCTGATGATGCTCTTGTATGAACCTACAATGGAGAGGAAATACCTAAATGAGTGAGTGAGAGAAAGATTATATATATATATAGAGAGAGAGAGAGAAAGAGAGAAAGAGAGAGAGAGAGATAGAGAGAGAGAGAGAGAGGGGGCACGAACAAGTGCCCACTCACAGGAGTAAATAACAAAAGTACAGACGTACAAGATGTCATGGCCAGAGGCTCGAGAATTCAAAAGCACATGAATGCTGGAGTCCTTAGGTGAGCACAATCATGCTGACACTCCTTGTCATTTATCCCGAGTCAGGACCTTGGCTCCTAGTGATTTACATAGCAGGTTGTTGCCCCAAACCTACAGAACTCCTATCTGGGACCCAAGTGTTCTGCATGGTCCCTGGGAAAGATCATAAGAGGGCTTCTGATTCCAGAAGTACAAGAGCCCTCACCTGGTGGGTTCAGTAGAAAATGGGAGGCAATGGAAACCCTTGTAAACATTCCTCCTCCAGAGAAGGGTATGGAGAGCTCTGTCATTCTTCCCACAGCCTCTGTGGTCTGAGCCTAGAAAGTTCTAAAGACATCCTCTGAATTCTCTGTCCCCAAACCACAGGGAGGTGTGCCCAAGCTTCCTCTTTGGGGTTAAGAGTTTTTTATGGCAGGAGAAATAGTGCCTGTTCTTTCCTTAAGATGTCAAATAAAGCTGAATGAAAAAAAAATAAACACACACACACACACGCACACACACACACACACACACACATATTTTACTCTTGGAACTCGAGTTTGGATAAGATTAGTTAAGATGTTTGAAATGGCATTAAGTGAGATTCAGAATTAAGCAATCTTAATTAAATGTTAACTCATCTAGTGATTAAATGACTAAATATCAGTTTTACTGGATGTCTGAGTTCAGGGAAAGTGTCCATGAGCAGACCACTGAATCTTTAAATCAAGGCCAAAGATGAACTATTTCCCCTGGCAATCAAGTTGAGGCCCACCTAACTGATTCTTATGCTTGTGGCCATTAGAAATTTCCCTGGAGCAGCATTTTTGATAGGTTGAGGCCATCCTCAGCTTAGAGAAAACCTCATAGACAAGAAAATAAGGAGAATGCCTTGCAGCTCTGGTCATTGGGTCATCTTTTCTGCAGGATTCCAATATAACCAGCTTGGACAAATTCACATTTTTGTTCCTTATCTATGATGGAGACTTTTGTGGGTTTCCAATGGATTGTTCCTCAAGTAGATGAAAAATGTGCATGCACCAGACAGCGAATTCAAACCTGAGACCCTTCTAGTTCCAGAAGGCTTGGCTATTCTACTGAAGATTTGTTAAGAAGAATGGTTAAGAACCAGGCTTCAGAAGTTCAAATCCCAGCCCAGCCACCCAGCTAGCCTCAACTTGGTCATCCATAAAAAGGATCTGGTTGTGATACTTTATTTTATGTTTCAAAGATAAATTTACTATTAATCCAAGCTCCACACACGGAGATGTGAGATGTTTGACTATATGCTAGACTTGGGGTGTCTCTCTTTCTAGGGTGATGCAAGAGAAATGCAGGAGTGAGGGCTGGTGTACCCATGTCTGCTTCACAGGGAATGCACCTCTTGACTAGTGGCTTGACTGAAGTGCTCATTGTCCAGATCCATTGTCTGACCTATTTCTCTATCCTCTAAGCCAATATTAGAGTTCATTCCCTCCCTCCATTTCAGCTCACCCCATCTGGAGTCCTGATACTCGTCCAACCTCTGGAGCTGGATTTGAGTTCTCTCAGAAGAAAATGGGAAGTAATTGAAAAGATAATTTTTAATGACACATCTGAAAAGACTTCAGGCAAGCGCAATGTCTTGAACATGATAGAATTGTTTAGGAGAGATTTGGGGCGCAGAAATCAATCCAGTCTTGGGGCACCTGGTTGGCTCAGTGGGTTAAAGCCTCTGCCTTCAGCTCAGGTCATGATCTGAAGGTCCTGGGATCGAGCCTCACGTTGGACTCTCTGCTTGGCGGGGAGCCCGCTTCCCCCTCTCTCTCTGCCTGCCTCTCTGCCTACTTGTGATCTCTCTCTCTGTGTCAAATAAATAAAATCTAAAAAAAAAAAAAAAAAAAAGAAATCAATCCAGTCTTGACATGCTAATTGGTGTCCAGTCAGGGAGAAGCCCTTCTACCATCTCTGCAGAACACAGTGATATTTGGCAACCAAGGGCTGGAATCTTCCAGAGCATCTGGCATCCTCTATTGAGTTCCCATGATGAGCAGTAATAATCAGGCTGAGGCCTCATGGACAGCAGGTGCGGACAGGTGGGAGAGGAGAGGGGAGCAAGCCCAGTGTGGTATGGAGACTGTGGCACCGAGAGCGGTTTAAGAAGTTACCAGAAATAACTGGAGGGCACTTGGAGGTATATTAATTTTTAGCAGTCAGGCCTGCAGGGGCTCAAATGCCATAATGAGGTCATTAAAAGTAAATGGAATAAAATTTTATATTGAACCAAATGCTTACTCAAAAGGGACAGTGGAATAAAAATATTTTCAGACAGAGAAAGACAACTATCATATGATCTCCCTGATATGAGGAAGTGGTGATGCAACATGGAGGCTTAAGTGGGTAGAAGAAGAATAAATGAAACAAGATGGGATTGGGAGGGAGACAAACCATAAGTGACTCTTAATCTCACAAAACAAACTGAGGGTTGCCGGGGGGAGGGGGTTTGGGAGAAGGGGGTGGGATTATGGACATTGGGGAGGGTATGTGCTTTGGTGAGTGCTGTGAAGTGTGTAAACCTGGTGATTCACAGACCTGTACCCCTGGGGATAAAAATATATGTTTATAAAAAATAAAAAATTAAGAATCATAAAAAAAAAATATTTTCAGAAATTAAAGTGGAGTTGTAAAATTCATTTTATGCATAGAGAGATAAGGTTTGGATAGTACACCCATCTTCATATTTATAAATAAGTCTGTGTTTCAAGCTGATGGTATGGTACCCTGTCTTGAGATCTGATGCCAGCTACTCCCTGGTCCAAAGCTGGGTCCTGTATCACCTAACGTCAGATTTCTAAAGAAGGCGGGTGGGCACTGGCTCAGGGACCATAACTGATCACACAATGGACCCTCCTGGACAGGAAGAGGTTCAGTCTAGCTGTCCTGGGAATCTCCAGCCGGGTGAAAAAGTGAAGATTTTCTGGAGAAACTGACATGTAGGCCTGGACCTTCAGTTGTCTGATTCAAGTGAAAGAAACATCTCAAGGGTGTGAGTCTGGCCATGGTGGCTAGGACAGCCACATGGGGAATCTGGAGAGATGCTTGTGCTCCAACAGGCAGCAGACAGTGTGGACCCCATGAGTTGGAGACATTACCTGGGAAGAGGTGCAAAAAAGGGAATGTCGTCAGTAAGGGGCTGGGAGGTGAACTTCCAAACATCCACACAGAAGACAGGCAGTCATTCTACAACACAGCTGTGGCTAAGGGACCCCCTGGTAATGCCAGGGAGACACGTGTCTGAAAGTGCCAGAAAAGTCATCAGCAGCTGCCTCCATGGATGGAAGAAACTAAAGCTAAGCTGGTGGGAATCAGATAAAGCCTTTCTTGTCTCTTGCTTCTTGTCCCCTCTTGCTCACCTCTCAGAACCCTCTCCCCCATAAAACAACAAGATCAACCAAATAAAAATTCTCTGAAACTCAAACAACAACAGAACTGCTGCAATCAGAAACCTTATCAAGAAAGGCAGACAGAGGATGTGGCACAGGGACACAGAGAACAGGCCAACCACACAACACTTTCTTGATGGACAGTTGGTTGGTGAAGTGGAGAAAATAACTGTTGTATTGCACAGTATAATCCTTAGTGTTAGTCACAGCTGCCACAGACACATCCCTTATGCTCATCAGCTTCAGCCCTACATCACTTTTCTTGTCCTTGTCTTGCTCAGTTCCCCAAAATTACAACAGCATCTCCTTCGTTCCTTTGCCTAACTCTGTCCCATGTACACGAACTCCCATACATAGCCCTCCAGGCCCTTGGGCACAACCCTACACCCCACCTCGCTTGGCTGGGACCCTGAGATGCCACTTAACAGTCAGGAATTCTGTGACTGGGAAGTTAGGTGATGCTCAACATAGAGCAGCTCCTGGCTGAGGCTCAGGGAAGGTGGAGCTTCCCTCTCCCTCTTTTTCTCCTTCCTCCCCCCCTCTCTCTTCCTCCTTCTTCTAAGCCCTACATTACTGCCAGACTTTCATAAGTCCTATCTGAGCCTTTCCATAATGACACCTGAAAATACACATGGCTTCTGGCTATTCTGGTTTGGGAATTTCTTTTAGAGCCTGTGCTATGGATTTTTTTTTTTCCTTTTATTACACTACCCCCCTTGAAAAACCTTGCTCAGTGCACCTATGTGCATGTGGAAAAGGAAGAAAGAAAGAAAGAAAGAAAGAAAGAAAGAAAGAAAGAAAAAAAGAAAACAAAGACTGATTGATCTTGCCCATTAAAATAGGCAGTGATGTGGGGAACAAAGGAAGAAGAAAAATTATTAAATTTCCTTACTACTTAAGCCCATTGAAAAGTCCTTGAAATAGGCAGTGTGATACTCCTCTAAGAACTCAGCTGCTTCGATGTTAATGCTTTGCTAAGGCCCCAGGTAAGCTTAGCCCAGGATCCTGTAAGTCTACTTTAACATATAAAAATTCCTTTGAAAACTTCCTTTATCTCTACTTCCCCAGATACATGGTGGCAATCATCTCCCAAGCATATGACCCACCAATATACATCTAAAGAGTCTCATGACTCAGGTTATATTAGAAGGTAATGAATGACCTTTTCCCAATAATAGCTAGCCACCTCAAGGTCCTGGAAACCTTGCTTCCAAAATTCCTTAGAGTATTATGCTATCCCTAACCCCCTCCCAACTTGAAAGTATGTAATTTATTTATTTCCCCAAATGCAGCTCCTTCTGTCTGTGGGTCTTGTCCCTGTACTTTTTTTTTAAAAAATATTTTATTTATTTATTTATTTATTTGACAGACAGAGATCACACGTAGGCAGAGAGGCAGGCAGAGAGGGAGAGGAGGAAGCAGGCTCCCCGCCAGGCAGAGAGCCTGATGTGGGGCTCGATCCCAGGACCCCGGGATCATGAACGGAGCCGAAGGCAGAGGCTTTAACCCACTGAGCCACCCAGGCACCCCCCTGTGCTTTTTAATAAAATCATCTTTTTGCATCAAAGATGTCTTCAGATTTCCTTCTTTGCCATTGACTTTGAACCCTAACGTCATTTCCTACATCAGGCAACACTTCTTTAAAATGTATCATGTATTTCTTGTGTCATAACTGAAGACCATTGTATTATTAGCTTTCATTCCAATTCACTTAGAGTGACTATCTTAGAAAGAAGCAATAGTTTAGTTGATAGAATATATACTGTGTTGAGTTGAACCTGAAGTTAAGGTGGGAGAGATTCCTCATATTTTAAATTCAAATTAACAAAATACATGTGTTTAAAATGATAAAAAAAGGGGGGGCTATAATTACTGTGCGTTCCAGTAGAGTTGCAAAGGTATAGGTGGTCAGAATCTTTCAATATTCCTGTCTCTTTGGTTACCCTGACAGCTAATTTATTAGTAAGTATGATGAGGACATGCTTTATAGTCAAGAAGGTGAATTTCTTAAGAAATAGACTAATATTGAGGTTAAACCTGGAATAAACACTTTCTTAATTTCCTCATGATTAGCCCTAACCTCTTTTTAATATTTTATTTCTATCCTCCCTAAATCATGTTTGGTAGTAGAGATGCTTTTGTTCCTCATAATTATTTTTTTTCACTTAAAGAAATGTTGAGCTTGTTTTTGGTTCTTTTCTTGTTTTATTTCCTAATAGATATTCAAATTATGAACACTAGTTTAAAGGAATTTCTATTAGGTTAACAAATGAGATTGCCAATATGATTCCTGAATTATTAAAAAAAAAGTAATTTCATGTGGTTTAGCTGAATATATAGGTCTTAAGGTTGGCTACTGGCCAAAAGGTGAGAATAAATCTCCTTTTGTAGATAATATCATATATGCTTTGATTCCTACAGATTCTCTCTATGGCTTAACTGCTTTAATTATGATTTGAACTCAGTTAAGTGTATACACTTCAAACAGTAGATATAGTAGGGAATTGAGAGCATGACTTGTATGGTGAAAGTACAACATTTGAAATGATCAGCTGAAAGTCTCATTTTAAAATTGCATTGAGCTGACTATATCCCTGAAGAGACCATTCATGTTGAAACTGGTCAATATGGCTGTTAAATTTGTTGGCATGAGTGTGGAAACTCCTTATTGTTTCCATGAGACAACACTGAGAGAAAAGGACAAACTTGCTGAAGTAGCTAAAGATTCCTATTTCTTCATATTATTATCACCAGGGAAAATTGGAAAAACATTATCTCATTGACTGGAAGTTATCCAGTATTAACACACAGCCTTATGGTTATAAATGGTGGGATTCAAAGAACCAGGTAGTCCGGAAGGATGTAGAACTTGGCTAACAATAGCCACCTCCTCCTGATGCATGGAGGAAACCTATTTGCCAGTGCTCTGGGAGCAGAGAGGAAATGGATCCCGAGTTATAACTGAGACTCATTTCACTGTGAACAGCAAATAGGTGAATAGGGCCCAGATAATCAAGGACATTTACATTGCAGAAGCCAGCATTTCATCCTGGAGTTGAAGGACAGCTGATCAAAGACAATTAACTAGAAAATAGTTAGAATGGGAAAGAGTATCAATTAGAGTTCAATCAGAGGAGTAGAATCACTGAGATAGATATGAAACTAGATATAGATACATAGCCATAGGCATATCGCAGTGATCTGACTTTACACAACTGTGGTCTCTATATGGCTATAGTCCTCATGTCTGCTGCTAGAACTTAGAGACCATGTAGTGGGCAGGAAGAGAAGATGGACAGGTGTATGTAAAGTGGTCAAGAGCACAAGAAAGCAGAAACCCACAGCTATGAGCTGTGACCCACGAGGATGGACTAAACCCTGATCTGTTCCTGTTGCCTTTACCCTAGTTGTGGGCATTGATATAGACATCCTACAGAAGATGGGTCCTTCATCCTGGAGCAAAACACGCATCTGGCCCAGGAGTCAGAAAAGCTCTCAGAGGGTCCAGGAGAAAGGTGACCATGTTGCAGAACAGCCTTGCACTCAATGAGGGGAGTCAGCAGTCAGCAGCAATATGTCTGGGCTACAAAATGGCTGCTTTCACTTCCTCCCACCAAATCTTACACAGGAGACTCTCCTGTGGCCTGTTCAAGAAGGAAGCTTACAAGTAATGATATCTGGGGGAAAATGGATCAATCTAGGCAAAATAACATATTACAAAGCCATTACAAAACAAATTTTGGCGGGGGGGGGGTGGTGCACCTGGGTGGCTCAGTGGGTTAAAGCCTCTGCCTTCGGCTCAGGTCATGATCCCAGGGTCCTGGGATCGAGTCCCGTGTCCGGCTCTCTGCTTCCCCTCTCTCTCTGCTCTGCCTCTCTGTCTGCTTGTGATCTCTCTCCCTGTCAAATAAATAAATAAAATCTTTAAAAAAAGAAAACCAAATTTGGGGGGAGTCTGATCTCCATGTATTTTCCAAATTTTATCTGCTGGTAGGCTATAAAGTGCTGGCCGCTGGATACAGTAAAGGAAAGGAGAAAGAGTAAAGGGTCAGGGACTGGCTAGTCTGCTTCATCCTCCAAAACACGATATTTTACATTGTTTTGAGACACAAGCCATGAAGGATGTCAGTAAGATCAAGAATAGCAGAATGGGCAGAACATCCAACTGGTTGCTAAGAGACAAATGTACAAAGGTGGGCTCCTTATGCAAGAATCAGGATTCAGTAAGATTTTTGGCGTTAGTTATCAGAACAGACTCCAGATATGAAGCAATGTGTTTTCAGAGCAAGTCCGAGTCTGGCAGACAGGGACCTGGGATTGCTCTACTTCTAGTTATTTCCTTGTCCTTGGAACCTATGTCCAAGTTGTTCTCCCCAAAAGAAGATGGGGCCCTCTCACCTTTTTCATGTGTGGCCATGGAGGGAGATGGATAAGTGGGATGCTCCTGGTGACCTAGGTGTAACTGATTGCCTGACGTAGGATATCACCCACAGGCCCCAGGAGTAAGCCTTTGCAAGCTCTCTCCAACACTGCTGTCCTACCTACAAATTATAATGTGACACTGTTTCCTTTTCCCCAAATTTGGATATTATTTGTCATTATCCCAGTTACTGGACTCAAGGCCTCCCCATTTGGACCTAAGAAGAATGTACGCATGTCACCTATGGAGCCTAGACTTTGAGCCAGATGAAGCATGGAGATGTGGTTTTGTGAAGCCTCCCTTTGGAAAGGAGGTGACTGGCTTGCCATTATTTATGTCAGGCAAGACAATTATTTTAATTGATTGATTGATTGATTGATTAGAAAGGTGGTACAAGAGGCAGAGGAGAGAGAAAATCTTTTTTTTTTTTAAAGATTATTTATTTATTTATTTGACAGAGAGAGATCACAAGTAGGCAGAGAGGCAGGCAGAGAGAGAGAGAGAGAGGAGGAAGCAGGCTCCCTGCCAAGCAGAGAGCCCGATGCGGGACTCGATCCCAGGACCCCGAGGTCACGACCTGAGCCGAAGGCAGCGGTTTAACCCACTGAGCCACCCAGACGCCCCGAGAGAGAAAATCTTAAGCAGACTTTATGCCCAATGTGGAACCTGATGCAGGGCTCAATCTCATGACCCTAAGATCACAACTTGAGCTGAAACCAATAGTTGGACACTTAACCAACTGAGCCACCCAAGTGCCCCAAGAAAATTAGTTTAAATAAATATAAACTAAAATGGCAGGAATATGGATGTTGAATTGTCATAGGGGAAATTGGTGGATATGTATTATTTTTATCTGATCAATATCCCTTTCTCTTAAAGAAAAAAAAAAAAAAAGACTCTTCTCCCAACCTGGGATTTAATGAAACTTCAGTCATAGCCTTCAGTCCATCTACAGGTCAAAGCCATGACATGGGATCAAAGGTTTCCTTCCTTCCTTCCTCCCTTCCTTCCTCCATTCCATTATCTATCATCTATAGCTATCTATCTATATATCTATCAATCTATATCTATAGATAGATACAGATAAAAGTGCCTGAATGTGTTTATGCATATATGAAAACAACACGCACTTTCTGATAAGTGTGCTACTAAGTGTGCATGTAGGACTCTTCCCTTTCATTCTGCTTCTGGCCATGAGGAGGAAAGGAGGAAACCACCTACACATGGAAAGAATGAGAGCACAGCACAAGGAGAGTCAGACAGAGACAACCATGGGCTGATGATGTGCATGGAGCTACATTCAAACTTGTACCTCCAAGTTACTTGAGGCAACAAATGCCCTTGAGCCAGCTTGAATTTGGTTTCTGAGACTTTATATCTATGGCTTTTGACCAGTACTAAATGTCTTTTTACCCCAGTTTTTGCTTATGTCAGTAATCCCCTAAATTAAGGAATGAGTAGCATTCTCTTCCTTTCTTTTTGAGTTAATAGACACACTTAGAGTGTAAGTAGAGTATCCAAGGTCACATAGTGTGTCAGTGACTGAGCTGGGACTTTAGCTCAGGCCTGTATGACAAACTCATTCCTTGTGTCCCACTAAACGTTTTGTTGTTCTAATAAGTAAGACAGTGCCTACCCTCCTAAACCATGACAGCCAGTTGCATACATGGAAAGGAAGACATGCACAAACAAAAGGAGAAATGAAAATATTTGGACCTGCTACTGAGTTTTAAAAAGAGAATAAGAAGTAAATTTATCCAGAATTATGTTAATAAACATAGTTATATATTAATAGCACCTTCTATGTGTGGTTCTTTGTGGTTTACAGACCACTAAGATGTACACTGTTTTCTCAATAAATCTTCTTAGTAATTTGGGGAAGCTGGCACTCTAAGCATCGTGATTGTGCGAGGCCATTTTAAAGGCTCAGAGAGGCGCTGGTCCTTGCCTTACATATCTCAGCCAGAAAGTGATAAAGATGAGATGGGAACCCAAATGTTCTGACTTCAAGCCACAGCTCTCCAATTAACAAAAAACATGGCATCTCTAATGCAGTGATCACTGTCGTTTCTTTTCTGTGTGATATTTTCAACTCTGACATGTAATTTAAGTAAAAACAGTTCTTTCCCTTCATATTCCTACCCTCTACCTCTGAACCCCTTACTTAACTGCAGTAACCACTGATCCAGTAAGCCTGGTCACAATAAATTGAAACGGTGATGCCTTTTCTGACTTAAGTGTACATTAAATGAAACCACTGCCACATGGTTGAAAGATCATTGCTCAAATTTCTTTTTTTTTTTTTTAAGATTTTATTTATTTATTTGACAGACAGAGATCACAAGTAGGCAGAGAGGCAGGCAGAGAGAGAGGAGGAAGCAGGCTCCCCGCTAAGCAGAGAGCCTGATGCGGGGCTCGATCCCAGGACCTGAGCCAAAGGCAGAGGCTTAACCTACTGAACCACCCAGGTGCCCCGTTTGCTCAAATTTCTATCCCCTTTTCTCTTCTGCTTGTAGAGTCCTAATGCAATTTTTATCATGTGAGTCCTGTATTTTTTTTAAGATTTTATTTATTTATTTGACAACAAGTAAGAGAGGGCATGAGTGGGGGGAGAGGCAGAGGGACAGAGAGAATCAGACACCTACCCTGAGCAGGAAGCCCAATGCGATTTCCTGAGATCAGGACCTGAGCCTGAAAGCAGATACCACTAAGGCGCCCTGTAGTTCCCTGTTTGAAATTCACACTCTGATTTATATCAGGTGCCTCCCCTCACCTGGTGTGGACCTAAAGTTCAGTGGGAATGGGTTTCCAGCCCAGGGAGGGCTTCAGCGAGTGGCAGAGGTGTTCTGGAATGTGTGTTCTGAGATGCAAGGTAGGCTAATGGCAGAGGGAGAGGGAAAGAGCAGAGCAGGCCCTCACCAGCAGGTGGAGGACAAAGGGCCGATATGTAAACATAGGCTCCCTGAATGGGAGCGGTGGGGACAATTGGAGAGGAAACAGCTAGAAGAAAGCATGTTCTAAGTTCCTGCACCAGAAGCCTGAGGCTTTTGTAGCATCCCAGTTTGGTCTTTGCGTGTCTAACTCCGTTTGCGAGATCAAGGTTAAAAGAAAGAAGGGAAATGCTCTTAAGTAAATAACCATGAAAGCATGTGATTTTGCTTTAAAAATATCCATAGAAAAGAAAACATTTAAAAATGTGCTTTCTCAATAACCCCAAAATTAATATTAGGGGAAAAATGGTAATGTGCAAATAGTCTGAATTTTAGCATTAATAAAATTAAATGGGAATTTGATTATGCTGTGTTACAGCTACACATAATGTTCTCAAGCATAACTTTCGCAAATCTGTTAATTCCACTGGTGATTATATATGTGCATTTCAACACATCTTGTTGCCCTTTGAAATCTAGTACAATCAAGATGTTAGATTGTAAGTTATTTTCTGGTTATTAAGAGGCATTTCAATCCTCATCTTTAATCAACCAAAGATTCGCACGATGGCTTAGATACCCACACTGCTGTGTGTGAGCGTGTGTGTCACACACCCCGACTGATGTGCCGTCCCTCTCATCTCTGGTGACTCAGGTGTACCCTCTAGGATAGATTATTAATAAAGAATCCGTGTTGAGTTTCATTCATTTAAAAATGGGTAGGGGATGTTGGGATGGTTCTTTGTGCCTAAATCCTAGAAGGGGAGCCCTGAGGTATGGCCCCTCCTGTCAGAGTCTATACAGGAAGGCGGAACTCAGTGAGGCGGAGGGAAGGCAGCCCGTTGGTCGATAACGCCTGGCTGCCCTCTGACCCTCGGGTTAAACTGCTGTCTGGGCTGCTCAGTCTAGGAAGCGGAGTTCCAGGCAGGGAGAGCTGTCAGTTATCTGTGAGCGTGCCAAGGCATGGACTTCATCACAGGCAAGCACAAAGATGAAATCTTCCTAATGGCTCTCTCCTTCGAGGCCCCCTCCGTCTGCGGCCCCAGGACCGCCCTGGTACACAGAATTTTTTGAGTTTCCAAATTACAGAGGGACTGATGACTTCTCTGGACATTCCAGGGCACATGAATGAAGAGACGTGTTCGCAGAATATTGGATTTCAGGCCTTTGTGTGGTTAACTAAGCTAAGAAGGAAATGCACATTCCCCCAAACTGCGGCTGTCACGGTGAAGAACTCCTCAGTCACGGGATTTAAATCCATGGCAGAGAGAGCCTTGACAGGGATCTTAGTGGGGACGAGAAGAGGATGAGCGGGAAGCCGCTTTATATGCTCGAGGCCAGGAAGTTATACATGAAGAGGAGGCCGTTTGGCAGAGAGTAGCGGGGACAGAGATAGGGAGAGACAGAGAGAAAGAGACACATACAAAGGGAATGAGAGAGACAGACTGACAAGGAGAAAGACAGCCAGACAGAGAGAGATACGGAGACACGACCCAGAGACAGAGGGGGACAAAGAGAGGGCGAGAGAGGGGGATATACAGAGAGACACATACACAGACAGACAGAAAGAAGACAGAAGAGATACAGACACAGGAACAGATGCAGACAAAGACAGAGACAATAGAAAGAGAGAGAGAGAGCAAGAGAGAGACACAGAGTGGTGCAAACAGAAACAGATACTTACACATGCAGAGTGACAGACAGAGACACAGAAAAAGGCAAAGTCACAGAGAGATTACAGCGAGAGAAGAAAGCAGATAAAGGCCAAGAGGCAGACCGCAAGCCAGACAGAAGAGACAGAAAGACACAGGCAGAGGCCATAGAGCTTGTTACTGGACAGAACTTTAGGGCCATGAAGTACAGGGGGCATGTGGCTATCTGGAAAGTGGGGTCTTAGCCGAAGGTGGGTGGCCAGAGGGAACACAGAGGCCTGCTTTGCTGGGGTGTCCCCTAAGGATGGACCCCCCCCCCCCCTCCATGCTTGGGGAAGGCACCACTGGGTGGTTAGGCTTGCAGGGCCGAAGAGATTGTAGAGACGAGCTGGAGGGGTGGACATCAGCTCTGGTTTGTTTTCCCATCAGCTGTTTTACCCTTCTCCTTGGTGGCCTGCCCCCCTCTGGCTCTTCCTTTCATCCTCCCCTCTAGCTCTCGCGAGGGGATACTCCTAGTTACTCCTAGATACTCTAGCTAGGAAATACTCCTAGCAAGTATTTCCATCCATCCACCCACCCACCCACCCACGCATCCACACATTCTGCAAACATTTATTGAGAACCCACTGTATGCTAAGCCTTTTCCTCAACGCTGGAAATAAATCAGTGAAATGAATGCAGGTCTCTCCTTATGAATATAAGGAGAATATATGAAATGAATAAGGTCTCTCCTTAATGAGGGGTTTTGTTGCTTGGGTCCCCAGTCAACATGGATGCTAAGTCACTGGGCTCACGATTCTGTGGGGGCAGGAAAGTGGAACCAGGAGCTGATGTAATGGAAGAAGAAGGATCCTCGAGGTGTTCGCAATGTGGGGCCTCAGGTAAGGAAAAATCCACCTCCCACTTCCGGGCCAGAAGCCCTGTGTGTTTCGGTCATCCACGTAGTGGGCATTTATTAAGCACCTACTGTGTACACCAGGCTCTGGGTCAGATCTTGGTGGGTGATGCCAGAAGGTACAAGTCCAACATGAGTGGACCTTAAGTTAGAGGTTCCTCCGCTCTTCCCCTCAGTGAATGGTGCGCTCGCAAATGTGCCGATGCTGAAGAGAAGCGCTGATCAGCTCAGTTGAAACTGAATGTTCTTTCCCTGTGACGCACTGAGGAGAGGAAGGCGTCCAAGCAGTGATGACCTTGTCCTTGTATCCAAGGTCAGTGGGCTGTTGAATGTTTTGGCACAATGCCCACGCAACTCAGAAAGGCCTCTCTGACCCCATCAGCACTGGTACAATGTTACACTCCTCTGAGACAAGCAGGCGAATTAAGTGGAAAATGAGCCCTGGGGAACTCCAGGGCGGGATTAGCGCCCTGGGGCTGCCTACCTCACCGGCCACAGACGCATTCCAGCCGCGGCTCAGCGGAGGATGGAAGTCAGAGGAAGCAAAATAAGCACTGCTTCCTGGACACATTGTCTTCACAATCATGCGGCTTTCACTTCTGCTCCGTTTGGATTTGAGTTAAGCACAGTGGCCTTGAACTAGCTCGCGCCGCCGCCTCCCTCTGGACCGTAGAAATCTACGGGGCAGTAGGTGGAGCTGTTTGCCTGCCAGTCGACCTCCCACCAGCCCGGGCCTTGAATGAGGTTGGTCATGCGGTGGAGAGATGGCTTATTATGTTCAGGGAAACCCTAACCATCACTCCAACATAGAAGAATGTGTGCCGTTTTATTAATAAGGTTTTTAGGGACAGACGGCCTAATGCGACCATTTTTCATGTTCTTCTAGAGCTATTTGCTTACATCACACAGGTGACATTTATTCATACATTTAGTTATTCAGATCATAAGTGTATTCTGAGATGTTCTTCTGTGCAAGGGGTTACTTGCACAGAAGGATTCTTTCTGAGGTTCTGTGAAAAGGAAGAAAATGTATAAAATAGAATTTCTGCTACCTGAGAGTCTTCCAACATATTCATAAAATATATTACTTGAGTACCTGCCATGTGGTAGGTACTAATTTGATACACATTGTCCCTCATCTTTTTTAAAAAATTTTATTTATTTATTTGACAGACAGAGATCACAAGTAGGCAGAGAGTCAGGAAGAGAGAGAGAGGGGGAAGCAGGCTCCCTGCTGAGCAGACAGCCCGATGTGGGACTTAATGCCAGAACCCTGGGATCATGACCTGAGCCGAAGGCAGAGGCTTAACCCACTGAGCCACCCAGGCGCCCCCATTGCCCCTAATCTTTTATGAATTATCACTTTCCATGAGCAAATGGAGACTTTGAAATACTAAATGACATAGCCCAAGCTATAGAGGGGCTAAGCTGGAGTTCGAGGTTGCGTCTGTGACTTTAGTTCTATTTCCTTTCCAATAAGGGTATAGAGGGTATATGAGACAAGGGACATGGCTGGTGCCCTCACTCTCACCCTGAGAAGATATAAGCCGAGATGAGGAAGTCAGCTAAGAACAGAGGCCCTATTGTCGGCCTTGCTGGTTTTGAATCCAGGTGTCACCTTAAAATGGCCAGGCAACCTTGGACACATGATTTCATCTTACTGTATCTCAGTTTCTTCATCTGTAAAATGGGGATAATAATAGTACGAGGCTCACAGAGCTATTCTGGGGAGTGAGATCATGCCTAGAAGGTTCTTGGGGGTAATAATTAATACATACATAAGCATTAGATATTTTTATCACTACCCTGAAACAATTCACCAAGAGGGTCTATGTGCCAAATCACTAAAACTACAATTTAAGTCTTTAGGATTTCACAGGGAAGTGAGATTGCTTCCAACTGGGGTAATCTTGGAGGATGCATTTAGGTCTTGATAGGATTGCAGCATTTTGACAACTGTAGGTAATAATATTTGTAGTAACAACGACAACCACCTTGCTTTATTCAGTCCTTACTTTTTACCAAAGGCTCTGCTACATTCTTTGTATTAATTTTCTCATTAAAAACTCTTGCAAGAATTCTATGGGGTCAATACTCTTATTCTCATTTTGAACTGAGTCAGTTTTTCTCTGTCCAAAGTCACCTTGTTGATAAGGAACAAGATAGAGATTCGGTTCCAGGTCTGCTTGATCCCCAAATTCATGCCCTTAGCCCGTGGGCAGCACCACAGGACCGAGAGTTGGACACAGAAGAGGCAATGCTCTTTTATTCAGAGCACAAGAGAAATCCACATTAGCTCCTGTGGCCTGCCTGTTTAGGAAAGGACTTCGAGAGCTAGAAGGGGCCAGAACTTGAACTTGAAGGGTCTTCAAGGACAGGCTAACAAAGCTCGGGTATGATTCGGTCCTGAGTGGGGAACAACTGTGATTTGGAGATTTGGACTAAGGAGTGTGTTTGCCAGATACATTTATATGATAATGACGAAAGAGCTTGAATGACCTATAGTTTGGTCAGACTTACATTTGAGAAATAGCCAATTTAGGATTAAATCCTCCTATAATCTTGTAGTGTTGAAATTACAGGGTTATTTGTATCTATCCTTCAAGAGGCTGTTTGGAATTTTAGATGAGCGAAGGACAAAGGTGTTGGACACGTGGGGAATTTTAAAGTGCTGGTTGGTGATATCGAATTACCTGCTTTGGCTCCTCATTTCTGCTTCTTTCATTAATTCAAATACAGGTACGACCCAGGGAAGCATTTTTGAAAATGCAGCCAGGCATTCTCTGATGATAGGACGGGCTAGGACATTTTCTATAGAGCCCAGAGAACATTGCATTCTGAACATGAAATGTAACTTTACATCGAGGCCTCATTATTATCCAGAAAGTTCCAACTGCAGTCCTTTTTACTGAGTCCTTACTTAGCCCTTCCCTTTTCACCCTCATCCTGCACAATATGAGTGTAAGCGATCTCTGCTCTTCTTTGCTGTTTTAAATGAATCGTGCCATCTACGAAGAGCACTGCTGGTTGTAAATGGCAGGAGACAGGGGACCCAGCCTCCTGTCTTTCAGCAAAGCAGGCTAGGAAAGAGAATGCCTAGTTATAGTGGTTGTGGTTTATTTATTGTTTTAATGAGCTTTTGCCGTGTAACCACAATACCATTATGACCGGACTGCACCACCAGAAAAGGAAGTTCCCGTAATTCTCCTCCTCACTCGCTTTTCATGTTGCTGGAATCCAGCTCCTCTTGGCGGCCTCCTCCGTGGGCTTCCGGAGTTCGCGGGGCCTTTGTTCTTATCAGTGATGCCCTCCTGTCTCCCATCCCTCCCTCTCCCGCTTCCTTCTTCCTCCAGACAGCCCGGCCGCGAGCATCAAGCCGAGAAGGCGAAGGGGAGCACAATGAGTAACGTGTTTTGGACCTGAACCATTGTGGAAAGAGATGCCCGCCAGGAAAAGGAGGCAAGCCCCTGGAAGGACAGGGTCCTGCTTTCTCCTCCTGCCTTTGTCAGTCTTAAATAGCAACCGACGCAGTTCACGTGCTACCCCCGGGGGGACCGCAGTTATTAGGAAAGTGCCGATGGTAGATTTCAGAGGAATAGCACTGAGCAAGGAAGTGTGCGGCTGTGTGCGTCTATGTCTCTGTGTGTGCGAATTGGTATGAAATTGTACAGTAGGATTTTGTGCAGTTTGGGGGAGACCTGTTCTTTGAATTAGGAGGGTAAGGGAGAGTGTCCCCAAATAGAGTCCAGGAACCCCAGAGTCCAAACACTTCTATCCCTTTTGCGGGGTCCTGGGTGACTTCTAATAGCTCCTTCCCTGTTGCTTTCTTCCGGTCATCCTACATGAGTTCAGTGCTCTGTGGGGCCCATTGGCTCCGTCCTTCCACTTTGCTGGGGCACCTTGGCCCAGTGGTGAAGAACACAACGTCATAGTTGTATGACCTTGAATCTGGACCTCAGTCTCGTGGTTCTCTAGTGTATGTTTTAGGTACAAGGCTCAGATTCCTCTGGAACTCAGCTTTGTCTGTTGTATGACAAGGAGAGTAATATCTATGGCATAGTTATTTCGTGCTGATTGAATACACATAGGTAAACAATCATCTAGATAGAAGGGTTTAAATTAATAGTAACTGATCTCTTCCCATTTCTTCTCCTCCTCTTCCTCCTCCTCCTACTTACTACATCTTCTTTTTGGTTTAATTATTATCATCTCCCTGTCCCCCAACATCTCCCTGAAACTGTGAAGCATAAGGGTCTGTTCCTAAGTCCCACTGTGACGAGATCTCAGGCAAAGGTGATTCTACTTGGTGTTGTCATAGGCTCCGAGGGGTGGTTTTGCCATCAGAGGTTCTCAAACACACGCAGAAATTCCCGTGTGACACTCATGGGAGGGGAAGCTAGAAATACAGTGCTAGTCTGATTCTGTGACAGTTTTGCAATCCTTAGGGCCTCAGTCAAACTCCAGGTCCCCTTCTCTATACATACACACAGTAACTGAGGGCTCAGACGAGGGAGGGTCAGAAATTTCTTTGCGTTCTTTAGAAGGCAGAAGTGAAGCAGTTACCACTGATCACCATTGTACCATTTTGTCTTTTTACAAAAAATGAGGAGTTTCTCCACAAAGGATTGTGATGCCAAGAAGGGTAGTTTCAAATCAGTTTAAGTCCAAATAAACACAACAGTGAACTTTTATTCATTTTATTTATTTCAAAAAATATTTATTATATGCCATGCCTGTACCAGGCACTGATAAAGCAGTGGACGACAAGAGAGCCACAGTCTCTGCTTTAAAATCTGTGGCTTCATGATGACCATGACTTCTTCAGCACTCCTCCTGAGATTTGTTTTCAGTCTGGGCTGGCTCCGTGACTGGCTTCTTTGGCCAACAGTGATGCTATGCCTGTATATTCATTTCCTGGAACTGCTGTACCAAAGTTAGTTAGCTTCAACAATCGACACGTGTTCCGTCACTTCCGGAGATGAGAAGTCCAAGGTGAGTGTTGTTTGGGTTTGTCCCTTCTCAGAACTCTGGAAGTGAATCCATTTCATGCCTCTACCTTGACCTCTGGTGGTTTGCGACCAGCCTTTGGCCTTAGATGCGACATCCCAATCTCTGCCTTTCCAGTCAAAAGACAATTTTCCTGTGTGTCTTCACATTGTCTCTTCATGGTTCATATCCACGTCTATGTCCAATTTCCCCTTTTGACAAGGATGGTGGCCATACTGGATTAGAGCTCACCCTAACTTGACTTGACAATATTTGCAGGGCCTATTTCTAAATAAGGTCATGGGATGCCTGTGTGGCTTAGTTGGTTGAGCAGCAGCCTTCAGCTCGGGTCATGATCCCAGCATCCTAGGATCAAGTCCCACATCGGGCTCCTTGCTCAGCGTGGAGCCTGCTTCTCCCTCTGCCTCTGCCTGCCATTCTGTCTGCCTGTGCTCACTTTTTCCCCCTCTCTCTCTCTGATAAATAAATAAAATCTTTAAAAATAAATAAATAAATAAATAAAGTTTATTTATTTATAAAAATAAATAAATAAATAAACCAGCTGCCGTGTCATGGGAAACCCAAATGGCCTAGTGGAGAGGCCCACCTGCAGAGGACATCAGGCTCCCTAACCAGCAGTGCTGACTTGACTCCCCAGTACCAACTTACTTGCTGTGCGTGAGCCATCTTAGATAAGGGCCCTTCAGAACTTCCTGTGGAGCTGACATGTGCCACTGCTGATGACCCTGACCCCCAGCTGAATATTTGTGAGCAAAATAAGTAGCTTGTTTCTGTTTGACGTTACCAGTTACATGAAGAAATGTAACCATAACGATCTCTGGGAAAGTTGACATTAAACAAGTAGTTATTTGTGAGAAGTGTAGAAAGGAGAAGCCCAAGTCCCCAGGGGAGTGTAAACATACAGCTAGCTAACTTGGTCTTGTACTGGTCTGTTTGTTACTAAGTAAATGCTTTTGTCTGTACGGGTCAGTTGTCAATTTTAGGGGCTTTACTAGTTTGGCCTTCCCAGCGAAAGGTGTCCATTCCTGGCTACCTGACTTTCTGAGATGTATTTAATTTGAAAACACCTTCACTCTCTTTGCACCTGAATTTCCCTTCTGGGAAGTGGCGGGGGAGTGGGCTGGGGGAAAACACATCAGTGGGTGATAGCTGTGCTCACCCAAAGTGAACTCTATTTGCTTTCTTCTCCTTCATAATGGCACAGAAAATGGAGCATAAAAATATCCCATGGAAGGTTAAGTGGTCCGAAGTAGATGTGGAGGATACACAGGAGACGATGAAGCAAGGGTCAGAGTGAACAGGGAGGGGTAAGTTCAGATGCAGGGCTTCGGGGTTTTCTTCTCTTTTACTACCCTTGAGTGAAGCTACGTCATGAAATTATTAATCCTAACGTGAGACGGGGAGCAGATAGACAAGGGTCACCTGCTCTGACAGGCGACCCTATCGAGTTATGATCTGGGGAGGGATGCTGCCATCAGCAGACTGGAACAAGGCCATCTTGTCTACTGAGAAAAACTGAGGCCAAGCTACATGTATGTCGAGTCTGGGATGAGGGATGGAGAGAACTCGATGGACCCACCAGGAGCCCATTTGGATCCATGCTGTATGGTAGAGCTGGGTTTGGAGCCTGCGTTGAGTTTTGTTCAAGGAATCCAGATGATCCAGGCATAGGGTAGCAATGGGAACTCCAACCTTGCTGTCCCTGATTCATCTCTTTCATATAGTAAGTGCCTTATTTGTGCCAGACCTTGCTGTAGGCATTGAGGATGGGTCCTCAGAGACCTATCTTTTTTTGTTTTTAAAGGACTTTATTTATTTGACAGAGAGAGAGAGAGACAGTGAGAGAGGGAACACAAACAAGGAGAATGGGAGAGGGAGAAGCAGGCTTTCCGCTAAGCAGGGAGCCTGACGTGGGGCTCGATCCCTGGACCATGCGATCATGACCCGAATGGAAGGCAGGTGCTTAACCGACTGAGCCACCCAGGCACTCCGAGAGACCTATTCTTGTGACAAACTCATTCCAGTAAAGGAAGGGGCAGGATATGCAAGTAACAGAGCGTACATACATATCACTTTTGATAGTAATCAACGAAGAGGAGGATTAAAGCTATCTGTCCCTTTCTTTAAAGATCTCTCCTTCAAACCCTGATATCTCCTTATGACCCACAGAATAAAGTCCAGGTGACATCTAGTAGCATGCAACATCACACACGACCTAACTCTTGTGGCATTTCCCAAACTACTTTTCTTTCTCCTTCCCTTGTTCCCCAGGACATACCCAAACACTCCAGACATGTGAGGAAGTTAAGAATACAATCTCTGGAGTCAGACTGCCTGGGTTCAAACCTCGGCTTGGCACTCACAAGCTGTGTGACATTAGGCAAGTAACTCAACCTCTCTGAGCTGTAGCTTTGATGTCTATAAAATGACCAGAATGTGACAGCTGTCTTCCAGCATAGAATGAGATCATGACTTTTAAAGAGAAAGCAGCACCATAAGAACATAAGATATGACTTGTCTCCTGGTAATAAGGACTGTATTATCCATGTGTACGTGTGTATACACACCTGCTTATATGTGATTTAGTCATGACCCTACTCAAAGTCAGAATATATCCATCTTCATGCCACCCAGTACAGTAAGACTTGGATAGAGCCTCATTTTACTCTTCATGCACAGTCGATAGATGCTAAATAAAATATACTCAGCTCACTAGTGTGTCTTGCAGCGGATGGTAGAGATCTTTAAGTAGGAAGAATGCCATTTCACAGGTCTTGGAATGGGTAATTAGGAGACTGTCGGTTCCAAGCGTGAAGAATTGCCCTCTTTAGCTTTCAGAACTGCGGCTTGGGGTGGCACATTATGAGAATCTGTGCATGCTACTTGGCAACATTAGGATTCCAAGACAGCCCTCTTTAAAGATTGCCTTCCCTTGCAGCTGGATGCGAGGTGGCCTGGGCCGCTCTAGGAACAGTGCTGAGCCTTTTATCATTTATATATCATTCCAGCAGGGGCAGAAAAAAGGGACAAAATACTGAAAATAAAAGTTAATTAAAAAATAAAATCAAGAGAAATGTCTCTCAGAGGCCACCTCTGTTACAGAGACCACCTGTCATTAAGCATTTTCCTGTCTATAAACCCGAGATTGGAAGCTGATCGACTCTTCTGTTGTTTAATTTTTAATGTCTCCTGTCTGGTCTCCGAGGTAGCTGTTCGAGTCGGAGGCTGTCGTGCAAACATGTACTTTGCCCAGAGAAAAAGTGAGCAGTGAGCGTTCCCTTTGCCGGAACTAGTGTCCTCTGGGAGTAACCTGCTGTGGGACAAATTGCTCCCTCTACACTCCGGGAATTTGCTCTTATAATGATGCTAGTCTGTTCCCTCATTGCTGGTGAATGAGTGTGAAAAGACAGATGGAATGTTCTTTGGGGAGAAAGGACTGAATTGGTGACTCCTTGGCAAAGAAATTCTTCTAAGTTAGTTCTCTCCATTTTTCCTGGTCCTTAGGTCACTCATGTGAATTTATTGAGCATCTACTATGAGCCGTGCATGTCGGAAGGTATGGAGGTTGAAGCCATGAGGAGATCAGAGGAAAAAAACTCTATTCTCATGACCCAGACATTTTATGGAGGGGAAGGGAGAGAATGAACACTGTGACAAAGAAGGATGCTGGGTCATTTTAGATGATGATGGTGCTGAGAATGGTGGTGCTCCAGGAATGCAGGCCTCCTGAGGAGGTCATAGTCCAGCAGCAAGCTAAATGGTGGGAAAGGGCCACTGATGCCGGATTCACAGGGAACAGTGTTCAAAACAGAGGGAACAGCAAATTGTAAACTGATTTGGAGATGAGCTTGGCTTTTTTGAGAAACAGAGACATGTCACTCTGCCAAGAGAAGGGACAGAAGACAAATGAAGGATCGTCTGGCAATTGAAGGCATCTGAGGACTGTAGGGAATCAGTGAAAAGAGGGAGGATTTGGTCTATGGATTAGGCTTCACATCTGGGGTCAAAATATCCAGGAACAGTCTCATCCTGGCCTAATGAAAGACATGTGAACCAGGTTATGAATTCATCTTCAGTGAGCAGACGTGCTCAGCTGTGCTTCCTAGAGGGGGAATGACCCGCTATGGGCCCGCCACCTGAGTCTCTGCTCAGTGCCCCCCACCCCCTTCCTGCGTGGGTGTGCCATCTCGCCACTGGAAACCCTTCCTTCACTCTGGGCCCCGACGTTCTGTTCTCTGCTTCACTGTCACCTTCTGAAAAGGCACCCATGATGCCTCTCCCTTGCTCAGTCTTATCCTTTAGATTTCAACATGAAGCCCCAGTGCCTTAGTTGAATACGCAAGATGCCCACGTTCTACCCCCTGCCAGCCCTGAGGCCACATGGCTGCGTTCTCCTGCCTCAGGAGCGTGCATGCTCACATCGCCCCTCCATGCTGGTGCGCCCCCAGAGCCTTCCCTTGGGCCCTTCTCTGGGCCTGGACCACCCATCATCTTCTCAGCATCTGGAAGGTGCTTTCTTATGCCCCACATGCCACCCCAACTTGCCATCCGGTCCTCTTGGAAAACCTCCCGCATCTCCCAGTCTGACTTGAATATCTTTCTTCTTCCAGGAGGACAGCCAGTTCAGATAGAATGCTAGACGGGAGAGAAGATGGGAGCAGGTGTGGACTCCCAAGGGGAGAGCGTTTCAGCAGAGAAAATAAAAAGCAAAGGCCTGCTTTGGAAGTGAACTTGGTTGGGTGGATTCCCCGTTTGCCTTTCTGCCTTCTGAACGTGGGCTCCTGGGGGCAGCGTGGGGGTGGGAGCTGGGAGTGTCTGTAGCTTTTTGAGCTCTGTCCGTCCCCTCACCGTATTTTTGAGCTGCTATCTTGAAGCCCATTGAAATAATTGAGGGGGGGTGGAAAACCCTGCAGTACATTTATTAAGTGACGAGATTAAAATGAATTCTACTGTAAGCTTCTATCATGAGAGTCATAAATAGCATTTAGTGTTTATAATCTCATTTTTGGATGACTTTAATTTTCTTGTTCCAGGAATGTTTATAAAGTAAAAAGGAACTCCTGGTTGCATCAGCGAGGAAAACTATTTCAGAGGGACCCTGAGAGATTTACACCACTCCCTGTTCCTGCCCTAATTAAGACATTTGTTGTTGTGTTTTAATAGCTCCAAGTGTGTTGTGCCCACAGTAGCTGGGTTTATGAACAGCTTTTCCTCAAGAGGACAGGGGAAACCTTCTTCCACAGGCTATAAATTGTAATTTCTTGAGGGCAAAATGGTGGCATAGCTTCCTCATTTACTACCCTTAGAGCGTCCTGGCCCTGTCCCAGACCTGCTGAGTCCCAAAGTCCAGGCTGAGGGGACCAGCAAGCCTCACTGTGACACAGGGGGGAGGTGTTCGTAACGGCTGCTCGAGTGTGAGGAACACTGAGGTAAAGTAAATCTAAAGACTCTCACCCCAAGGCAGGTTTTTCCATGAGGAAAATTTCAGGTTATGGATTCTGCCACACCCAGAAACTATCCATGCCTAATTTAAAAGTCACCACCACAGAAGTCTCTTCCTAGGCTTCACCTTTTCTGCCCACCATGTTCTACTCTTAGTGGGGTCCTAAGCAGCAAAGAACAATTGGTGGAGTGAGTTGCTGAGGGAAACATTTATTTATTTAAGAGAGAGAGAGAGAAGGGAAGAGAGAGAGAATCCCAGACTCCCTGCTGCACAAGGAGCCTAGCCTGACATGGGGCTCGATCCTATGACTCTGAGGTCTTGACCTGAGCCCAAATCAGAAGTTGGCTGCTTAACTGACTGAGCCACCCAGGCGCCCCTCTTGCTTCCTTTTCTACACAGGTTTTTTGGTCTATGGATTGAATCCTGAGCTGGAGAGGAGAGAGGTTTTCCACTGACTAAGAGCTTGGAAATTTGGTGTGGCCCTGGGCTGGATTATTTTATTACTCAGAAGGGACCAGACCGTTTTACTCACTGAGAAGTGATAACTAGAAGGACTTTAGATTCTGCTCAGGACTTGAGGTCTGGGGCTATGCCAGGGCTTCTGGAAGAAAGACCAATTGCTTCTTCCTTATACCCACTGAGTCCCGTTCTCGAAGAGAACAAAAACCAAAAAGAAACAACAACAACAACAACAAAAACAAAAAACCCAGCCAACAAATGCAACACAAAAAAGCACTGGAATAACTTCAGTTTTCTGCCTTATCTTAGTAAAAGTGAAACAATGTTTCTGGTTGCGCCTGACTCAGAAAGCAACGGTTGGTAAAGATTTTATAAGCCCCCCAACTTAAATTCCCTTCCCTGATTTCCTCTGAGCTTACTGCCGTGCTGAGCCATTCTGAATCCTAAGGCAAGAGGAACAATCAGGACACTGATACTGTACTTATTTAAAATTTTGAAAGTTTGCTCATCATGTGTTTCTGCTTTAATTTTGATTTTTTTTAACGACTGCATTAAATTATGACTTATCTTGCTTCCTGAGTTTCTGTTTGTTGGTTTTGTTTTGTTTTGTTTGGAAATCTCTCACATGTTGTGTCCAAAGCAGGCGCCTTACTTATCTCCTGAAGTCCCAGTCCTATCTCCACCTCACGACCCCTGAGTCCAACACCATCACCACCCATTTTGCTTCTGCAGGGGAGGAGGAAATTGAAAAATAAATAAATAAATAAATAAATAAATAAATAAATAAAATTTAAAAAGCCTTCAGGATGAGGAACAGTTTCCCGCAAAAACCCCTGTGCCCTCGGGGTCTTATACCCCAAATAGGGGATGTCTGCAATCAGTGCCCCAGACCACACTTCTATCTTGAGGTTATGTGTTTGCTACTGGGGAGCATTTATGATTCCCATTTTCTGTCTAGACCACTGTTTAGAGAGAGCTAGAACCGTCCCCAGGGCCCCAGTGTGCTGGGATAAAGGAAGTCTTCGTAGACAGCCATTATGTACAACTCCAGTCCTTCAAAGACTTTCTGCTTTGAAGATGTTCTTTCCTGGCATTTAGGAAATGGAGAAATGTGGAAAGATTTTTTTTTTCTTAGTACAATTTAAAAGCTAAGAGCAATGGTT
Organism: Mustela nigripes; assembly: GCF_022355385.1. Lineage (NCBI taxonomy): Eukaryota > Metazoa > Chordata > Mammalia > Carnivora > Mustelidae > Mustela > Mustela nigripes. The sequence continues at coordinate 12,849,045 of NC_081569.1, forward strand.
CAGGTAGTAGTTAGGCTTTGATCTCCAGTCCTGCCGCATTCTTGCTGTACAATCTTACTTCCCATTCCAAACCTCGGTTTGCCCATCTGTAAAATAACACCTCATAGGGCATGGGGTGCCTGGATGGCTCCGTCAGTTAAGTCTCTGCCTTTGGTTCTGGTCATGATCCCAGGGTCCTGGAATCGAGCCCCGCATCAGGCTCCCTGCTCAGCTCTCCCTCTGTCCTCTCCTCCGAACTCATGTTCCCTCTCAAATAAATAAATAAAAATAAATTAAATAAATAAATATCTAAAATAAATAAATAAATAAATATCTTAAAATATTTTAAAAAATTATAAAATAGCACCTTATAGGACACATGTAAGCATGCAAGAGTCTATTTATCTCAGAATAACTGGAAAATATGGTTCAAGGGCTAAATCCACAGAAGTAAGCGGGGTCATGTGGTAAATTACTTTTCATTTTATTCAGTGTCCAGAGGGGTAATCCTTGCGCAGCTGTACATAGAAGATGCGTGCACTAAACGCTAGTTATTGTCATTATTAGACTTTTACACGACCGGCAATTGTTCTAATGCTGAATCTGGTTAAGAGCACACATGGCAGAAGCGTCTTCCTTGGGTGTGTCATTATTTATTTAGCTATTTTAGCTACTTGGCCGAAATTGGGTAGATTGGCTGGAAAGTCATGCAGGGTCCTCAGCGATGAGGAAGAAAGGTGAAAAGGAGGACTTCAGGCTTGGGTGGGTAAAAGGACCCTAACCTGGCTTGAGAAGACGAGTGTGGAAAGGAAACCGTGGTGGTTTGGGTCGGCATTGTGGTTAAAGTTGGTCACAGTTACAGGTGTCCCAGCAGTGAGGGATCCTCTGTGTCAGGTGGGCAGGCTCTGAGAGCAAGCCTGGGAGCCAAAGGTGAAGGACAGGCTTTGCAGAGACGTGTCAACTCCAACCCTGGAGAAGTTGCCAGACACAATATTTTGAAGAGGGTCCTGAGACCATGTCCAGCTCAGGGGGCAGAATGCCCTGATGGATTGGTGAAGCCATTCTGTGGCTCCACCAATTCCCAAGTTGAGATTCTCTGATGCACTATTTCAGACTATTCGTAAAAAGCCCCAGGAATAAATATAGAGGAGTCCGGCTTCCTCAGGGAAGGGGCTCATGCAGATTTGCAGCAGAAGGATTAGAGGCAGTGAACAGTGGGTCTCTCTGTACCATTCCTGCTCCCACTTAGGCAATAGCATTAGTAAGGCCTAGATACACGAGGCCAGAATCAGGGGCCCCTGCCCCAGTTGGTAAATGGGTAACAGGGCAACAAGGTCTTGCAACCATATTGGATTAAACAGGACTACCAGTAGGAGAGGTTGTGATTAATGGGGGTCCTCAAGTGCCCAGGGACCCCTTGTTCTTCGCTTACACACTTATCCACCTCTGTGTCTGCCTAATGAAGGAGGCTATGTAGGAAAGAGAGCCATGAGAGAGGAAGGCCTGTGGGGATGGAGCAGAGTGAGTCTCGGACATCAAGGCTAAAGTGAACTGGTGGTAAAGCAAGGACACATTCCTCTGGAACCACACAGCTAAACTACATGCCCATCCTGCAGACACAAGAGAGATGAACACATGGGGTCCCAAAGCAAGATGAGGAGCAAACTTCCCATATCTCTTGACCAGGTTCACAAATGCTTAAAATTCAGGCATGAATCATTAGTGAAGATCTTTTCTTTGTTACTTTATATTAAGCTATTTCAAACGAAGTCTCTTCCATTTGGGTATCTAGCCTCACTATGATAGGAAGTGAGAAATTCTCTGTACAGTCTCTCTCTCATTATGCCATTTCATCATTCATATCCTTGCTTTGATCTTTGTAGAGATAAAGAATAGGTCATTATCCATGTACAATGATCTCAGGGCTTTGGGCAAAGAACACAAATATCTTGGTATCTTCCATGGGGTATGGTCATTGTTTGCATAGGGTGGATATAAGGATGGATTGAGTTAACACATAAGAAATGCTCTTAACGGTTCTTGTGCATTTCAGTAAAAGTTAACCAACCCTGTCACAGCTATTATTGATCCATTCCTGAACCAGACAACTATAGAATAGTCTGCAAAACAAAAAGACAAGATCGAAAGAAATGGTTGATGCAAACAACCTTGGAAAATAAAAGTCACTAGTGGAAAGTAAAAACATATTAGTCAAATTGTGATTGGGTCTTGTGGAAGGAAATAAACAAACAAAAAATACCCAGCAACAAAATTAGATGCATTTTCTTACTTATCCAGATTTCTTGACTTCATGCAATCAAGGCAAAACAAACCTCTTTGTTTATTTTTATTTTACTCAGGAAAGTATAAATCTAGAAAAACTTGACAGGTTATGTTACCTATCTCCATAATCTATCTATCTATCTACCTATCTATCTATTATATCATCTATCTATCTATCATCTATCCATCCATCCAACCATCCATCCATCCATCCATCTATCCATCCATCTGTCCATCCATCCAGTCCATTTGTCTATCTATCCAACTATCATCTATCTATCCATCAACCAAGCCATCCATTATATCATCTATCTATTTATCTATCATCTATCCATCCATCCATCCATCCATCCATGCATCCAGTCTATTTATCATCTATCAATCCATCCATCCATCCATCAATCATCATCTATCAATCCAACTATCCTCCATCCATCCAACCATCCATTCATCCATCCATCCAGTCTGTTTGTCTGTCTATCTATCTAACTATCTCTCTCTCTCTCTCTCTCTATCTATCTATCCATCCATCCAGTCTATCTGTTATCTGGTCAAATATTATGTCCAGTATTTATTTGAGCTCTTACTATGTGTCAAGCATTGGGTTAGACATATAAGATGCATTATCTCTTTTGTCTAAGAGATTTCCTTCTAGTGGATCTGGCAGCAATGGACAAATTAGTAAGTACAATAACAAAAAAATTATATGTGCCTAGCAAGAAAGATGTCCTTAAGTCTTTGAGAGCCCAAGAGAGAAGAAGAATTGTTCAGAAAAGATTGCACAGAACACAGCAATGCCTGGACAGATGGATAACAGGTCAGTCTTGGCAGAGAGAGCAATGCAAAGGAAGACATGGAGGCGTGGAAGAATCTGGAGAACTCTGATGGTGAGCTTATTGCTTTCAAAGTATAGTTCAGACTGACACCATCAGGCTCATCTAGGAGTTTGGTTAGAAAAGCAGCATCTGAGACTCCACTCCTATGGGGTAAGATGGACTACAGGGCTGGGAGCCAACATGAACCCAAGATCTTTATTAACTGACCAACCCCAGTTGGTCACCTGACCTCCCCATCTACTTATAAAGCAGGAGTCATATCTCTTCTCTTAGAACAAAGGGAACTGAGTGGTATCTTGTCTGTTTTTAAGAACAGCTCACCACTCTGATGGAAGATATGGGGAAAAAATAAATCCTCGTGCCTGCAAATTCTGCTTCTCTTTGCCTCCCAGTCTCCGGGCTGAGGACCTGGCCCTTCAATGGCAGACATAGCAAATGCTGGTTATTGTTGGTATCATTTCTAACGTGCTTGAAGGTCACCAGAGATTAAGACAGGAGCAGCCTGAACATAGCCACTGCTAGTTTAATTATGAAAGACATGATGAATAAAGGGAAACCCCTGGAAAGAAGAGAAGAAGATTCTAGCCACAGCCCAACAGGTGAAGAGGCTTTCTCTGGAGCCTGGGGCTCAGGCTCAGACTTCCCAGGGCCTGTGATCAAAGAGGACCCAGCGGAGCCAGAAGCCACGTGCAGCTCATCTCCTTGACAGTGTGATTTTAGTGATTTTATGAATCCATTTCCCTCCACGTCTGAGCAGGATGGAGATTGCAGATAAGTCCCCATGTCTCCATCTCTCTCGCTCTCCACAAAATATGTTTGTGGCTATGAAATCATACTCAACTCTTTCTTGGAAGGACACGGTGATTTGCTTTACGGGGTGACATGTGTTGGCTTCGGCCAGTGCTTTTGGAGGTGATCCTTTCTCCTGGTAGCAGACAGAGCTAGTGTGTGTGTGTGCGAGTCCCCAGAAGCTCTGACGCTGTGCTTCCTCGGGAGGAGGTGGTGCTGTTAGGCTCTGTAATTTTTCGACTTTGTTGCACACATGATGTCTCAGAAGAGGGATATGTCTTTTCTAACAACCATCATTTTTATATAAAATGGAAGGTATTCACATTACATCTTCATCTTCTCGATCTCAACTAGTAACAATATCAGAACTACTCCCTCCTGACAGCTATATTCATTTCTCATTAAAGATATTTCATGTTTTATTCAGGAATTTAAATGAAGCTATCAGAGCCCGGAATGGCATCCGTTTGGTATAATTGTATCTCAGTGATGCCAGCCCCAAGAGTTCTAATTAATATATATTTAGCTCCCTGACTGTCTTTAGACCAAACGGTTGAGCATAGAAGACAGGAAGAAAACACACACACACACACACACACACACACACACTGAGATTGGAACAGGAAAGACTTGTTTGAAAAAAGAGGATTTTTAGTAATTGTGCATTTCAAGTGCTCTGCTCCTGTATCTATGTCAGAAATTACTCTCAGGCCATGGAGTGCTTTATGAAACATGTGCTGCCTGATGGTAATTATTTTTATTGATCACACATTCAAGTTATTAATTTTTTAATCTTTTTTTTTTTGGTTGCAAAAATGATCATGTCCAGGGAATTACTATGTGCATTCACAATCCTCCTTGGGTTTGCTTTCCCCTTTCCTCCCTCTGCCCTTTTTCCCTCCGACCTCACACTATTAAAAAGAGATATTGTTCCTCTTTGCCAACGTGAAAATGACTGGAGCCATCTTGGGATTACTTGGCCTCCCTAAACCCATAATATGAAAAGAAGCTAATTGGGTACCAACCTCATTCCTTATGGGGTTTGCCATTCTCCCGAATCCCCTCCAACCACATCCCCATTCTCACTTGCAGGAAATGAGTTTAGGGACATTGCTTGTGCTGGTCTAACATTGGAATTCATAGCACTTGTGTTCACTTAGAAGCCACAATTCACTCCCGGTCCTGGGATGCTCTGGGATTGTGGTTTATAAATCACTCCTGTGGTGTACCGTGTACAGAGATCAAGACCCCTGTGAGCTCCAGTCATATTGAATTGTGCTGGGCAATGGAGTGTCCTTAAGAGTTTACAGTAAGGAAAAACAAAGACCTTATAAATAGAACAATTCATCTGACACTTACAACATTTACAAGGCACTATTGAAAAGAGAGAGGATGCTATTTTCCTTTGTTCTCAATCTTGGTCTCATTCACTGAGGAGGGTAGCTCTCCAATAGGACATAAATTGGGGTTTAGAAATAGCCTGGACCAAAACTTAAGTTGTTATTTAAACAACTGGTAGGGGTCATTTAGTGGTTTATTAGCCTGCCATAAACCTCCCGTGAATCTGGTTTACAATACAAAGATTTGTGCTCCTCCCTGGCCCTCCACAGGGCAAAGATGCCACTGCTGGTTCCCATTAGAAGGGGAGAGGTGCCAATCCTTCCATGTACTGGACGTGTGATGGGGGTGAGGCAAGTCACTTGGTCCCCACGAGCAAGTGTGAACCGAGGATATAATGATATGTTTATGTCACTGGGGGGATTATTAACCTTAGAGAGATGACAACAAAAATTTTGTGTATTGAATGCTTACCATACCCAGGCATGGTACTCAGTGCTAAACAGCTACTTGCACACTCAGTAACAAAGAAAGATATATTGTCAATCGTCGAAAGTGACATTCTTTGACCAATGGGAATAGTATTTTAAAATCTGTATTTATCCAGGTTAGTATTTTCTCCCCTGAAAAATCAGGCCAGGTGTTCTGAGGGAAGGGAGACTTGGAAAAGTCTTTCTTGTTGGAATGCCAGTCCAGTCCATTTTCCTCTCCATCCCAAGATAGCATCTTTCTAAGTGAAAACAATCCTCCCCAAATAGGGGCTTGAGGTGGGGGTGGGGGGTGCCCTCGAGTGCTCAGTTGATTCCCAGGTACATTAGCACACCGCCTTATTGACTACCGCGTCCATTTGGCCGGGCTCGGAGGGGTTTTTATTATCTGACACGCCTCACTGCGTGGGCACGATGACAGGTGTGTCATGAGGAGAACAATAACCAGAAACAGATGCAGGGAATATTCACTCATATGTCCGCAGCTACAGTGCCTGTCAGCAGTGCGCATTTTTTTTTCTCACCAGGAAAAAAAAAAATAGGAAAAAGAAAGAACATTTATTTCCATGAAGCCAATTTCCATGCCAAACTGAGCATCTGTCTGGCTTTTGTATTTCGTATAAACAGGACTCACACACACTCAAAAATAATGTCAAAAGTTCAAAGGGTGGAGAAGAGAGAATTCTCACGTGGGCCAATAGATCAGGTCTGCGGATTGGCTGGCCTTCACTCGGCTTTACGTGAAGTGTCTCCTTGGGGCTGGGGTGATGTGTGGCTTTGATTCTCTGCCCTTGTCCTTCCGTAACCTGGTTTGGAATGTAGCCCAGTCCTAAGAGATTGGGGGTCACTCCGGCTTGATAGCGTAAGGTCAGAAAATGGAATGAAGCTCGGATATCTCAATTGAGATTTGAGTGTATAAAAGTATAAATCAAAAAAGCAAAATCCTTGAAGGGACACCTTGCAGCTGTCGCTACAAATGAAAGGTTTCAAAATAAGTAGATACAAGAACAGCAAGGCTGGTGCAACTCATAATTCCCTTGCAATCCTACTTGGAGAAACCGGGAGTACAACTGAACACTTCGAAGTAAAGAATATGCATTATTCCAAGCAAGGATGCTGGCCCGAGTTCGTTAATAAAATGGTGTCACTTCAGGGACAATATTTAGAGGCTTTTGAAAAAGAAAACAAAACCCCTCTTTCACGTGCTTTTTCACAGGATGCAAATTAGAAACTGTACCGAGTGATAAATAAACATCAGCATCTTGAGATTATTGGTTCTTTGTTCTTGGGAAAATCTCCATAGTCTCAAAGTTGAGTCATTCATTCAGGAAGAGGAAAAAGTAAGTGGATTTTGCCCGCCTTTTCTCCTAAATGCCACTGTCTTATTTGGCTGTAGGATATTTATGATTTTATGTTTATTTAAACAGACATATTTCTAGTTTATGGGCATATTCCAGAATAGAACTGCACATTGCTTGGAGTGTAATTCATATGGGCAAACACCTGATCCCCTTTAATAAAAGATAAAAGAGAAACAATCCCCTTGCCGTTCCAAGACCTTACTGTGCCTAGCTCATAGACACAACCTTGTTACTTGACCTGTCTAATCAGTACAAGGATCCCAGATACCGAACTCCAGATACAATGATTATAAATGACTCTTCCAGCAGCTATTTGAAATCCACTGTAGCAGAACTTGCGTGAGTCCAGGAGTGTTCTGGGATTATGATTACAAAGCACGTGTTAGGAGCTGCAGAGGTACATTTGATGGGTGTTGAGAACTGTCACTAAATTATGTCAGTTTCACTCTGCTCCAAATTGTTTTTAAGGCAAAGTTTTCTAAGAACCTAGGTTTAAAGCTAGAATTTTCTCGTGTTCATATAGTCAAAAAAGGCATGTTGTTGTTCAGAACACTGGCCCGTAGTGTGTTTATTTTTCACATTATTTTCTTAAAAAACTTATTTATTTGTCTGACAGAAGTTGGGGGAGAGAGAGTTTGAGAGTTAACATAAGCAGGGGGAGCAGCAGAGGGAGAAGCAGACACCCCGACGCAGGAAGCCCAACACAGGACTTGATCCCAGGATCCCGGGATCATGACTGAGCTGAAGGCAGGTGCTTAACTGACTGAGCCACCCAGATGCCCCCCGTATTATTTTTGCTCGTTTGGAGTAGAGCAGTGGATCATAGTTATACAACTGAATTTGTGTATATATTAGCTAAACCAAAATTTCCCAACGTGCTTCTTGTGGAGCATGGATCCCAAAGAATGTTAGTACATTTTAGGGGGAAAAGGAGATCCTGGCAACAATAAGTTGGACTGAAACTGAAGGAAATGTAGTCAAAGAGTTGTACTTAATGTAGAAATTCCCAGAACCTTGAATATGCAAAATAGCGTGCAATTTCTCAGTGGAAGGTGTACTTGTTCTTGTTTCTCCACTTTGTTTAAACTATGAATCTCTTTATCTGAGATTACCTTTACTGGTCTAATGCTCCAAGGAAAGTATTTTAAGGAATACAGAGTTAAGTGCAATGACACATGGCATGGGCTACTTGACCCAAAATTTAAAAAGAAAAAAGAAAGAAAAAAAGAAAACAAATTTTTTAAGATGGCTAATGTCCAGAGCAAATAACACTGGATCTTTAAATTAGCTTGACAGGTCTATGAGTAGATCGAAACCAAGCTGAAAGTGGAAAAACAAAATCCCACAAATTGTGATGTACTGGAGATGGGAAGGAATAAGAAAGAAAGGGCTTTAAAATATGTTAAGTAACCTTCAATAGACACCCACATATAACTTTATAAATCATTTAAAATGTGACAAGGAAAGACAACCTGATCAAATGACTGTCCAAATAATAGTTTATTCTCCCACTTTTTTCATTGAAATCACATTATCCTTTGAATAGTCATCTTGACACAACTTATTATTGCTATCCAAGGAAACGGGGGAAAAAAAAAAGAAAACCTGAAAATGTAGTTTTGTACAAAAAGAGTAGATAACCCAAGTGCAAATATTTCTCTCTCTCATCCTTCTGCTTAGGCTGTCTTACACAGGTCTCCCGGCAGCTCTCCTGACTCTCTTCCCTTTTCCGTCTACTCTCTCCTGCCCACCTTCATCTGTCTCCCTGGCTCACGGTGTTAGATTTGGTCTCATCTAGGAGAACCTACATGCATAAAATTGATCGAGAAAGGTCTCATCTAGAGAACCTACATGCATAAAATTGATCGAGAAAGGCACCTGAGCCATAGCAAAGGCTCCTGGGTCATGTGGGTCCTGCCTGGCACTGCCACCCAGGGCTGAGAGCCTGACCAGGCACTCAATTTTCCATGGCTCTGTTTCTTTCTCTGTGTGATGTCGCGGTTGGACCACACGGCATCTAGAGTTCTGCATTTATTATTATCATTATTATCATTTTGGTTTTCATGCAAAGACAGGTCAGGAAGCACATCTGCTTGTTGACCTTGCGGCAACAACAGAGTTAACAGTCATTAGCTAATATGGTCAGCCTTGCCTCTAAAAGAAATGACACTTAATAGAAGAGGGGATTAGAGTCAAATCCACCTGTGAGAAATGAGATAGCTTTCTGAATGTGTGTGTTCTTTTTTTTTTTTTATTTAAAGAATTTTTTTTTTTTAATTTATTTGACAGACAGAGATCACAAGCAGGCAGAGAGGCAGGCAGAGAGAGACGGAGGGAGGAGGAAGCAGGCTCCCTGCTGAGTAGAGAGCCCAATGTGGGGCTCCATCCCAGGACCCTGGGATCATGACCTGAGCCGAAGGCAGAGGCTTTAACCCACTGAGCCACCCAGGTGCCCCAAAGTGTGTTCTTGACTTCTGATCAGTGCTGGGAAGCCAATAGGAACTTCTGTTCTGGGGCTCTGTCATGGACAGCTCCAAACCAAATGTCCTGCATTCATCATTCTCAAGATGGTAGTTGAGGAACTAATTTGATTAGCTGCCTGGCTTTCTTTGCAGTGAGGGTAGTGCAAGAATGGGTCTTGTCACCATTCCCAAGTTGCCCAGGAGACTGGTATTCACTCACTCCTGTAATGGGAACATTTGATCCAGTCTGTTGCTTTTCTCCTCAGTTGTTTCTCAAAAAGAACCTCCAATTACATGGAAACCCCTACCCCAGAAGGTGAAGAAGATGTGGTCCACATATACTATGTAGTATTATGCCTCCATCAGAAAGGATGAATACCCAACTTTTTAGCAACAGGGACGGGACTGGAAGAGATTATGCTGAGTGAAATAAGTCAAGCAGAGAGAGTCAATTATCATATGGTTTCACTTATTTGTGGAGTATAAGGAATAACACGGAGGACATGGGGAGATGGAGAGGAGAAGGGAGTTGAGGGAAATTGGAGGAGGAAACGAACTATGAAAGTCTGTGGACTTTGAGAAACAATCTGAGGGTTTTGAAGGGGCAGGGGGGTGGGAAGTTGGATGAGCCTGGTGATGGGTATTAAGGAGGGCACGTATTGCATGGAGCACTGGGTGTGGTACATAAACAATGAATTCTGGTACACTTAAAAGAAAAAAAAAAAAAAAGCACCTCCCTGAAAGTAAAATTACCCAGGTATTCTGACCCAAGCACAATTTGCTTTTTCTGAATTCAGGGCTGTATCCCTGTTCTGGCCGGTCATGAGATTGTTCCAGGGAGCATGTTTCAGAGGATGAGAATGAGGCCAGTGGCTGCTGATGTTAAAAGGACATGGCATTTGCACAAGTCCTGAGAGGGGGCTGGTTGCACAAATTAAAGTCAAACACATCACAGTCCGATTAGCAGACATGGACTTGAGTGTGTTGTCTAGCTTGGTTTTTTTTTCCTCCCTCCAAGTAACAGGGAGACAATAAAAAAAAAAATAAAAAAAAAAAGAAAGGAAAGATAGAAAGAAAAGAAAAAGAAAAAAGAAAGATACCTCCTTCTGTTTCCTATCATTGTCTCCTCTCACTTCCCCTAGTTCTGATTTCTCACTCTGTTTATCGGGGAAACCAAATTACAATTGAATATAATAAATACATTTAAACGTAAGTAGCTATTTAATCTTGCTCTGACTTGTTCTGGTCAATGGAAATTTCTCCCCAAATGTAGCTGGGATATATAAAGCCACTAAGGGAAAAGAAAATGCATGCATATTGTGTTGGAACAAAATTAGTTCTCTTACTGCCAAAAATGAGAAAAATAATATGTTGTGGGTGTGCTTTTTTTCAAACAGATTTAGAATATTATGGAGACACCTTTTCATACATAGAGGATTCCTCTCAATGGGTGAGTTCACCCATGAAGAGCTTTAATTACTTGATATTTTAAAAGAATTTTTTATTATATTAAGAAAGAGGGTGAGAAGGCAAGCACAAGGAAGGGAGAGACATTTGTGTAGGAGAAATCTCAAGCAGTATGTGGGAGGCAGAGAGTTTAAAACGCAGGATCTTTCATGAACAAAAATTCATTCCCACAGTGGGGAGCTCTTTTGAAAACACTTCATGGCCTGCTATCAGGATGGGGGTGGGGAGGCATAATTCCATGAGGTGGAAGCCTTAGGAGTTGAGCTTGCAAAATCAGTAAGCCCTCGTTTAAACCGAGCCAAAGGACGAACCCAATAAGAATGTGTTCGTTGTTTTATTTTTTTGTTTTTGTCTTCACATTAATTTGTCTCTGGGAACATCGAGTGAAGGCCTCACAGGCCTGGTATGAAGAGCACTAACAACAGACACTCAGAGGAACTAAAGCGACTTCCTGCACTCCTTCCGGACTCAAACTTCCTTTGTTCCTATAATCTCTAAACAGCTGTTTCCTCTGGAATCCCAAATCCCAGCTGGCAGGGAGTCGCTACCTCCCAGATCCTGCTGCACATAATGTATCTCAAATCTGAATGTTGAGGACATGTTCTTCTTTTTTTCCCATCCCCCTCCCCTACCTCCACGCCCAGCCTCAGCCCTGTATTCACTTTGACCTTGAAAGGGACAGCACTAAGAAACAAATTCACAGATGTGTTTCAGGTCCAGACCTTCCACCTGGCAAGGCAAATCCTTGAAAATATTTGGAATCTCAGATACAGAGTTTGGAAACCTGTCTAGAAACCTTTGAGGAACAGAAATTGATAGTTGGCATCATTTTCCCAGCATGCTTTTAGAAATCAGTACATTTTAACAAACATTAGTGTGTTGGCTCTTCTTTGATGGAAACTGGGATATAACTCAGCTCAATGTAGGAGAAAAAATGAAGAGTAGGCAGGAGTCCTTCCTTATCAATATGCAATTATATTGATTGATACCTTCGTTGCGACTTCTGGGGTTATAATAAGGAAAAGGCTGTGTTTCACTCATGGAAGAATTTACTAATAAGTTTGGAAGAAAAGACACACGGATGAAAAGAACTGAAGAAAATCAGGAAGCCGTATTCGAATCATTGCAAAATAATGGAGCTTTTCTCCTGCGCCCTTTATGCATTGGTGGAATGCAGGGTAAGGAAACATGTTCAGTGTCAGTGTGTTGGAGAAGGACGGTGGGAAGTTGGAGTCAAGGAAAGCCCATGGCTGAAGGTGTTCTGAGTGAGTTGGGAGGGAGGTCTAGAGAGTGGGAGCTGACGTCAAGAAAAACCCAGAAGGGGAGATGCAAACGAGGGCTTGGGATAGACATTGGAACTCATAGGCTGTTGGCCTCATTAACCACAGAGCACAGTGAATTCCAGAGAAGCCTGAGCCTCATTTCAAGTCACAGAGGGGTCAGGAGCCAGAGAGGCTGTGAGCAGAACCAGTGCCATGTCTCTCTTGCACAACCCCGCTCTGCACCTGGCATTTGCCTTTCTGAAATCCATGTGGGTGATTCTCATGTGGTGTAAGGGTGAGAGCCTTGCCCCTCTGAGTCAAGAGAGAGGATGGGTTCAAATATTAGCTCATAGTTCTGCCACTTCTGAGCCAGATGATCTCAGGCAAGTTGTTCTGAACTCTAAAAGCCTCAGATTCCGACCGTCCATAAACTGTAAAGAGGCTGCATCTCCCTCCTTGGGCTCTGGTTGACCATTAATAAAGGGATTCACCAAATAGCTGTGTGATTCAATAAATGTTTGCTTTATTAGAATAATACACATCATCATCATTATTAGGGAAGAAGATAGAGTAATTTGGTGGGAGATTGCCTTAGCTAGAGTCAAAGTGTTCTCTGAAAAATGCAAAGAAATTAAGCTAGGAAGATGAAATCATCCAAGTGCTATTAAAGAGAGATCGATTACAGATAACGTTGAATAGGAACAGGAGAACTTCTTGGATATTGTTTCATTTTATAAAATGGTTTCTCTAAGTGCAAATTTTCTTAAGGATTCTTAAGCAAAAAGTAATACCTACTGAATAATTAATTGATGCTTACATGCATTTACTACTATTTTTTGAGTATGATGGTCATCAAGAACATGGACAGTTGAGCCCCACTACCTGGCATTGCAACCCAGCTCTGTCACTTAGGAGCTGTGAGTCCTTAAGGCAAATCACTTAACCTGAAACTTAGTTTCCCTTATCTGCAAAACAGTGATAAGGTTGTGGAGAGGACTGAATAGAATAAGTTAATAGATACAACTGTCTGAACAACAAATGACACATAGGTGTTGGCTGGTATGATTAGTTATCCTTTGATTATAAAATAATAACATAGTAGTAAATGATAGATATAATAATATATACTATATTATATTATATATATTATGTGTTATATATAATATAATATATATTTTTATTATATATAATAATAAGCCAACACAATACTGAATAAAAATAATACAAGCTAGGTAATAAAATAATAAATAATGATTACCAAATATATAATAACTAATGCACATAGTTGGAGTTTCTGTGATAAAATCACGACTAATTTATGAAGTTTTGAACTATTATTTCTACTATTTATACTGGGTAACGCCAATATCTAGATTTTACTATGCTCCAGGTGGCAGCAGTCACAGTGACAGGCTCAATGCTCAAGATGAAATAATCAGTCGTATAGAGGTTGAAATTGACCTTAAAAGTCTGAAAACACGTCACATTTTATAGGACCTACTATTACTTTTGTGTTTGACTTACGTCCATTCTCATGCTTTTGGTATCCATTGTGTTTGGGAAGGGGATTGCTTTTAACCTTTCTGAAACCAAATGTAGTGGGCAGCTTCTCTGCTGAAACCTTGGCACTCTAACTCCCCACCACCCCATGCCCCAGAAGACTGCCACTGATTATAAAACTCATTTGAAGAAGACCACACTCTTAATGGGTGTTTTGGTAGTGAGTAGTTTAGTCCTTGGACTGGTTTAATAGGAACGGGGTGTTTACATAAAATGCAGACTGCTGTGATCTTCTTGTTTAAAGAGCATCCACTGTTAGAGGAACTCTGGATATCCTGGAAAAGGGAGTAGACAGGGAGTTTGAGGAATAAGTGAAAGAAGCAAACCTGGACAAAGGTTTTCAAGTGGGCTGGAATTTTGGAGCAGAAATGAAATTTACAAGCTGATAGACATCTGAGATGATTGACATGACAATGGCAATCAATCATGGACAAATTTCAGATGTTCTGTACTACTTTCATTATGTTAGTTGAGAGTAGGAATAAACAGCTATATTTATCCATCCATCCATCCATCCATCCATCCATCCATCCATCCAACAAGCCTCTGTTGAGTATCTACCATAAGCCAGACAGTGGTATAGCAGTGGACCGAGAAATATCTGTGCTCATGAAGCTTCCCTTCTAGTCAGGGACACAGATTTAAAAAGCAAAAGTGAAATGTTTAATAATGATATATTTTTAAAGATTTTTATTTTTTATTTGGCAGAGAGAGAGAGAGAGAGAGAGAGAGAGAGAAAGAGAGAGAGAGAGAGAGAGAGAGACAGAAAGCAGGGGAAGAGGCAGAGGGAGAAGCAGGTTCTCTACCAGGCAGTGAGCCTGAGGTGGGACTTGATCCTAGCACCCTGGGATCATGACCTGCCCTGAAGGCCAACATTTAACCAACAGACGCCCCTAATGGTGATACTTTTAGTGGGGAAAACTAAAGCAAGAAAGGGAGATCACTGGAGTCTGAGCAGGAGGGGCTCAATTTTAAATCAGGTGGTCAGCAAAGGTCTTCTTGAGAATAGGACATTTGGGAGAAGACCCTAGAGGAAGAACTCGAACTCTTCACCAAAAGCAAACAGCAAGTGTAAGTTCACAGAGGGGAGGGTGTGTCTGATGTGTTCAAGTTCAGCATGAAGTCTGGTTCTGCCAGAGTGGAGTGATCCAGGGAGTGTAGCAGGAGCTGAGGTCAGAAGACAGAAGATGCCCAAGGTCTCATGGAGCCTTGATGACCCTGGGGGAGTTTTGCCTTTACTCTAAGAGATCTAATGTATACAGTCTGACAAGGCAGCAAGTTGTCCCTCCCAGAGAAGGGATGAAATGATAAGAAAGTCCCTGGGAGCCAGTGGACTCACTGGGAAAGATTCTTTGCTGGAATCGCAAAGAAGAGGGGAGAGAAAATGGCCAGTGGCAAAAAGAAGAAAATGGTCACTCAGAGAGCCAGTGAATTTGTCCTTTTTTCCCTTCACAAAGGCTCTGAACATTGAATGTGGGGTATAAAGATTTCAGAGTATCCAACCAGGCTATCTATACCTTGTGACCACTGAAGGAAGGGAGGTGGCCATTTCCCACCACCTGGGTCTTGGAGGGTAGGATGACAGACATGCACAAGCCATAAAATATGTTAACAGTGGAGAAACAAGGCCCTCCAGCTTCACACACCACTCCCTGAACTGGTAAGAATTGGACAGAATTGCTGCTCAGGGCCCTACCTTATTCTCCATACCTGTGACAGTCTGGAGCTCTGGAAGGAGGTAACATGGCAGTCAGAGCTGTGGTAGTAAACAGTCATATTCTAGGATAGGCTTGGATAGGAGTGTGTCCGAGAAACACACAGGTGCTATATATCCAACTAACTTGATTCTGGGCAGTCATGGGACAAAGTATTTCAGGATCAGAGAAGATAGATGTGCAGCCACTGCATGGCTTGCACATCTAGGAGGGTTTCCAAGAAGAGGTGCTACTGGGCTTGGATGGCCTTGAAGGAGCTCAAAAATGTTGGCAGTTTGTACAGGTGGAATTGATATGCCACGTTTTCTAGAATAGTCCTGGGCAAAGGATGTTTCCTTTGGATTTTGTCCTTCCTTCATAAGAACATGCCACTGATGAGGACAGCATCCCGGGTGGATCAGGAGCCCCATCACATCCCATTTCCATTTGCTGTCATTACTCTGTTCTCCAGTCTTTCTGAGCATCCCATCTCAGGTGGCAGCACAGAGTGGCCCAGATATGGCACCTTCTGCCCTCCCTGGTTGGCTGAGAGTGAAGTTGGGCTGAGCATGGTGAGACGCCCTCCTGGAATGGAGGAGGAGACTTGATAGTACCAAATGCAGTCTGCCTGCCAAGGAAAGTCTCCATGAAGGACAAGACCCTCATGTTATGCTCAGAGCTGTGTCTCTTCTGGAACAAGGCCCCACCCACAGCCAGAAACCTATGAGTTTGCTGAATGTGGGATGACCTGGGAGACACGTGCTATGCTGGTGTCATACTTGGAGTCATGAGTGGAGCTTGGTTTAAAGCCAAGCCTTCCTGCATTTGAAACTGGGCTTCACCATCACACAGGGTACTTATTCAATGCTTCCACTTCCTGTCTGTGGGATGACAGAGTGAGCCTCACAGGTGCTCCTGGAGGAGGTGTGGGCTGGCGAGGTGGGCTTCAACGCAATCCGCAAAAGGACAGTTCTTGACAATATCCCAACTCTTGTAGTTCCAGAAGAGACTGATAGAATTAAACTACAAAATGGTAGTTAGAGCAATTTTGTAAAGGTGAGGCCTAATGGGATTTTTTTTTCAAAATGAGTTTTTGTTTGTTTGTTTGTCTTCCCAGTAGCTCTACAGAAATAGGACGATGTCTATACGTTGCCTAGAGAGTCAAGTTAGAGTAATAAACTCTCATGTACTTTCTATAGGTCTTCTTTGGAATTTTTAATAGTCTATACAATACAGGAGGGGGAAACCCAAATTGACATAGTTGTTACATTTTACATTTCTTATGCAGTATGGATTTTTTTTTATAGAAATAGGTATTATTTTCACGTGTGGTGTAAGGAAATGGTCCAATTTCATTTTTCTGCATGTGGCTGTCCAATTTTCCCAACACCATTTATTGAAGAGGCTGTCTTTTTTCCATTGAACATTCTTTCCTGCTTTGTCGAAGATTAGTTGACCATAGAGTTGAGGGTCTATTTCTGGGCTCTCTATTCTGTTCCATTGATCTATGTGTCTGTTTTTGTGCCAGTACCATGCTGTCTCGATGATGACA
>NC_081569.1:12866215-12866790 GCF_022355385.1 Mustela nigripes
TTGGACCATTTCCTTACACCATTTATTGAAGAGGCTGTCTTTTTTCCATTGAACATTCTTTCCTGCTTTGTCGAAGATTAGTTGACCATAGAGTTGAGGGTCTATTTCTGGGCTCTCTATTCTGTTCCATTGATCTATGTGTCTGTTTTTGTGCCAGTACCATGCTGTCTCGATGATGACAGTTTTGTAATAGAGCTTGAAGTCCGGAATTGTGATGCCACCAACTTTGGCTTTCTTTTTCAATATCCCTTTGGCTATTCGAGGTCTTTTCTGGTTCCATATGAATTCTAGAATTATTTGTTCCATTTCTTTGAATAGACTCAAAATGGATGAAGGACCTCAATGTGCGAAAGCAATCCATCAAAATCCTTGAGGAGAACACAGGCAGCAACATCTTCAACCTCAGCCGCAGCAACATCTTCCTAGGAACATCGCCAAAGGCAAGGGAAGCAAGGGCAAAAATGAACTATTGGGATTTCATCAAGATCAAAAGCTTTTGCACAGCAAAGGAAACAGTTAACAAAATCAAAAGACAACTGACAGAATGGGAGAAGATATTTGCAAACGACATATCC
>NC_081569.1:12867190-12896399 GCF_022355385.1 Mustela nigripes
GTGGTGATGCAACATAGGGGCTTAAGTGGGTAGGAGAAGAATCAATGGAACAAGATGGGATTGGGAGGGAGACAAACCATAAGTGACTCTTAATCTCACAAAACAAACTGAGGGTTGCTGGGGGGAGGGGGGTTGGGAGAAGGGGGTTGGGATTATGGACACTGGGGAGGGTATGTGCTTTGGTGAGTGCTGTGAAGTGTGTAAACCTGGCGATTCACAGACCTGTACCCCTGGGGATAAAAATATATGTTTATAAAAAATTAAAAATTAAAAAAAAATAGATGCTATTTTATTGTGTCATACTGGTAGCATTAGGAAGGGGACATACATTTTAATGTGTGTGCAATTATAATTGAATGGAAATACTTGTATATTTTTTTCTTAGGCTTGCCACCATGTGATTTAGGTACAGTTAAGGATGTTATTTAAGGTCTCATTAAGATAACATGGCTTCTGGAGCCAGTAGTGGACCAGCATAGCCACGGCTGGTGTAAACTTGCCACACAAACTCAGGATTACCCATTCTTCCTCACTGTGTTTCTGCCTTTCTCAATTTTTTTCTACTACAATTCTCAAGATGCTCAACTTCATCACTTAGAAGAATATAGCGATTATTGCATGCAATTTCATAACTTCCCCTATGGGGAAAACCAGGCCACTTTGAAGTTCTTTTTATTTTCAACCTTCATTAAGTTTATGCCAGTGGTTGTCTCAAATTAGGTTTATAGAGAGAGGCATTTTGCAAATTTGTCATGTATAGATTGCATTAAACTGACCTGATTTAGCTGTGTTGTTTGGTGAAATGATATAATGTGTATTTACTCCCAACTATTAGATAGTAAATATATAGCAATTACTACAAGTAGGCAGACGGGCAAGAAATCCCATAAGTAAGTGATATATCTGTTTTATCTTTTATCTAGCAGCCCAAATGCTTTCGAATTCACTTACTTATTAAGAAAAATTTACTAAGCACCCATTTTATTGCAGCAACATTGTGCTAGACATTAAGACCTTCAAGACTCATAAGCTTGGAGTGGGGAGTGAAGAACCCAGACAAATCTGTATGACTCCACCAAGGGACACGTGCTCTACTAAAGGACCTATAGAGAGTCTGGAGGAGAGAAGAGGGCAGAAACTCTGCTAGGAGAGGTGAAGGAGATGCCACAGAAAGACTGCATTCTCAGAAGGACAAGAAAGGACTAGGAATGTGCTGGAGGGTGGGGAAAGGACCTTGTAATAAAAGGGCTAGTGCAAAGCCCTCCTGTTCTTGGAGAAAGTGGTGCAGCCCTGAGCGATGGGAACAGAACACCGTTCAAGGAGAAGAGCTAGCAATGAGAATCGGGGACAGATCATAAATGTCACGCTGACCTTCATTTGGAGCCTGATTGCTGAGCAGGTTATTAAGCAGAAGAGAGACCTATTTGCATTTGCATTTTAGAACGTTCACAATGAAAACAATTGTGCAAAAAGGTTAGAAAGTTGGAAGGTGAGGCTGAAGGAGGGACAAATTAGCCTCCAAGTGTGTGTGAGAGTCCAGAAAAGAAAGACGGATTTGCTCTAAGGGGGAGATAGAGAACGGTAAAGGGCGGAAGGAGGGGAGAAATATTTCCAAAGCTTCAGTGAACTGCTGAGATCCTCTCTTCCCCTGAACCCCATCGTGGTCTGAGAGCAGTCTGAACTGAAGCAGAGATGGGGAAACCTTTGTTTTCTGTGGGCTGACTGACACGTGCCAGAGGCTCTGTTCTCATCACAAATCAGGATGGTGTCTGTGGATAAACCACTTCCCTCATTGCTCTGAAATGATAGATTACCCTCCCCTTTCTTCCTTCTCCCTTTCTGGTTGCTGCCCAAATGGTAGCGTCTTAAACCTGGCCCCCTTTCTCGGTTGGCAGGGTCAAAGCACCAACAGTGCAGAGTCTATCCCAGAAAATCACTGCAGCAGCTACATCTCCAGTCATGGAAAAGAAGGATGGCAAGGAGGCTCAGTGGTTTCTGGATTGTGACTGCCTTTTGGGCACCTGAAGATTTGACTGAAGGCTGTTGAGTGGGTTCACAACGATGCCATGGTTTTGGCTGCTCTGGCCTTTCTCTTAGCATTGCTAAAATCAGGGCATGCAGGAAATAAGACCTATTTAGGAATCTTATGGATCTGGTTTGCAAAATGATATGTGGCAGGCTCTCTTATCTCAGGCAACTTACTTGACTTGTATGTGCCTCATTTCTTCATCAGGAAGTGAGAATCATAACCTAATTTGTTTGTTGCTGTGAGGATTGAATGTCATAAAAAATACTAAGTCCCTGATATAGCATAATCTCCTCATTCTTGTCTTACCTTTCACAGGGGAAGGAAATTTCCCAACTAGGCTATGCAGCTGGATGCACGGATGGAAGTTCTATGGATCCTAATACAACCCAACTTTCTCTGATCTGCTGAACTTTTACAGAGGCATATTCCTTTCTTGGATTACTGGCATTTTGAATATGGGCTATTCAAAGATGCAGTTCCCTTTCCTGTACTTGAAGTCCTAATCCATATAGAGGTGGCTCTGATCTAAGTGGTCCTCCATCTTAAATATGAAGCCCCCCAAATATGAAACCATGCTCCATCTTCCCTTCCCAAATACTTATACCAATAAGTTTTCAGAAGTTTAGGTAGTTTGAGAAAGTTTAGAATCCATTATTGTAGGTAATAGCATATTAGGGATGTGGGAAGAAGACAGAAGGGAATGGCATTTGTTGAATATGAGGCAGATCATTCTTCCATAAATCTTCTGTTTTCGTTTTGACCTCATCAACTCCTTGAGGTAGGTGCAACTATTAGTATTAGGTGTGCTTACTTATGCTAGACTCCTCCTCACCCACATATCAATGACTGAAACAAGATGAAAGTTGATTTCCTTTTCATGTAAAAGAATTCAAAAGGGCAGTAAATAAGAGGGCTCCATAGGTGTCCTTTCATCTTGATGTTCCATCATTCTTAGTATATCTCCTCATGGTTCAAAATGGCTGCTTGAACTCCAGCTATCACATCTATATTCTAAGAAAGAAGCAAGAGAAAAATAAATAAATAAATAAATAAATAAATAAATAAATAAAGGCTGTATCCTCTCTCTTTTAAAATTATTGCCCAGCTCTTTGATCTCTTGCATTCACATCTATCTCTTTTGTCAGAACTTAGTCTCATAGACTTCTTTAGCTGTAAGGGATGCCGACCACTATAGTTTTTTGGCTGGGAAACATGTGCTTAAGTGGATGGGAAATAAAGGACATCATGAGCATCTGCAGGTGCCTGCTGCAATAGGTTCCTTACTTTTCAGAGGAGAAGGAACTCAGGCTCCATGGGTTATGTGTTCTGATTATGTATTGGCTATCTATTTCCTGTGTATCCTGCTTGTCTATTACTTAGTGACTTTAAACAACAAACATTTTATTATGCTCAAGATTTTGTGGATCAGGAATTTGGGTGAGATTTTATGGAGAAGGATCCTCTCTGGACCCCAGTGACAATGACCTCATCTAGAGTGGCTTGAAGAGGGAGAAATGGCTGGGATGAATTGACTGGACCAAATGTCTGAGTCCTCACCATCAGTTGGGTCTTTTGGTTCTTTTTTAAATTGTGCCCAAGGTGGTTATTTGCCCTCTTGCCTGGCTGGGGTGGCTGGAGCAGCCGGGTGTCACCCATCATTGGTCTTTCTTCATAGGGTTTTCCCACATGGCTAGCTTGGCTTCCTCACAGTGTGGTAGTCTTTGAGAGTTGGATTTCTTCCAATGGTGACTGGCTTCTTCCAGAAAGAATGTTTCAAGAGACCGAAGAGGAAATCTTCTTACAACTAACTTGGAAGTCATACTCGTGCCGCAACTCATTAAGGCCAATCTAGATTTCTGGGATGGGTGGCTAAACTCCACATCTCACTGTGAGGGGCAACAAAAGGTTTGTAGATGTCTTTAACCTACCACAAAGTGATTGCTTAAGATCACAGCTAGGGAGACAATTGACCATGCCTGGAACATAGACTTTCCTTTACACTCTGTGGGTCCAAGTATCATGTCTTAGTACTTTGAAAGAGTCAATTAAACAAGTTGATTTTTTTTTTTTTGAAGCATGAAAAATTATAGCTGGTTATAGAATAGCAGGAAGTAGTAAGAATTCATGGCAATAATGTCTTTGTTGGGTGCACAGACTTCAGCCCTCGATGGAGCGTGCCCTGGGGGTTTGCACTCAGCTTTTTACGCTGAGTCTTTCACTAAGTGTAGCTGATATTACTTTTTTTTAAATCTTTCCTCAAGCCTCTTCCCTCCACCTCCTTCCAGCTGAACAACTGGGCTGCTGCTTCCCTATCTCTTTCATATTTGTGAATACTCTCTCAGGTCTGGAAAATCAGATTGTCTCATTTAAATTTAATTTGAATTTCTGTTTGAAGAATCAACCTGAGACATCAAAGAGAATCCAAAAAATGCACTACAAAATAAATGATCAAATGACTTCTGAAAACATTGCACTTTTATATCTGGAAATATTGGATCAAAACTCCAATTTCTTTTATTGTTAAAATTAAAGAGAGACTTAAAAGAAAGTGCTGTGTAAGTTTGACACCGCATTTAACCAATAGACAAATTGTTCTAACCTGGTAGGGTGAGAACCATCGATGTATGCCTTCTCTGTCTCATTCTCAATGAGTCAGATTCTCGCAATCACTAAGCTTCGATTTGGTTTCCCGTCAGTTTTCTTCAAGTCATAAAAATATCATTTAGCATATAGGTTATAGAAGTGTAATTCACAAAATGGGAATGGTGAAGTCCTCAGTTTATCTGCTCAAAACAGACTGAGTTTTGTGCTGAAATGCAGCCTTCACAAACAATAACTTTATCTTTATCAGTTGTGGACCTAATTTTTTTCCCCCTATTTTAACATGTTTAGAGGTGGACTTAGAAAGTTCAGTGCCAGAGTGAGTTAGCCTTTCTTGCAGGTCCTGGCAGATGCTTGGGAAAACACAGAGGAAAAGGGCATGCAGTTTACCCTCCAGGTGCTATACTCTGCCAAGAGGAAGTGAAAAGAGCACCTGGTAAATGAGTGAGTGATCATGGCTAGTCCCATGAAGAATGCAATGGTGGTTAAACACTTGAATGAGTGATGCTTTAGCTTATCAAGAACTAACAGCCCAAGCTAATGGTAGAAAAGTCGTGGGTCCTAGAGACAAAAAGTTTCAGCCAAAGTTCACAGTCCAGAGAAAATACTATCCTTTCCATCTGGGGTGGTTAGAGATGACTTGTTTGTTTTCTCTTGACCAATAGGACTGGGTTGGAAGAATCAATAATGAAGAATTAAAATAAAGAAGTATTTTTTAAGGAGATTTTACTTATTTATTTGAGAGAGAGACATGGAGAGCATGGGAAGGGGGGAGTAGGTGTGGAGTGGGAGGGAGAAGCAGACTCCTGGCTGAGCAGGGATCCTGACCCAGCACTTGATCCCAGGACTCTGAGATCATGACCTGAGCCAGACGCAGATGCTTGGCAGACTGAAACACCCAGACACTCCAAGAATTCATTGTTTTTAAAAGAAGGAAATATCTATGGCATTCTAGGAGAAGTTAGCATTCTTCCCAGGTGCCTAGGAACTTGGCTTTTATATACTTCGGAGAATATAAAAAGATACATTTTTGCCAGTTCCAACTCCCCTTTCTCTCTCCTGTGAAGGGGTAAAAGAGGAGGATTCTAACAAGGACAATTGAATTGGTCTGTTTGGTACAATTATATCAATGTGACATCTGTCCCTTGACAACACGGTTTGGATTTCAGAATGACTAGAGAGAGACAAGAGAGTGACATAGGGAAAGACTCCTGGTGGGCGAGTAAACCCTCCAACAAAGCAGCAAGTGGCACTTCCAGATATAGCAAAACTAGAGAAGCTTCCAGAGGCAGGTAGCTTTGGGAGATCTAAGACTTAATATTCTCAGACTGATTCCTATTGTGATAGGTGCTGATGGTCCCCTGCCTCATGCCCAGCCCTCATTAGGTCACACAGATACACCAGTAACGATGCTGTTTGGGGAGAGTGGGGAAAAGGGGACTTTCTGTGCTCGGGGCAAGGTAGAGGGAGTCCCTGGGGGCAGAGAGCACAGGAGGTAAGATGCTGATTATTAACTAGGCTATAGCAGCTAATCACGTTGGAGTGTGGACCCGCACAGAAAGATGTGAGCCAAATATCCATCTCACCCCTGCCCCCAATGCCAGGTTCACCCCTCAAGGGCAGGATCTATGTTGGTAGGTGTGTGAAAGAGCCTGGGGGAGGGGAACCAACCCTGCATTTGCATGGATAATGGAGTTAGTCAGGATTCTGAACCTCAGACTGCGTGTGTACACATTTTCAAGAAGGCAGCAGTGTTCGAGTGGATAGCAGAATGGTTATAATCAGCTTTCCTCTGAAATGTCTCCATGCCTCTCTGTCAGGTATCGCTCTACATCAAAAAGCGCCGTGTGCGCTCCTCCTTCAGCGCTGGCCTGGTCCCTGCAGGATACAGCGAAGGAATTGTATGGTCCTCTTTTTAATAAGTCCAGTAATACGAGTTTCTACCAATCCTCTTGGGATTTCTTTCTTTCTTTCTTTTTTTTTTTTTTTTCCATTTCTGTGTTATGAACTCACTGTATGGATTTGGGAAGTTGTTATTTTAATTGAGCAGTCAGGCAACAGAGAGTTCTCTGCCAGCCCTGACTCAGTAAAATCTGAGATTCCTTCGAAATGAGAAAAAATTTTCAGCTGGAAGAGGGGGTGGAGGAAGTGGGGGTCAGGGTGGGAGGACCCAAAATCTCCACAGAGCCACGATGTCCTTTATCCTTGAAATATGTCCCCACTAGATTTCAAAAACCCCACGCAGCCTAGGTGTGTTTTCTTTCGAAAGACCAGGAATAACAGAGTACTTTTTTTTTTTCTTACTGAAAGACAGGAATTGCAGTTCATCAAAATCTATTGATTTTGATATACTAAGTCAACATGGCTCAACTCTGGCCCTTGCCTCCATCCCCTTGGCCTCTGCCTCAGATAAAACCCTCATCGTCCAGCTTCCCCAGGTCCTAATCTGCCATGCTGCTGCCAAAGCTATTTTTCTAACACACAGATCATCATATCATGCAATTTCCTTGCTAGAAATGCCACAATTGCCATCTATTGCCCTCCAGAATTTGGCGACCCTACACTTTCCCCCAACCCCACTAAGCCAGTTAACCACATAGAAACCTTCAAGAAGGAACTGGTTATCCCTCTCCACCCATGACTGGCTTTTCATTCTACCATGACTTTGAACCACATTCCTCCTGTCCTGCTTTCCCTCACTATTTGGCTTTCAATTCTAGGACAAAATCTCACCTTTTCTATTCTTTTATCAAAACATTTGTAAATAAATTATTAGTATTTCCTATGAGCTATACACTGGTATACACTTTTTTAAACCATATTTGTTATTAAAAGAGCATAAAGAATATCCTGTCTTCAAAGGCTTGCATGGTAAAAGCGAAAAGAGAACAAGTATTTTCATAAATACTGTATCATTCTTATGATGTTGATTTGAGGAAAATAAGCTACGACACAAGGTCCAGCCCTTAGCATGCCTAAAATGAAAGGATGAGCCCAAAGGGATAAACAAAGCAAAAATATTTAGTTCTCTGAGGTTATAGTTTCACAGAATTTTAACAAATTACATAATTATAATATGATAAATTACAATTTTTATATTAGTATTTGTTCTACATACTACTGTATGAGTATTTATCATTAATTTTAATGAAAAGAATAACTACAGTGGATTAGGTTGCTGTGTTGAAGTCCCATGGTCTTTACGTGCTAAATAGCTAGCTAATGGAGAAACAGATTATAAAATATTCTGTAGACTATTAGAACATTGAATTTTGTAGAAAAATATATTCTAAGTCATGGGATATTATTTCCACAAAGAAGCTTGATAATGAAATTTTTGAGCAACCAAGCATTATAGTAATGAGCTAACATCAAGGATAAGCAGGAACATTATTGGAATGCAGGGGGCACAGTGATACTATGGAGATCAGAGAGAGGGGGACAAGGCAGAGGGAGGAGGAACAAAAGAAGAGTGGGGACGCGTATATCTGCATAGCATTTACAGAATGGAAGGGAGCGGAGATTGGGCTACACAAGAGCAGACTGAAAAGACAAGACAGAGAAGAGAAATAGGAAAAGAGAATCACCAATTTTAACCTGTATAAAGATCAGCTTCTCATGGAGCTCTAAGTTGAATCTTTGTGAATATTCATGACATCTTTTGAACCTTGCTAGGGATATATAATTAACCAGGAAATAACTCCCTTTTACTCAACTGTGTTAGCCAAGATTCAGGATCGACTTACCTGATCTTGCAATATACAGTTTTATGGAAACAAGCAAAGCTATATTCCAGAGCAAAAATAAATCAACACTGACCACATGGAAGACAATTCTAAAAATAATTCATCATTTAAGTCTAGGCCATTAATGACATATTCATTACACCTGGAACAAGTTTGAGAGGTTTTAAAATCATACTAATTCTATCAAATATTGTCAGAATGAATGTAAATAAAAAGGTATAATCATAATTAGTAGGGATGATTAAAGACAATGAAAATGATGAAAAACATGACAGATGCTTGTACTTGGGATGAGTTACTTGATAATAAGTATTTTTTTAAAGGACAAAGAACCCATATTACAGCATGTAAAAGTTCGTAACAAAAATGTAAGTTGAAAAAATAACTGATTTAATTGTTTATAAACAATACGGATGTAATCTATATCTCTAGAGCATGTGACCAGAAAACTGTACTTCATGTTGGTATCTGGTAGCTTAATAGTTACTTAAGTATAGGTCGAGAGTTTGTGAATCCTTATTAGCTCAGCATGCTAATGCTTACACCATAAAACAAAGATTCAAGACCCCTTGCATCCTGTGTGATATCCAAAGGTCAGGGGAAAGTAGATGAGTGCATGATTTGGAAAACAAAACAAAACCAAAAACCCACCAAAGTCCTTTTCCTCAGAGGATTTATGAAGTAGTGAGGGAGAAAAATAAATATCTCATAAAAAAAAAAAACAAGGAATTTCAAATTAAGAAGCACCATAAAAGAAATAACTAGGTGGCTGAGATAGAGTAATGGGGAGAGCTGGCTGTACTGGATGGTTAGGAGGAGATCTCAAGGAAACTGACTGAAGGATGAGAAAGAATCAGGCATGTAAAAACCCAAGAGAAAGATCCTTTGAAGGAGAGCCAGATGCTCTGTTTTTCTAAATTGGAAAGAACTTGGCCTAAGTGAGGGACTAGAAGGCCCAGAGCAGTGAGGTGTGTAGGACAGCACAAAAATGTGATCAGAGCCACAGATAGGGCCAGATGTTGTTACATGTGCTAATGTATGAAGTTTGAATTTGGTTTTGAGTGCATTGGGAAGCATGCACTTAATCATGTTGAGGATAGGGCCTTATTTGTATTTTTAAAAGATCATTCTGTTTCCTGTGGAAGAATACAATAAAGAAACAGAAGTAATCAGTTAGGAGGCGCCTGCTGTAGTCCAGTCCAGGAATGATGGCGACTGGAACTGTGAGAGTGAAAGAAAACAGAAATGGATGGACTAAGGCTATACTTTGGAGCAGAACTGATACAATTCTGTAATCATTAGGTAGCAGTGGAGGGAAGCCCTAATGTGGGAGAGGGGCTCATCTAGAATGGCTCCCGGGCGCTTCCCTCAGTCATCTGAATAGGCTGCAGAAACATCTGAGTTGAAGAAAACTGGGATAGAGATACGGGATGTGTTTCAGAAGGGACAGGAAGCGTTGTTTTCTTGTATGCTGTATTATAGATGTTGTGAGACCACGAATGCAAAGCTAGCAGGCAACTGAGTGTAACAGGTAGAGGCAGCTGAAGTGGTTGGGTGAACTGGGGAGTTACTAACATGCATATGGTGTTAAGTCATTGGAAATGGATGGGATTACACAAGAAAATGGAAGAGAGAAATTGAAAGGGGATAAGCAAGAGTGAGACTTGGGCTCTAAGGCTGGATCTGAAGACAAATAATGAAAGAAGGGGACTCAACTCATCTAGCAGAATGCCTAAAACAAAAACAAAAACAAAAACAAAAACATGTGACTATTTCAAGTCTCCAGGAAGATATGGAGAAACTAGAACTCTTGTACATTGCAGGTGGGAATAGAAAATGGCGCAACTACATTGGAAAAAAATTTTGCTAGTTTTTAAAAATATTAAACATACATCTACTATAGGATCCAGCCATTTCTCTTCTAGGACTTATTTTTTAAAGATTTTATTTATTTATTTATTTATTTGTCGGGGGGAGCAGCAAAGGGACAGGGACAAGCGGACTCTGCTGAGTACAGAATCCAACATGGGGCTGGATCTCTTTACCTGAGATTATTCCGGTGAGATCATGACCTGAGCTGAAATCAAGAGTTGGATGCTTAACTACTGAGCCAGCCAGGTGCTCCTCTTCTAGGACTTGTACATGAATATTCATTGTAACTTTATTTGTAATTTATCAAGTTATATACATTAAATATATGTCAATTACACCTCATTAAAAAAATTCTCAATTCCCATTGTGAAGGAAAAAAAAAAAAAAGGAGGAAAGGAGGATGCAAGTACCAAGTGAGAAAGTAATGAGATCAACATTTAGACATCTTATTGTAGTTTTAAACATTGATTTCATGAGAGAATTCGAACAAATGAACTCAAAGGATAGAAGTTATGTTTGGAGGATGATATATAGAAATTACTTGTTTTTCGGATGGGGCCATTTCCTGTGATGGCAAGAATGGCCTGGGAGAGGCAGATTAAACTGGAATGAGAGGAGAGTATCATTTGGGAGGATGAGATCTAAGAACTGGGAGGTCTTTATGTTGTCTGATTTATCGATGTCTCTATTAAAATGATGTCGGGGTCAACTTAGAGCAATATGAGCCAGTTTGGTAAATGCTAGCAACAAAGAAGATTCATGAATGGTAAGCCAGATGGTGCAGACTTAAGAAAAGCTGGTTTTTAGAGGCAAAATGGTATGAAAATGGCAATGGAACTCAAGGAGACATCCCAGGTCCAGTGTTTGAAGGAACAGTTCTAGGAGACAGTGGAAAAAGTTCCTTTTCCCAGAGAAGGTGATGGCAGAGGGTTAAGAGGAGGGCTTTGGGAAGGAGCTGAACAGAGCAGAGGAGGCTGATTAATCAAGGGTTAGTGTCTGGCAATCACTGGTCTAAAGCTAGGGGCATGATCATTCCTTTTCTTTTCTTTTTTTCCTTTTTTTTTTTTTTTTGCCTGCTTTATTTTAAGTAGTTTTACCAACTGTTAATGAATTTTTATAAATCTAATTGTTTAGCTCTTCCTGGTTTTAAATTTTATACAAATGGAATAGTACTGTGTGCATTCTACTGTTATGTCTTATTTCTCTTGACTTTATGTTTTAACGACATCTTCATGTTAATGTGTAGACCTGTGGTTTATTGATTTTTGTTGCTATTTAGTCTCTATTCCTTGGATGTGTCCTCTTTTATTCTTCCATTTCTACTGTTGATGGACATTTGTGGTGCTTTTACATTTTGCTGTAAGAAACAACACTGCTCTAAGAATTTGTTACATGTTTCATAATACAAATATGAAGGAATATCTCTAGATGATATTCCCACTAATAGAACTACTGGATCATAGTCTATGTACAAGTTCAACTTTTTAATTCGATAATAAATTGTTCTCAAAAGTAGTTGGTCCCGTTTATGCTGCCATTCTACATACTTACTAACACTTGCCGTGTGTGATTTTTAAGTTTGGTTATTTTGTTGGATTTATTTTTAATTGGTAGAATCTATTGTGTTTATTATTTTTTTTGCTGTAATTTTTTTTTTTTTGGATACAGTATTCCATAAGTCATTGTGTTTAACAGCCAGTGTTCCATGCAATGCATGCCCTCCTTAACACCCATCACTGGGCTCATCCATCCCCCCACCCCCTTTCCTCTGAGACCCTCAGTTTGTTTCCCATAGTCCATAGTCTTTTGTGGTTTGTTTTCCCCTCCCATTTTCCCCCCTTCATTTTCCCCTTCCTTCTCCTAATGTTTTCCATGTAATTCTTTATGCTCCACAAGTAAGTGAAACCATATGATAACTGACTTTCTTTGCTTGACTTATTTCACTCAGCATAATCCCCAGTTCCATCCATGTTGATGCAAATATTGGGTGTTCATCCTTTCTGATGGCTGAGGAATATTCCATTATATATATGGACCACATCTTCTGTATCCATTAATCTGTTGAAGAGCATCTCAGCTCCTTCCATAGTTTGGCTATTGTGGCCATTGCTGCTATGAACATTGGGGATCTTATGACCCTTCTTTTCACTACATCTGTATCTTTGGGGTATATACCCTGTAATGCCATTCTAGGGTCTTCAGGTAGCTCTATTTTTAACTTTTTGAGGAATCTCCACACTATTTTCCAAAGCGGCTGTACCAACTTGCATTTCCATCAACAGTGTAAGAGTTCCCCTTTCTCCACAACCTCTCCAACATTTGTTGTTTCTTGTGAATTTTTGCCATTCTAACTGGTATGAGGTGTTATCTCAATGTGATTTTGATTTGAATTTCCCTGTTGGATTTATATCTTGGGACTTTAATTTTAATTTCTCTGTTGCCAGTTAAGTTGTCATATATTTATTGGCCAACCAGGCCCAGCATGTCTTTTAATAGCTGTGAGAATTTGGGTGAGTTGCTTTACTTCCTGGATCTCTTTTTCTTCATCCACAGAAGGAAGATAATATTATACACAATGCAAGATACTGTCTTTTAGAGAGAAGGATTTAGCATTGTTAAAATGACATTGATTTAGCTTACTTTTGGATATTACTTGGGTCACTGTTGCTCTTGGAGACAGGTCATTGGGGAAAATATGGAAGTACTCTGAGAAGCCTGGGAGAAAAGAGAAGGCTAAATCAGCTGGTAAAACAAACAAAGAGACAAAAAATAAATGAGGTTTCCATTTCTGCTTGCATAAGGATATTTTTTTGATTTCTTTTTTATTTCTATCTTGATCCATTGATTGTTTCAGAGTGTGTTATTTCATTTCCATATATTTGTGAATTTTCCAGTTTTCCTCCTGTTACTGATTCCTTGTTTCATAACATTTTGGTGAAAAAAGATACTTGGTATAATTTCAGATTTTTAAAATTTCCTGAGACTCATTTTGTGACCCATCATATGATCTACCCTGGGATATGTTCCATGTGTGCTTGAGAAGAACATTCTTCTAGTGCTGTTGAACAGAGTATTGCGCATATGTCTTTGAGGTCCATTTGGTTTTAAGTACAGTTCAAGTCCATTTCCTTATTGATTTTATGTCTGGGTGGTCTATCTATTGTTGAATGTGGGGTATTGATGTTCTCTATTATTATTGTATTGTTGTCTATTTCTACTTCAGATGTTAGTATTTGTTTAATATGTTTAGATACTCTGATGTTGCCATGCATGTGTATTTATAATTATTATATCTTGTTGATGAATTGATTCTTTTATCGTTGTATAATGATCTTCTTTATCTCATTATTGTTTGTTATTGTTATTGTTGTTGTTTGTCTTCAGATCTCTTTTGTCTGATATAGGTCTAGCTCTCAGTGCTGTATTTTGGTTTTCACTTGCATGACATAAATTCTTCTGACTTTGAACTTGCATGTTTCTTTAAAGCTGACATGAGTCTTTTCTGGGTAGCACAGAGTTAGGTCTGGATTTTTACCCATCCAACCACTTTGGCACGATTATCACTGAGCCCTGTATTTTCTGGTGGTGGCTTTATGGTATAGCGCTGGAGATCTCTACTGCAGTTCAGCAGAAGAGAGCACTTTGGAAATCTTGCTCTGTTGCTTGGTTGGTGCAAGGACCTTCTAATAGGCTGTGTAGAGCTCTAAGGTCTGTTGTGTATGGCTACTTCAGCAAATCCATGAAGGAAGAATGACAAAACCTGAAAACAGGTGTGGAAGTGGTAAGAAAAGAGGGAGTACTACTGCCTGGGCAAGAACTACCTTGTTTGGTGAGGTGAAGGCTGGTTAGGGGACTGCCATCATGTGTATGTTCCATCTGGTCTTCACGATTGGGGCCTTCTGTAAACTAAAGGGTGGAGGACAGGTTCAAGAGGTAGGAGGGTAAGAATCTTGGGAGCAACCCAATATCTCAGTGTACAGGCTTTAGTGAGGCGTGTTTCACCTCCCTCATGGAATTGATTGTTCTTTTTTTCTGAGCCCAGATAGCACTTTTCACACACTTTTATTATGGGATTATGGCATTGCCTTGGAATTATTTTGGGCCCCCTCACCCCCATAGTGCTCATTTTTCAATGATGAGGGCAGTGCAATTGCATCTCTGAGACTGACCTTTCTCTGTACCACATTTTTTACTCTGCTCCCTATCCCAAACCTAGGAACTGGTGTATCATGGATCTTAAATAAATCTCTATGGGGTGGACGAGTGGATGAATGAACCGCTCATATCACGTTTGAATAACCAGAAACAATTGGTCTGCATTTTTTGACCCAAGTCACCAATTTCTTTTCTGTAAGCACCTTTTCAGAATGCATTTCACTTGAGACTTGTTTGGGAAATGCAAAAGTTAGGACCCTGGAAATGTGTACTTTTTTAGGGTCTCAAGCAAAGAGGTTTTAATATTTTCCCTTTGAACAAGCTCCTTTTGGTATCAGACAGCGCTAGACGGGGTCCTGGCTTTGAGAGGAGAGAGAAAATCAAATTCTTTCCTATTCAGCCATTAACATTTTTTTTACTTACTCGGGAGAGAGCTTTGAACATAGCATCTTCCGAAGAGAAGGCAGCTGTGGAGGTTGGGACAAATTATTGAAAATGGAAATAGTTAGCAGAAATCTTGATGGAGAACGACAGCGTCTCAGCGTCTGTTAGTGAGTGCGCGGGGCAGTGTGCTGTGAGGTGGGCGATTTGCACTAACAGGAGTGCTAATATGATGTATTAAATGTCAGCCCGGTATCGCTGGGTGTGTGTATCTCTCCTTGGTACTGCCTGTTTATGCTTATTCAGCCCTTTGAATAATTTAACACATTTCATACTCTAAATTACTCTCAGCAATTTGATGGGGGTTCTGGCAGTTTACTTGAAACGCTCAGTGTTAGGTCAACATAGGGTCCCAGTTTCTGCTAAATAGAAGTACTCTGCCTCCTTAGGAAAACATAATTAGTTTTCTCCACGGATCTCCTGGAGGTTGGGGTGGGGTGGAAGAGGAGGTGGGGGGGGGAGCCAGGAGGTAGAGACTGCTTGGGTTCATTCTATTGTCAGTCCAGAAAATGCCAGGGATCCAAAGGTTAAAAATTTAATGGGGCAGGAAGCTGGCCTTCAGGAGAAGGAAAAGTTGAAGGGCATGGGAAAACAGTTTGAGTGTGCTGTGCAAATGGGTGTGCATGATAAATTACCCTCATTGAGTCAATCTTGACAGTGGCTGGATTCCCCTGTACATTTAATCCTGATATAGAAGTGGCTGGTCCTAAGCAAGGCTGGTCAAAGTAGTACGGGCAAGTGCTGTAAGATGCAGTGATTTGTACAAGTAACAGTGTGCCTCTCTCCGATGGGGACCCTCTTCATTATCTATTGCTGTCCTCAGTTTACCTGTGTGTAAGCTGCAGAGATGATGCAAAAGCCCCACAAGTCTTATTTTCCCTGCTCCCCGTGGAACCACAATTTCCATGCATGTAATGAATTAAACTTGGCTCAGAGCTGGAGGGACATGGGTTTCTTTAATGTTCTAAGAGTGTGGTTTTAAGAAGTGTCCTTCCCTTCGCCCTTTTCTCCCTCTCTCTTCTGCAACATCCAGGATGGAAAGGGCATGGACTTTGTGAGAGGTGAGCATTTTCAATTAGGACTTAAAATCTTACCTTTGATGATGCATCACCTTAAGTGAAATCCTGAGTATTCTAATGACCCCAGCCAGCCAATGTGGCAGGAAGATGATGATGCAAGGGACCAGGGGCTCAGCTCTTTGTTATGTGACAGCAGGACTTTGATTGACTGTACCCTCTGGGTTTGAACTCATCCACCACTCTCGGGATATGCTGAAAAATCTTCTTGGGGATTTGAAGAGTCTTACACATACCGAGATTCCAGAATGAAGTGTTTGCTTATCATCCATTTTTACCCCCTTTGAAATAGTCTGAGCCTGCATTGTAACCTTAGGTCAAAACTATTTGGGGTGGTGGAAACTCATGATAAACACATGCTTTTGAAGGTTAGAATGCCATCAGTTTAAGAACATCAGATTAACCTTTTTATTTAAAAATTAAAAAAAAAATTCCAAAGTGGTAGGCGGACCAAGTATGGGTCTATACATACATGCATGCATTAAAAATACCTAGATACAAAAATAGAAATGTTTTCACAACAAACTATATACATCTATTTAAACTATCTATTTAAACTATTTTAAGAAAGTAATGATATTTTGAATTCACTAGCAGTTTAAAAATCAAACCTGTGTATTTGTCATCGTTCACTACAAAAGGAAACATTCCATCCTTTATCTGAAAGCCTGTTTTATTTCTAACTAGAAAGGGAACAACTATATTTTCTTAGAAACAAAGTCACTGAGGAGTACAGTTTCACGGAGTCAGCCTCTTAAACCACCATCACTACATGTAAGTGTGGAACATCTTCAAAATGT
The DNA here is from genome assembly GCF_022355385.1 of Mustela nigripes. Lineage (NCBI taxonomy): Eukaryota > Metazoa > Chordata > Mammalia > Carnivora > Mustelidae > Mustela > Mustela nigripes. The sequence continues at coordinate 12,883,911 of NC_081569.1, forward strand.
AAAAAACACTCCCTTTGCTTGTATGTTTACTTTGTCTTTTCATGAAAGCTTTATGCCTTTGTTCCCCTTTTTGGGCAAAGAGGTACATTGGATGTATAATATTCATTTGTTCTATTAACTTTAGAATGACAGCCACATTTTTTCCCTCAATCAATACACTACACCTATTAGAAAAATTATACCTATAGGGGGCGCTCGGTCGGCTCAGTCGGTTAAAGTGTCTGCCTTCAGCTCAGGTCCTGATCCCGGGGTTCTAGGATCAAGCCCTTCTTTGGGTTCCCTGATTCGTGGTGAGTCTGCTTCTCTCCCCCCACCCCTGCACCCCGACTGGCTCGTTCTCTCTCTCTAAAATCAATAAATAAAAATCACTAAAAAAAAAATCTATTTATAGTGTAAATTTATAGTGTAATGTTCATTTGGGGTATTTTTCTTCCCAAGCAGAAGAAAGTTGCTTGAGTAGAACTATCATCAAAGAGAACACGTTTAAATTCCCTCTTCAGATTTCTATGAAACCATTGTTTAGTGGACACATGGCAAGATATTTTATCAGCTGCCTCTAATACAAGGGGGCCCTCCCCTCAGCCCAGTGCTGGAAAAATGTGGTTACAATCAAGCTGAGTTTTCCCCCATTGGTTGCTGATAATAGTGGTGGTGTGACAAGCTTGCTGCTGTGTCTAATGCACAAGGGGTCCTGGGACCTCCAGTCCGTGAAGATGGTGCGTTTGCAAGATTTATTCTGCAGGGAAACTGAACATCTGGGCCTCAAACACCCAGAGGGCAGACGGACGAAGTCTGAAGGTGGCACTTCCCAGTACCCATAATCCCACTTGAATGCACAAGTGCATTTGGTTTGTAGCATTTGGGCAGCGAGCAGGTATTAAAGTCCTTAACTTTTAGCTCATTCTCTCCAAGATTATTTTTCACCCAGGGTCAAGGTGTCCATTCACACGGATGTGCAGGTTTTATACCTTTTGCCTGTAAACAATAGATTTTCCACATGGAAAGAAAGGGCAAATACAATTTGCTGTCAATTTTGACTCCGTGGAGAGATGCAGCATGTTATCTGTATTATTTTTCCTGTAGTTTGTGGGTGACCGTTGCTATGTAATGCCTTTTCCACCAAGCATCAGGGATCTAATGGGAGGGTTTGGAGACTAGGTTCTATTATATAACTAGCCCTCGCTGTGTTCCAGAATCTCACCTATCCCACTGCAGGTGAGAGAAAAATGTCCTGGGCCAGTCCCTGGGAACAGCTGGGCTAGGAGCTTGTAGTGATCATACAGAACTAAAAAGGAGCTGATTCCTGGTAATTCAGCCCCTGGGAATTTAACTCGAACCTCCACTGGAGTTATCTTTTTGAGAAGTTGCAGCTGGAGTAAAATACAGATGTGTCAGAAGTCCCTGTAGAAATGGTCGAGCTCCATGGCATCCTCATTCCCTGAGTATATTGTCCTTGGAAAGTATAGATTTCACAGAAAACAAACAAACAGACCACCCATGAGCTCAGGGAACCCAGGCTGTACGAGGGCATGCGTGCACAAAGGAGAAGCGTGCGTGCACAAAGGAGAAGCTGAGTGGAGAAGTAGCACCCACTACCCTCTGTTGTTTCTAGGGATGTCCTGAGGGGCTAAGAGGAAGAATGAGGTCTTTCTAAAATTTTTATCCCTGCAAAGATGCTCAAAAGATTTTTTTCTGGTGAGCTGGTATTAGAGCTAATCTTTTGACCCATGGCTGGAGATGTGGAGTGTAAGTGGTTCTTGGTAGCAGGATGTTTAATACAATGTTATTTCCCATCTTTTATTTGGCCCAAGCATAGTGGGCTGGTTTGGTGCTTACCTGGTATGATATAAAAGAAAAACAAAACATCCACATAGGATAGGACATCTTGGTGGTTCATCTTATCTGGCCAGGATGGATAAGATTATCGAGATTAATTAAATTTACTCCAACCCCCAAGGTCTGAAGAGTGAAATAAGTTGCCCAGAATCGCCAGAGTTATTGGCCACGAGCTGTTGCCTACAATAAGCAACAGATCAATAGTGTGAGGTATTGTTGGAGGCCTGCTGCCTTCACCTAGGTTTCTAATGATTTCACCTGGTTCAGAGGTCCTGCGTAAACACGGTTTGTGAGGAGGAATGATTCCACGTGACGTTATCAGAGCAGGACATTATTTTTTGTTCTGCTAACAAGTATGTAAATTCACTTCTCTGAACTACTTACGGAGGGCTGAGAGTATTAGCAAATCTATCCTGGATGAAGCATAAATTGAGGGAAGGGCCAAGATAAAGCTTAAGGGAAATTTAGGTGTGCTAAGTGGAACGCGGGAGAGGTTGAAAGCAGGGAGTGCCATTCTGGGACCTATGCTTTAAGTTTTTATTTATCAATGTCCCACCTTTCCGCTACACCCAAAGGAGTAGATGTCTACAACCTTGGGAAAGTCCCACTCAACTGAAGTAGCCCCCGGGGATAATTTTCACCTTAGGGCCTGTAGGGAATGACTTGGATGGATTCTCTGAGAGCCCCCTGCTTGCCTTTTGGAGCACTCAGCACAAGAGCCCCACAAGGTTGTTTGTGATCCCTCCCTATTTCTCATGTTCTCTATTTTGTTTGTTTATTTGTTTATTTGTTCTTTGAATAAAGGAGCTCCTTTCATAGCCACCAAAAATGCTTTAAGATATTTTGGACAGCATGTGCCCCTGCCTTTGTCTACCATCAGCTAAATAGGCTGAGCCCTAGGGCTGGCTCCATACCTACTTACTTATGTCCTTCCTGCCTGGGTTGCCCCATGATGACCACATGACACAGTTACAGCCAATGAGATGCAGGTGGAAGTCCCAGAGGACCATGTCTCTTCCCAAATTGTAAAGATGGTATCTATTAAGGTAAGGCCGTTTGACCTGGAAAGGCAGCAGCCATCTTGCCGTCTGGAGTGTCAAGCATGATAATGCAGCACAAGTTTCCAAGGAGCAGGGTAGAGTGGTGGGAAGAATCTGTGAGTCTAATAGGTCAGTGAGTTACCATTTTAGGCCTATACTCAACCTTCTTGAGTGTAAGATAAATACATCTCTGCCTTTAATTAATTTTTCCTCTCATTTTTAGTAAATGTTCTTACTCTTATTTAATACAGTGGTTTTTCAAAATTAGTATGCATCAGAATCATTTGGAGAGTTGGGAAAAATAGAGATCTCTGGGTTCAGGATTTCTGATTCAGTAGGTCTGGATGGAGATGCAAATCTGCATCTCTAACGAGTTCCCAGGCAGAGTTAATAATGTCCTAGAACCACAGTTGAAGAACTGTTGGTTTAGGCTAATGATTCTATTCTTTAAAAAAAAAAAAAATTATTTATATATTTGAGAGAGAGAGTAAGAGAGAACAAGCAATAGTGAGGGGCAGAGAGAAAGAGAGAGAGAGAGAGAAGCAGTCTCACCATTGACAGAGCCATCCAGGTGCCCCTAATGATTCTATTCCTTTCCTGAGCCACTGAACATGGCAATGGCCCATCGGAATCATGAACTCTTCGTGACAGAAAGTGCAAAGCATTCAGTCCAGGGATTTCCAAAGTGTGGAATCCTGATGTGATACCTGATGGGTATCCCACATTGAAGGTAGACAGGAGACTGTGTAGGGCTTGGCCCATCCATCCCCACTTTCAATGAGAACCATTCTGATTTGTTTTATGTGTTTCACTCAACATTTGAAAGTCCCCTCAATTTATTTATAAGACAAGAGCCGTCACTGTGTCCTCCTCCTCTGACTACTGTCTCCTCACACCCAACTAGCTCCGCTTCTGGCACTCCACACTGACGGTCTGTCATGGTAGCACCACTTCTAGCCTCCATCAGTCTCTCTGGTCCTATTTGCTATAAAAAGGCTTCACGACAATTATGGTGATTTTTGGATGACACAGAATAGATGGGGAATACCTAAATGTCATAGACGCCTAAAACTTTACCTCCCATTTGATAGACAAAAATATGTTCATTAAGACTGGAAGCCGGGACGCCTGGGTGGCTCAGTTGGTTAAGCGGCTGCCTTCGGCTCAGGTCATGATCCCAGCGTCCTGGGATCGAGTCCCACATCGGGCTCCTTGCTTGGCAGGGAGCCTGCTTCTCCCTCTGCCTCTGCCTGCCTCTCTGTCTGCCTGTGCTTGCTCGCTCTCTCTCCATCACTGACAAATAAATAAATAAAAATAATCTTTAAAAAAAAAAAAAAAAAAAGACTGGAAGCCTTTGCCTCATTCACAGGAACAGATCTGGAGACGCTGTGAAGGGGATGAAAATTCTGATTTGGGGGAGGGTCCATGAGGTAGTTTAAAAAACCTCGAGCAGGTTTATGGAAGTGCCCTGGGTGAGGCATTGTGAAGCTTCAAGTACAGGCTGAATCGATTTATTTTTAACTCTAAAGTCATATTGGGCACTTTTCTTTAAGATAGGTTGTGGTCTCTGGGGTACTTAAAGGCATTGAACGGTAGGCATGGCCGAAAATGCCAGTCATCCCGGAGGCAGATCAGCATCTGTGTCTGTACAGACTGTATAAGCAGCACGTGAACCTGGTTATTCTGGAGAGTAATATAAGAGGTGCAAAACAACTTCAGTGCCGGTTCTAGAACTCTCACACATTTGCTGTGTGACTTTGGACATGCCACTTTCCCTCTCTGAGCTTCAGCATCTTTATTTGAAAGGGGGGAATTGCTTTGGACAACTTAAACTTTGTCAACTCTCTAGTGCATGGTTTTAGAGTTCCCTCCAAAGATAATGGAAAATAGGATTGAGTTTTGAGGCTGAGACTGGCATTAAAACCAGTAAATGCACAATTTCCTGGCATGTAGGGAATTGGTTGTGAACTTTTGAGAATTCCTAATGAACCTAAATATGACATCTTTCTGTTTGCATCACAGAAGGCTTTGTGTGTGACTCCCCTTCAGTCCCCATCCACAAAGCTTTCTGGAAGATCTCATCCCACCATTGAACAAGATGCTAACAGAAAAAAGATACCCCATTAGTTAACATTCGTAATTATCCCTACTGTTAATCAACAAATCTTAATATGTATTGAAAAACAGCATTTCATAAATATCAGATGTTCTGTTGCCTCAATTCAGCATGTGCTGGGTGAATAGAGACATTTAAGTGATCGTTAAAACTGTTGCTATTTTAAAGCCAGCAACGGCAAATTGGGATGCTATTTATTTGTTAAAAATCCCAAATAAATCAAATCTCTCTTTCTTCATTATCCCCCCGCTAAATGTGTCTGGGCACCCATCACTGGCACAAAGTCTGATGCAGTATTTGCAGAAACTTCCAGCAAATATTGACAAATATTTCAAGAACTAAGTTTATAAAATCCTAGTCTCCTAGTCACATTGTGTATGCTTCATTAATTTAAATCCAAACCATTAGCTCTATTAGATCCCTACTTACAGTGGTAGAGAAATATTGCTGCATATAAATGAACATTTTTCATAACAATGGGACATATATTATAGCTGTAATTCATTAAACAACTAGCATCCAATAACACGATCCCTCCTCTCTATTGCGTGTATCCCAACAATCCAAGAGCCCTTGGCATTTTGTGAACACGGTGTTTATCTTTGAGGTTAACCACAAGATGCAAAGTCTAAGGAGGTTTAAGAGCCTATGCAAAGCCCACTCTATCTCTTGCAATACCACATGTGAAGTAGACGTTTCCTTTTTGGCATCCTTCACAGGTAAGATGAAATATCAACGGAGCATTTGTCACATGCATGAATTGTGAAATCAAACAAAGGTACAAGAGTCCTTGAAGATTCCATGAGATCTTAATGCATTTTTGTGCTGGAAAACATCTAAAATAAGCAAGAGTAAAGGAGAAGCCATACCAAGCACTTAGAGATATGACTGAATTTGTAGCAGACTGGTTAAAATTGTGAACTCTTGAACCAGATGATTTGAAATCAGGTTACACTGCCTGTTACTTAGGTAATTGTGGGCACATTGACTTTTCTGAGTCTTAGTTCCTCACGTAGAAAATGGAAAAGAAATAACAGTTCTTACCTAATGTTAGCTACGAGGATTAAACAAGATAATACATGTAATACATTTAGAAGAATTCCTAGTGGGTAGGAAGTGAGTGGTAAGTGTTGCCAATCATTATTTACTGTTTCAGCAGACACTAAAAGCCTCACTGTAATTAGATGGATTTTATAAAATTTTTGAAAGTTAAAAAAAAGTTATCAAAGGAATTGAGGACTAAGCTAAAAGCCATAATTACAAAAAAAAAAAAAAGAGAAAAAAATTTAATGGCATATTTGATAAATTCCACAGTTGATTCTGGACACATTCCTAAGCTGTTTAGGCACACGCAATAAGAGACACACTTCTGTCCAATTTAATCTAGAGTAAAAGTCGTAAGTTACAATATCAACAGAAAGAAAGGGAGCACAGCTATAACTATGAAAGAGATGAAGAAAATTAAGAGGAATCCCACACACAGTCTCATAAAATGGATGATTATTAAGGAAAATAAAAGCAGCCAGAATTGATTCTGGGGAAAAAAATGTATCAACTTTTTCAAGCAATATTTGTTTACTAGCAACAAATAAGGCAGGGAACCCAGGTGGTTTATTAAGTGAATCCAGAAAACCTTCAAGGAGCAAAGAATTCCTGTTCTTTGGGTGAGGGGCACCTGGGTAAGCATCAGACTCTTGATTTTGGCCCTCTCCCTCTGCCCCTACCACCTCATGCTCTGTCTCTCAAGTAAATAAATAAATAAATGAATCTTTAAAAAATGAATAAATAAAATATTTGGGTGAGAAAAATGAAGGGTAAGTCTCAAAATTCATTTTGTTATATTAGCATAACATTATGGTTTAAAAAAGCAAAAAAATACCCAACATTGCATACTTTTCTATTTCACCATCAATACAGTTGCAAATGTTCTAGATTAAATTCTAATAAGATTAAGTTGAAACAAGGATGTTTCAACATTATGAAAGCTATTAAAATAATTTATCACATGAATACGTCAAAAGAGAAAAACATGTTTATTGCAATACATTCTGCAATCCATTTGAAATCCAACATCCATTCCTCATAAAATATTCTCAAGCTGATTCTAGAAATGTCTCTTCTAAATATGATTAAGAAAAAAAGAACAAACCTAAAGCCAACAATGAACATGACCAATGTTGAAGAAAACTTGTATATATTCCCATTCAAGTTAGGGGAAAACATTTTATCTTGTGACATCATACATTCATACAAATGTATGAATGTATGTATTTGTATTCATACAAATGAATTCATACAAAATCAAAAATACATAAAGATAAATATTTTGCATACTGAGGAATAAACACAACAACTGAATGAAAAGTATTTTAAGTTACTTTATATAATCAGTTAAAATACTTCTAAATTATTTTAGAAATTGCTTCATATTATTTCCTCCAAAGAAGTTATACATAGCTTCAAATTCAAGGTTTTTAGAGGACCGTTAAACATAAAGTCAGTATTTGAATCAAGAATTGTGCTTGCAGGCATGTACCCAAGAGAACCGGAAACATGTTCCCATGGAATCTTGTAGGTGAATATCTATAACCACGTTATCCTGAATAACAGAAAGGTAACACACTGAGTGCCCATCAGGTGATGAATGTATAAACAAAATGTGGTAAAATCCTGTAATAGAATGTTATTCAGCCATAAACAGGATGAAGTTCTGATGTGTGCTACAAATCAGATGAATCATAGAAACAATATGGTAAGTTAAAAAAGCCAATCACAAATGACTACATATTGTGTGATTCCATTTGTGCAAAAAGTCCAGAATAGGTAAATTTATAGGGGCAAAAAGTAATCATAATAATCGCCAGACCTTTGAATTTGGGGTAAAATGTAGAGGTGGTTGGGAGATAAAAGCTAAAGGATATGAGGTTTCTTTTTAGGCTAATAAAAATGTGAGGTTGTGTCCAATGATGGTCTCACAATTCTGGGAATATGTTAAAAACCATTAAATTGTATTTTTTATATTTTTTGTTTTTTTAATTAACATTTAAATTATATGATTTATATTTATATTATATAAGCAGTCAATAAAAGTGTTGTAGGATAAAATGCTAAAAAAGTTTAAAAGGCAAACTAGGGGCACCTGGGTGGTGCAATCCGTTAAGTATCTAACTCTTGGTTTTGGGTTAGGTCATGAAATTAGGGTTGTGAGAGGGAGCCCCAGAGGGAGACTCTGTGCATTTAGCACAGAGTCTTCTTGAGATTCTCTCTCTCCTTCTCCCTCTGCCCCTCCCCCTGCTCTCTCTCTCTCTTTCTCAAATAAATAAATAAACCTTTAAAAAAAAAAAGTATGGGCAAGTCTGAAAAAGGATCAAAAGGAACCTTCATAAATCAGAAAGGAAGAAAAACAGTATTAATCACCTAAGAATTATAGTAAAAAATTAGGGTCCACACAAATAAAGTTTAAAAAAAGGAAATAAGGAAGATAGTGGCAGAAATAAATGATATCAGAAACTAAAGAATAGTAACAACAAAGTCAAAACACACACACACATACATTAGCATAATTGAATTATCATAATGAACTTCAGAAAGAGAATACCTGTGTGGACCTGTATACCTTGTAGAAATTCAACCAGTTATATTTATTATTTATTTTAGGGGCAAGGGAAGAGGGAGAGGGAGGGAGAATCTTAAGCACAAGCAGACTCCTGCTGAGTGCAGAGCTCAAATCCCATAACCTGGGACAAAATCCAGAGGCAAACACTCAACTAACTGAGCCAGCCAGGTCCCTCAAGGAATTTGTCCAGTTTTAAATGCTCTCCCTACAAAATACTAAAAGCCAAATATTTCAATGGTAAGTTCTACTACACCAATCCTTGTCATTTTTTAAAGATTTAATTTATTTATTTGAGAAAACGTGAGTGCCCATGAGTGGGGGAGGGGCAGATGCTAGGAGAGAAGCAGACTCCCTGCTGAGCAGGAAGCGACTTGGGATTTGATCTTAGGACTCTGGGACCATGACCTGAGTGGAAGACAGATGCTTAATGGACTGAGCCACCCTGGTGCCCTAAAGCGATCCTTATCTTAGGCAACCTGTTTAGAGTAGAAAAGAGAAAGATCTCCAACTCATTTTATAAAGGTGGTATAATCTTGATACCAAGCTGGATAGGGAATATATGAGAGAGAAAATTGATGGGTTAATCTCACATCTGTATTAGCATCTCATTTCCAAAATCATTGTTAAAAAATGCATCATAATAAAGTTTTATCCAGGAATGCAGATATACAACAATATTAAAGAACTCACTGTTGGAATTTACTTCCTTGATAGATAAAGGAGAACAATTTTGTTATCATTTCAATAGATGTATAAACAACATATTTGAAGTTCAACACCTATTCATGACTTATTGGAAATAAAACTGTGAGGAGGTAGGAATAGAAGATATCTTCTTTTGCTTCATAAAGGGTATCTCTCAAAGATCTATAGCAAACATCACAACTGAGGAAATATTAGAATCATTTACTCTAAAGTTAAGAACGAGTCAAAGATAGTTGTTCTTATAGTCTGGGTTTTTTTTTTTTTTTGGTTTTTGTTTTTTTGTTTTTGTTTTTGTTTTTACATATTATAATGGATGTTTCAGACACTCATAAAATTAGAAAAGGAAATAAAGATTATAAATCTTGGCAGATAAGATGTTCATATGTGATGATTGTCAACTTAGAAGATCCGAGAGAATCTATATGTATAATATTATCGCTCAAAAGAGAATTCAGCAAGTTTACTGAATATGCAGTCAACACAGAACAGCCACTAGTGTGAATTTTGCATGACCTACTCAAAAATAAGATTGTTTAAAAAGTAACACTTATGACACCATTAAAAGCCATAAATTGCAAAACATAAAACTAACAAAATGTATACTTGAGATCTTTATGAGGTCTTAATAAATTGCATAATTTATTGAACGTGAATAGAATACCTAAAGAAATAGATATACCATGAGTATGGATGGGTACACTCTCTGTGGTAACAATGCCAATTCCCCACAAATTAATACCAAGTGATTCCATTCAATATCCTGGCAGAGTTTTATAACATTGGGCAAGCTGATGCTAAAATGTTTATGGAAGAATAAAAAGGCACGAATAACAGGAACATTTTGGAAATTTTGAGGAAGAATAATATAAGGGAACTCCTACAATCAAATATCAAGACTCTTCGTAAAACTGTTAGGGGGTATTGGTACAAGCCAGGCCATGAGATGGGTAGAAGAGAATAGAGAACCTAGAACCAATACATGTTTGTTTATTAATGTTGTATTTCACAAATATTAACTTGGAATACAGCAGCGATGGGATAAACTGACAAAGAAAGAATGGGCTTTTCCCAGCATGTGTGTGGAGATATAAACGTGTGTAATAACCTCTGTGAAGAAGCAAATCAGCAAGGTCAAGTGAAGTTTAAGATGCACACAACCTGTGACCCAGCCGTTCTGCTGTAGGTATCTGACAGAGGGGTGGAGATCCTTGCCAAAAAACATGATTTCAAATAGCAACTTATCTGTCCTTTAATAAAGAAGGGACTAAGATATGAGTTGCAGTTCATTTATAAAATGGAATATTTCAAACATTTAAGGGATTTAATGATTTATTATTTTGAAACCTCTTTTGTGGACACCTGCAGCTGAATAAAATATAGAGGACTCTAAAAGTTCAACAGTAATGATGTACAATTGGTGTCATTATAGTTAATTAGATCTTGTTCTCTTTGTGTATGTGCATACACTGAATTTACTCTAGAGACTTTGCAAAGTGCATGGCCCTGCAGAGATCTTGGTTTCAGACGGAAGGCCTTCAGAAGCAGGAGAGAAGAAATTTCTCTTGTGAGAAGCCACCCAGTTTGTGGTAATGCATACGTTAGCCATAGAAATGAGCACACTGGCCGAAGAGGCAGCAACTTAGTCCTGAATATGCCCTCAGAGAGTGGTGTCTGAGATCTAAATGGTGGAAATTAAGCCAACGAGGGAGCAGCTTAAGTCTTTGTCTCACTAGCATTGACTTTGGGAAGAAATAAACCAGTTTGGGAATGCCCTACATGACTGGTTGAAATCACATCATCAAGAGACAGGCAACTCCACAGAACCAGAGAGGGCAGGGAGCAGCGCCCTCTCCCAAACTGGAATGCTCCCAACTTGACAAGACCTGTGTGTGCACACGGAAATTTTTAGAAGGAAATAAATCTTACATAAGACAATGGTTGTTGATGGACTCTGAGGAATTGGTAAAGAAGGTGGTTTTTATATCCCTGTGATTTGTAAGACATAAAACTTCTGCTTACCTTTGTCCCCGTTTCACATTTCTGTTCTTACACACATCCTGGCTAGTGTGGCCATTAGGTTGTTCAGAGTGAAGTTTTGCCCTTGATTCTGAGGTGTGTGTGTGTGTGTGTGTGTGTGTGTGTGTGTGTGAAGAGAGAGGTCATTACAATAAAGGAACATTCCAACCACTAACAACCATGAATTAGTGCAATGGATAGCAACCTCAGTCCATAAATCACAATTTTCCAGATAAAGTACTTCTAATTTTTTTGCATAAATCAACTTTATTTCAACCATAAGCTCCCATTCCTCTGGACTGTGAGGTAGCGAACATCAGTATTCCTGGAGGGCTTTCCCTCCTCCCTCTCATCTGTAGTACTAAAATAGGGAGAAGCTTCCAGAATCTTCTGGATGTCACATGTCAGGGATGCTCATCCATTAGCGATGGGCCCCAGACACTTTGCTGTTGCCAACAATCTCCTTGCCCTAGCTGAAACAACGCCTTCCGGTTTGTGGATCCTTTCATGTGTGGTTCACAGCACCAGACTCTTTGGTGAGGGTAAGACACTCACCACCATTCTCCCTGAGGTATGCCCAGGGTACTGACTTTCATTCTTCAGGACCTACAGACTTTTTTTTTCTCCCCATCTTTGGGAGACTCTTTTCAGTAATTAAAATCTTTCGCTGGAGCTACAACTCCTATGCCTCTCCTTCTTAGATACTTAATAAAACCATACTCTGTGGCTGAGACTTTTGGAAAGGAAATGCAAGAATGCTTTCTGTCCCATCTCACACTTCTGCTGAGACAAAGAAACCCAGAGCCTGTGGCCTGCTTGAACCAAACACACAAGAGAAAAAATGCAGGAAGGGAAAAAACATTCACTCAACATCCCAGACACAGTGTCACTCTGGACCTCAATCCCTCCTTCCTGCCCCCCAACACACCTGATTTCTTTTATTGCCTTGCAGTGGTCATTCAAAGTCAGGGAGGGGGGAAGGGAAGATAAGGGTCTTTTATTTTTATTTTTTTTTAATTTTTTTTTATTTTTTATAAACATATATTTTTATCCCCAGGGGTACAGGTCTGTGAATCACCAGGTTTACACACTTCACAGCACTCACCAAATCACATGCCCTCCCCAATGTCCATAATCCCAACCCCTTCTCCCAAACCCCC